>NC_090938.1:474906910-475212739 GCF_040938575.1 Ambystoma mexicanum
GTGCGTAAAACTCCCACCGAGGGCCAATAGTCTGCAGACGAGGCCTCGGCCCTAACCGCACCCGAAAATTGGCGCTCTGCGTCAGGTCAGGTATCAGGCCCCAAACAGTCGGATAAACACAGCTCGGGGCGCCAAAGTGTCCGGGGGGGATAAAGAGCACAAGAAAAAGTGCTTTAAGAGCCCTCATAGGGATAAAACCCCTCATAAAGAAAGAACTCAAGAATCTAGGCCCATCCCCCATAAGGATAAACCTCTCGATGCTAGGCCTAAACAGTCTGGGGCAATTCCTCCCACAGATGAAGATTTGGGCCTTCCTTCCCAACCCTTGGTCATCCCAAGTTCGGCACAGTGATCATCACAAGACATAGACTGAGACTTGAGGAGAATGTCTTTTATGGCCGATTTTCTATGAAAAGGACCCTGCCCATTTGGAGAGTTTCCACTCCACCCCACATCCCCCCCCTCCCCCTCTGCGTCACAAGTCTCTGCTCAACCTTCTCAACCCCCTACTAAAAGGTCTTGTTCTTAAATTCCAATGCATTGCACAGTCCTAGAACTTTATGACCGGGCTCTGAAAACGAAGACCTCTCTATTTTAGAGGCAGCAGACCCTTATTATGGGGACGATGAAGACCAAGAGGCTGACCTAGACGCCAATATGTATTCTATGGATCAGGACCCACCCCCACCACCCTCCCCTGCCCGATCACTGATTTCCCAATTGACAACCAGCCCATTCTAAATGAGGTGCTAGCAAGGTGGCAGAACACTTTCAAATACAGACCCAGGATGTTCAAGAGGATAAGGATTTTGTAGAACAAATCCTTGGGACACAAAGACTGTGGCGGCACAATTGTCAAGTCAATACAGCGCAAAATACAGCCGTCATTAGAGACCCCTAACCTCACATGGGCTGTAAACCCTTCGTATAAAGAAGCTGTTTAAACCCGCACCTTCAGTCCTGCTGTACATTGGAGGTCAACTAAAGCCTGACTCTCTAGTCGTAACTACAACTAGAAAAAGAGTGGGCACCCCCAGCCCCCCCTTGCTTCCTCTGAGGTGCCGCCCGACAAGGAAAGCAAGAAGCTTTATACTATGGACAGAAAGGTCCCCTCCTCCGCGGCTTACCAAACCAGAATTGCAAACACAACCCTCTTGGCCAGTTACAACTGCCACAAATGGGAGGAAGTGTCGGCCTTACTCCCTCTGCCCAGGAACCATTGAAGTCCCAGTTAGCTTGGGTGGCCGCAGAGCAGTGTCAAGCTGCTTACTTAAAACCAACCTTGACGCTGCGGACAACGCCGGCAGGCTTATTGTTCAGGGGAACCGTTTAAACGTTGCGCGTGGCTGAAGCAATCGGGTTTTAAACCGTAGACGCAGGCCACTCCCATTAACATGCCTATCGAACCCAATGTGCTCTTCGGAAAGGCAGTCAAGGACGCACTTAAGACAGCCAAAGAAGAGTATGACCCACTTAAATCTTTGGGGCAACACACCAACAAGCCACCCGGCCAGACGGGTAATGGCAATTTTTGCTGGTTTCTCGGCCAAAGTTCACAGCGGGGGTCCAATTACAATCCAAGCCAAGGGGCGCCCTGGGGAAATAATCAAGGTCAGTCCTCCCAAAACTATATTATAGGACTGCGTAGATCCCGAGCTCGTGGCAGGGGCAACTCCTCTCGAGGGGGTACCCCTCCACAAAAGCAGTGACTGTCCAGTTCAGGTGCCTTCCCATGCCTCTCCAGTAGGAGGGTGCATTTCTAGCTTCACCCACGCATGGGAGGGGGAAATCACCTCAGATAGATGGGTGCTGTCCACAGTAGTTCAAAGGAACACCAGCGTATCCTCCTCGAGGAAGTCTCTGCACTTCTACTAAAGGACGCTATCGAAATTGTCCCGGCCAACTAGGTAAACAAGGGTATTTAACCTACTTCCTTGTGCCAAAGAAAGATCTAACCATGTGCCCAGTATTAGATTTGCACCCTGCAAACACATATGTAAAGCCACAAAAGTTCTGCATGACTACGCTACAAGAGGTAATCCCTCTACTAAAAGGCAGGGGGAGATTACATGGCAACACTGGATATGAAAGATGCTTATTTTCATATTTCAATGTTCCCAGCGCACAGAAGATTCTTGGGTTTCAAGGTAGCGAACCAGCACTACCAATACAAAGTGCTACCCTTCGGGATAGCATCTGCTCCAAGGGAATTCACAAAGGTACTGGCTGTGGTGGCAGCACACCTGCGCAGGGAGGCAATCCCAGTGTACCCTTACTTGGATGACTGGCTCATTACAGGGGAGTACCCCCTAATTTGCTAATTTGCACACAAAACATTTAAACGACTATCAACATTCTTTCAATTGGGCTTCTCAATGAGAAAAAGGCAAGCCTAGTGCCAAGCACAACCTAACAGTTCATAGGAGCTGTGTTAAACACACACGAGGGGTTGGTCTTTTCGTCAGAGGAAAGAGTCCAAAACATGTTGTTGCAAATACCACATTATCAAGCCGCCCGCCAGATAAGGGTGCGCAAAGCGATGCGCTTGATAGGCATGATGGCATCTTGCATTTACCTCGTTCCACACGTGTGGAATGGTTGGCAAAACAATGGTCTCAGGCAAGCAGTCAGTGGGACGATCTAGTGGTCATTTCGCCAACACTAGTACAAAATCTTCGCTGGTGGATGAGAGAAAATATACTGAACGGGAAACCCTTCTAGGATCCAGAGATACAGACAATTATTACGACGGACTCCTCTGTTGCTGGGTGGGGGGGCACACTACCTTCGCCTCACAGATCAGGGTCAGTGGTCTCACGTGGCAGCTCAGAACCACATCAATCTGCTAGAACTTCTGGCAGTTTTCAAGGCCCTTCAGGCATTCGAATCCCACTTAATGAACCAATCTGTGCAGGTCCTGACAGACAGCACTACAGCAATGTTTTACATAAACAAAAAGAGGGGACACATTCTCCAAATCTGTCCAGACTTGCACAGCAAATTTGGAAATGGGCACTCAGACGGAAGATATTCCTATCGTCACAGCACGTTCCAGGGAAACTTGGCTCTCTCGCAGACTCATTGAGCAGAGATCCCCTACCAGAAGAACACAAGTCGTAGAACTCACTTTCTCTCAGTGGGGTTTTCCCACAATAGACTTCGCTATAAGCGAAAACAAGCAATGCCCAGACTTCGCATCCAGATTTCCCCAGCCAGGCTCCAAGTGGACCGCCCGATGGATGAACTGACCAGGGAAATGTGCTTATGCCCCCCCTCCCCCGCCAAAACTGCTCATGAGAAAAGTGGTGAACAAGATCCACATGGAACAGTTGACGCTCATCCTAGTTGCTATTATATGGGCAAGCAACCCTGGTATCCACATCTGCGCAAACTGGTGATGTGCGATCACATCAAACTCCCTTGCCCATACAATCGGCTCACCCCGCACGGGGGACTAACAGTGCAACCTCAATTGAACTTGGCAGCATGGCTCCTGAAGTCATAAGAGTTTGGACATCTTAATCTGCCACAGAGATGTATGGATATCTTGAAAGAATCAAGAAACCCTAACACCAGGCACTGTTATTTTGGCAAGTGGAGGAGAATTTTAGTTTGGTGCCAAACAAAACCGATTAACCCCATAGAATGTACTCCTTCCCACATTCTTACTTGTATGCTCCACTTGTTAGACGCAGGGTTAGTATTCAACTCCTTAAAGGTACACCTGGCACCTTTGTCAGCATATACCACTTCCCACTATAAAGTCTCATGGTGAAAGGTACCTATCATCAAGGCATTCATGGAGGGAGTAAAGAGACTCCACCCTCCAATTTCAAACCCGCCACCAGGATGGGATCTAAATGTTGTACTCGTTTAGCTCATGGGAGCCCCTTTTGAGCCTATGCAGAAGTATAGTCTAAAACACCTTGACTTACAAAACCGCCTTCCTAGTGGCTATCTCTTCCATAAGAAGGGTTTGTGAAATGTAAGCGCAGGACCCGTTCTTTGTTGTACACAAGGACAAGCTGGTTTTACGTACTCACCCTAGGTTCTTGTTAGGACAGTATTTCTGAAGTCCAACTGAGGGCTTAGTAAAACCATTCATCTGAGACAGTACAAGACTCCACTCTTAGTGTAAGGCTGTACTACCTGAGTTCATGGTAGCGTAGATGGAGCAGCCAGGTTGATTTTAGGAGGGAGAGAGGGCTGTAGAATCAGTATACATGAAATTGTAATACAACTATGCATACAAATGATCCAAAAAAAACAATGAAACACTCTGTATTGTAAAAATAAAGGATTTAAATACCGGTAGGCCCAGAGAAATCTAGGGATAAATACTAAAATATTATGAAATCACAGTATAAAAACCCAACACTATACTTGAAAGCACACAGACCCAAGTATAGACCTTATTTGAAGTACCTAACAGTGGTGCTAGGGAAATCAAAACCTTTTCATACACATTCAGTGTAGGCCAAGCCTATCCGTTGGGAGTAAAAACCAATGGTTACTTTTTACAATTACATTCAGTAATGCAAGGGCAGTGTAGACCCTTCCAGTTGTACAATGAGTCTCAGTACAAATCACTTAATCAGTCAACTGGACAATATACTTTTGGTAAATAGTGGAATACTTTTTCTAGGTGCAGTAAAAACCTATAACTACTTTTGTGATAAGTTAGACTAGGTGAGTTAAACCTAAGGATATAATATACAATTACAGGTGCTTTTGAAATCGGGGAAGCCCAGATTGAGGTAAGCAGTAACTAAAGCTGAGTTTGGAAAGCCCCTTTTTTGTAACAACTGAAACACGTGTAGATTATGTCAATAAGCCTGGGTTGATATAGAACAGTAAAAAAACACTGTGTAGTTTATAGGGGTGTGAAGTAATGATACATTGATGTATTTTCTAAGGGTCGCATGTTAAGGGTAAACCCATGTATTGTTAAGTTGACATTGGATGTGTTAGTAAACATGAGTATGTATGGTGGAATGAATCCAATGATGTCAAATGTATGTGTTCTGTGAGCAAGCAGTGTTGATTGTGAATTTTGATAATAAATTCATGTTTTTAATATTTAGTCAGCAGTATCTATCCAACCACACTACTAAGGTCCATTTTGTTTATTACTGGTAAAGAAAACTATACATTAGACCAAAACAGTGATAAAAGGCACGGACCTTTTTTTTCCTGCAAGTATAATTTGTTTGGAATTAGTTTGTAGCCAAACACATAAACCCCTCATAATTATTATGAGGTTTGGAGTGTTACCCTCATAAAAGTAACATTTTTATGTAAGAAACCACACTATAGAATATTAATATGATGAATAACCTCCATGAGTATGTGAATGGGGGCGATAAATGTCTTTAAATTACTTTGTTTGAATACCCAGAATCCTTTGGAAGACGGTCATTTTGTGAATAATTCAACTAAGCTTATATGCTTTTGCATACTGTTCTTATGCCCTATAGCCAAAAGCTTTTGCAGCAAAGAATTGAAAAGTGAGTGAGTAAAACTAAATAAACCAGAGGACTTACTTGCATGTGCTGTGAGACTCCCAAAGTTGCACGTGATTAATAGAAATTGACACTATGATCTTTTAAAAGTACTTTCTATTTTTAGCATTTTTACTTAATCATCTGATCAAGGGGGAAATGCAATTAAGATTTAGTTTGTGTTCATCAGTCTAAAATTGATGCATTTTGGTTTTGTCATATTGCTTGCAGGTCTTACAGATCATCAGATGGGCGGACAACCCCTCAGCTAGGAACTGCAAACCCATCCACACCACAACCAGCATCGCCTGATGGTGGGAACTACCAGAGTCTATCTGAGTTTTCACACAGCCAGTCACCCCGAAGTCCGATCAGCCCTGATGCCCTTTCAGCTCCCCTAACACCAGCTTCACGCGACTCCCATCAGCTACTCTCAAATGAGGACACACGGTGTTCCACGCCAGAAATGGGTCAGGATGAACTGGTGAGTTTGTTCAAGATTTCAGTAGTTTACCAGAAATGCATTGTTTCACCGTCTATTTCCATTACATAGTTTCGGCATGTTCGGCATTGAAACAAAGTAATCATCTTGAATTCTTTCCTGCCCCTTTTTTTCTTCTCTTGACAACTTCCAGAAATAGGTTTTGCACTAGATTGGGGGCGAGGGAGTGGTCACAAACTTTATTTGGTGGGATTAGGGATGTCTGCCTCCTGCACTTAACTTGGCCTTTACTGCTTTCCTCTGTTCCCATCAACACTTCTCGTCTGCGGGAGCCAATATCATTCATCCCAAAGGAATGTAGCAGACAAGTTCCAAAGACTGGTATGAAAGCAAAAATGTATTATCTTTGAAAAAGCATATGTTACTCTGGGGAGTACGCTGCCAGTAGAGAGGGCGTGGCTGTGCTCACTCGAGAGCTTTTAAGCCACAATTAAAATTGATCACTAGGAGACCTATATATGTTTTTTTAAGTTCTTGGGCTCTGTTGCTTTTATTGTTAAACTTGAGCCATCTTCTCTGAGGAAACATGGTTTGACATGTTTGGATACATTTTGTTGTGTGAAATGCATACTGAAGTGCAACCTGATCGCCTTATTTTCCAAGGAGTAAATAAGAGTGGAACTTCTTCTTTTCCAGACAATACAGCCGTGGGAGAGGAGATACTTCCCCCTTCCTTTTGACCCCAAGACTGAAAGTGAGGACCAATTGGATGTGCAGGACAGAATGTTCAGATCCACGCGTCGTACCTCTGGGAGCAAAACTACAAAGGAATTGGAGAGCTCCCCAACGTCGCCCCTCCCCAATGACACGAAGAGCAGAAATCCAGCCACTTTGCGGCCGACGCACAGATAAAAAGAAAATGAACATTGGCATTAAAGCTTCAGAAAGTTGTCGTTTGATATTCAAACATCCTTCAGAGAAAATAATTTCACAGTTTTTAGTGAATTTAAGAAGTTTAGAAACTGTTTTGTTTTTTGTTAGCAGTTTTTGTTTTCCTGTCTGAATCACCGACTATGTCCCCCACCCACTTGAAAAAAGAAAAAAAAAATCTCCCAGTTCATCACGGACAAAATCCAACCAATTACGGATAAATTGAAACATGCTTCCCGTTTGTATGTGCAGGCATATGACTATCACTCCGTTGAGTTGTCTAACAGACTTCAAGGCTTTGGGTTCTACATATATATTTTTTTTATCAAAAAGGGGTGGGGTATTTTGTATGGTTCCCTCTTTTGATTAAGGTTTTAATGGAGTAAAATTAGTGATGGAAACATTTCTACTTGTTTCTCCAACGTTTTGCACTCTTATGCAACACTTCTTCCCTCAGCAATGATATCTGTTTACCTTATTTTTCGTCAATGCCTCCCCAAGGGTTGTGCTAAAAGTTGCTTGCATTTCTTTAGCGATTTTGCCCTGCCTGCATCAGACCAGTACCTAAAATATGCCTGTTTCTATAAATACCTTTTATCGTGAGCCCTCATCTTTGCTAGATTCAGGCCCGTGCATTTCCCATATTGTAATAAACAGCCGTCAATCTAATAAAGGAGCTTGTGTTCCCGCATGGCAGTCACAAAACTGAAGAAGATTCTTGGCTAAATCTGAAGGTTATCAAGGGTACTGCTAAATCTCGCCCATTAAAAAAACATTAGGCCCATATTGTAGACATTGAAACTTCACGGTTTGTGTGCTACTTGGATCAATCTCAGTAAAGCAACAGAAATTAAATTCAGAATCTTTTTACTAGTGCCATTGGTGCTTCTATCTCACGCATTTAGTGAGACTGGCGGAGCTAGTGGGCACACACTGGCTCTTTGGCAGACAGTGCTTGCGTGGGCGTGAGGCCGGCAAAAGGCGTGCACGTGCTTAACAGTAGCAGTCTGTTCAAACTACTGTTGTAATATGTCTGCAACTTGCATAACAGGACACTGTTCCCACAGTGTAGTATTATCAGTGCTGGTGCCCAGTCTTCACCGTGTACGATAGCAATTTATCTGTCATCTTGAGGTTGTAGTGAGGAACAAGCCCATAAAACGTGCAGGGTGGCTAATTCTATATGGCAAAAACTTAAAGGCCATGCACCAATAATTTTTGATTTCTAGTGTTTATAGCCATGTAAACTAGACTCAATTGTATTCATGCTGCAGAATTAGCGCCACGCCTATTGAGCAGTGGACTTCCTGCTTCAAAAGGATTCTGATTTATCTGCCTGCTATGCATCAGTAGAATGGAATCTGCTACATATTTCCAAAAGCACATTTTCAGGGGCTTAAAACACCTGAAATGTACGTAATCTGTGCCAAAAGCAATGTGTTGCAAAGGGTTAATTGGGATTGAGGTAACTGTCCTGACATGTCAGTGAGGTTGATTTGAGAGCACACTATGGATTCAATTTGCAGATTGAGAGATTCTATTGTCCAGAGATTTATTTGGAGCAATATACCTCAAACACTGAGTAAACTGAATTTGTGTTAAATTGTTCCCTGAAGCCTTTGTTCTAAAGTCCTCTGTTTGACATTTCTGGCTTATTTGCAATTGCCCCTTTTTATTGAAGCAGAAAACCTGAAGCTATGAAGGCAGGGTACATGTTATTTCATTGATGTATGAAATGTTTAGCCTGACCAGCAGTGTTTCAAAAGTAGAGGCACTGTTTTTAAAATTGATTCGATACTGCTTGGATTTCTAGCAGATAGCTTTAGAAAATGTGATCATGCATTTAATGCCTTTGTCTATACTTTCTGCCTTCCCAGGCGAGTCCTTGCATGATCATGTCACTTTGCATCTGGTTAACCTATCGAGGGCAACACTTACTAAATCCTTAGTGGGAATTGTTTGGAAATTACCTATTCCCAAATCTGTGCCCTGGAAGTGGTTTTAGTCTTCACCCATCCAACAAAATGATGAAAGAGCACAAGTGTTTCAGACCAATTCCTTTTCTTGCCTTTGTTTTAGTGACTTTTGGCAACGGAATGGATAAAAAGACTTAAGAACTGTGCTTGTATGATTAGTTAAACTGCTTGCATTAATACAGTATTTCCTTTCTTACTCGGCCCTGCCTTTTCTTGCATTTTGCAGAAGCCAAATCCACTGTGCTTTTGTTATGTTTGGGGAAGTCATATATTTTCCCAGTTTAAAGCCAATCTTTTTGTTTCCCAATGTCATTGCATATGGGTAGATGAAACTGCAGGCTTGTTTTTGCTGACCAGTAGAAACACTTCAGGTTACATTGAAGGAAGCCATTTCACTGGGCAGAACCTGGTCTCCTTTTACGACTTTGATGCAGGTTTAGGCAAAAATGTCCAGATCCATGGTCCCACACTTCCAGTCCCTTTACCCCAGCCCTTCCGCCAAAGCTTATTTGGTTCAGCAGCCTCACATACACTATACCCAAACCAGTTAATCTGACACTTTTGTGTGTGCTTCTTTTAACCAAGGATTAATCGCCACATTGTAACAATTTGAACACAAAGAAAGTTCAAGAACAAATTCATAATTTTTAAGGGGGTGATTGATGCCAATCCTTCATTCGGACGGGTGTTTTAAATTTCTAAAAGAAAATCAATAAAGAGGAAAAAAGGAAACAGTCTGTTCTTCTCACATTGTTCTCTGGTTTTGTACCCTCTGTAATATCCTTGAAGACATGTTGAGCGTTCTCGTCTCATTGTTAGCAGTGTGCCTGTCTTCTGTATATTCACATCACCAAAAAAAAGCGAGAAGCATAAATGTATTTTTTTCATTTTATTATCGTATTCAAAAATAGTCGCTAAACTGCTTAATGGTCAGGGTTTTTTCACAACTTACAACATTTTGCAAGGGATTTTTTTGTTTTTCTGTACTTGAGAGTTTAAATGGTTTATTCTCCTTCTTGTTACTTTGAAACAGAAAGATGCGTACCATATCTCTATGCATTAAAAGTGCTTTTTTTTAATTTAAAACGTTGAAAATTATGAATCACCCTTTTAGCAATTGTAAAGGAAAAAAGAAAAATCCCTGTATTTTGTAAATATTTCCTCACCCTCCTCTGAACTGTTATGACGGCAAGAGCTGTAGCTGCGCCCTGGCTGTGTGGAAGAAGAACATGTTTTTCCTCTGTGCAGAGCAGCTCTTTGTTCATGTCCTGATTCTGTTGGCAAGCACAAGTAGGTGCTTATAAAAAAAAAAACATACAATTTAAAAAATTAAAAAATGTTAAAGAATGTTAAGCGGGTTGATATTCTTTAAATCGTTATTTTGAATGCAAAAGTAGCAAATGCATATTCATTTTGGTGCATGAGTGTCTTGTCTACTTAAGGTCTTGTTAAAGTAAATGTAGGCTTCAGAGGGGAGTTTTTGAACAGTGCAAGCACCATATTTCCTCATCTGTATTTGTTGTAAACTGGTCACTATGAAAGAGTCAATATTGGATATAAAGTAGGTATACCCCACTGCTAGTACGTTTTACACATGCCCCTTTGAATGCCTCTTGTGAAAGCCGATGTCTGTGTGCCTCTGCTGCAGTGAAGATTACCCAAACTTACAGCACAGGGAGTCTTGATTGTATTAAAGAGACAGAAGTGAGCATTAAACTTCCTTTAATACCGACTCACCAGCAGTATCAAAACGTATACACTTTTTAATTAAAGTTTAAATCAATTTTCTTTTTTTTTAAGCTGGGAATTACAACTCCCTATCTCCCGTCCTTGTCCAGTAGTTCCATATACCAATTATTATTCTCTGCGCCCTTTGATGTCCCATCCTGTACAAGTGCATTCTTCTTCGATGCTCTGCACTATTACACTTGCACCAACTGTCCTCGAAGGACAACTGATACATGAACAAACTGTCTTTAAGGCAACTGAGCGTCAATTACTGTTGCTCTCCACAATTAACAGGAACTGAGGCACAAGCACATTCCAAATGTTTATTTTTCCAGGAGACATAACATTAGAAATCGATAGGAAACCCCAAAAACTGTTTCCAGTTTTATACACAATACATATGATGAAGATGAACCTAAAAGTATGTAAGTGCTACATATCGCAAGAAGACCTTAAATGTCAATGCTTTTATAGAGAGAAAGTGCAAATCGCAAAACTATAGACAACAAACAATGGCTCTTAATCGTGAACTAAGAGCATGGTTAGGAACAGTGTAATCGCAAAACAGTTGACATTGCTTATAGATAGTCCCTTATACGTTTGTTTTATTCAGTGCGCAATCGGCGGCATAATAAGGCAACTGAGACCATAGGCAAACGAAAAAACACGACTGCAGCATTTCCATTGCATGCTCATTTCCCACTTCTGTCGGAATCTGCACCTGCTGAGTCAGCCACTGGCAGCATCAGTCATTATTCTGGTCTTCTCATGCATAGTAAGAAAACCACAGATCAGGGCGGGAATACGCAGGAACACACGGCTCATTTATCACATGAACATTGCATCTTCACAATCGCGTATGAAGTGCGGGAATAATGCTTGCCCCTGTGTCTTTATAGAATCAAGACTCCCTGTGCTGTAAGCTTGGGTAATCTTCATTTTATGTCAAGACTGTGCTTTGCACTACCGGCGAAAATAAAACGCCTTTAAGGAGGAGTCATTAGACCAGTCAGTTGCTCACAATATATCTTGCAGTCTAGCACCTACCACAAACGCCTTGGAGGCCATTGCCCCTCTCAAAGAATGCACCCTGAACGTGACAAGTCTACTCCTGCCTGTGCCATGATCTCCCTGACTGATCTGGCTATAGTTTAAGATGCTAGCGCCTTGAAGGGCTTTCTCTGTGCTGTAAGAAGCTGGGTGACCCCTGCTGACCTAAACTCTGCTGTCCTACTCTTGTAATCTATAATACAAGATGCCACACACAATTCAGGCTGATCCAGCAAATAAGAATAGAAAATAACTCTGGAGTTAGTCTTTGTTCTCTTCACCACGTTAAAAGCCACTCCCTCAGGGGAGAATAACTTCTTGTCTACCTCTAGGGCCTTGACGTCTGACACTCTCCTACAGCATACTGGGTATATCCGCATCGCTAGCTTTCCCGACAACTGCTGTAGGGACAAATGTTTATTAGACAGCCAATTAGGGAACACAGCTAGAAAATCTTTTAGGTCCCACAGGTAAGCGTTCTTGGGGGTTGGTGGAGCACAAAACCTCACTTCTTTTAGGAGCTGTACTACTGCTGGATGTTCGCACCCACCAGGCTTACTGCTCACAGTGTGTCCTGCCGAGATTGCTGATCTATCCACGCCTAGTGTCCTGAATGCTCTGCCCCTTGAATGGCTAAACAGTTAATCACCTGTCCTAGAGGGGCAGAAATGGGATTAAATGCCTCGTTGCTGACACCAGCGTGCCCAATTTTCCCACACTGCTTCATAGCTCCTGTGTGTAGAGCGTGTTCTGAAATGCCTGGCAAATTCCATTTGCCCCCGTTACCTTGCAGGCTATCGGCGGAAGCATGTCCACCATACTCAGTGGATGGCACTGGCCTGTGGGAACAGTTTCATCAGAACTGGAAACCACGCTTGCGACTTCCAGGCAGGAGCAACCCGCACTTTCTCTGCCTGTTCACTGCAAAAGTTCGCCAACAATCTGGCTATCATCGTGAACTGAGGGAATGTGTAAAGTCTCGCTCCTCCCCAGTGGTGCAAAAATGCATCTGCTCCAAGTGTGTCTGGATCTGAGCTCCAACTGAAGAACCTGGGACTCAGTGGGTTTAGCTTGGAGGCAAATGGATCAATGTCCAGAGGACCCCAAAGCTCCTTTATCTTGCGTAAAACTTCCTTCTGGAGCCTCCAGTCATTGGAGTCTTGCAGATATCTGGAGTCCCAGTCTGCGACCACTTTCTGTTCTCCAGCAGATACTCTGCTGTGATGGACAACTGCTTCTCCAGGCAGTAGTGCCAGATTTCCTTTGCTAGTTTCACTAGCATCTTGGATCTTGTTCCTCCTAGGTGGTTTATGTATCCTCAAAGCTCCTTTATCTTGCAGCAAACTTAACTCTGAAGCTTCCAGTCGCTGGAGTTCCAGACCGCGACCATGTTCTGTTCTCACAGCAGATAATCTGATGTGATGGACAACTGCTTCTCCAGGAAGTAGTGCCAAGAGTCATTGGCTAGTTCTGCTAGCATATTGGATCTTGTTCGTTCTAGGTGGTTTATTTATCTCACTGCAGACACATTGTCCATCTTTAGGAGCATACAGCAGCTCACTCTTGTCTCTTGCCGCAATTACCTTGATTGCTAACGGTCCTGCCAGGAATTAGACGGTGTTTGATGGCCTAGCTTTTCTGGATTCCACTTGTCTCCTGTTTCGTAAGAAATGCACTTGGCTCACCAGCCAGATCTACTGGCGTCTGACTATATGATCAGATGTTGAACGTCCCCGAAGATGGCTCGGATTTCTGCCGATAGATGAGGGATCCTGCATGTCCTGTGCTATCACCTTCGCTGCTAGAACTAGGATGTCGTTGAGGTAAGCTTGCATTCTAATGCCCCTCTTCTGACCACTGCTGCCACAGGTTTCATGAGCTTGGTAAACTCCCACATGGAGGAGAGGCAGAATGGCAGTGTTTTGAACCCCGCCCCACATGAACCAGAGGAAGGGGCAGTCCTTATGTGGTACTTACGGAGTCGTCACTAATTCCTCAAAAATGGTTTCCTCCCATATGGCCAGAGGACCACCTGATCCTATGCTTGGGGGGGGGGGGGGGGTGGTATGAGGGCGGCTCGTGTGGGCGGAGACTTGTCGGGGAAAGGTGGTGACCGCAACAGGAGAGACGCTGTATTCTTACTTTCGCAGAGAAGAAAACTGCATCATTCATAAAATGTTGATGGCTTGCTGTCACTATACAAGTCTTTCCCATTGTAAACCCAAAAACCTCTTCTTGGAAAACTCTAGGCAAAATATGATTCATACCTCATACACACACACAACCTTCCTTTAACAGCTCTCATTTCTAATGCTTCTTTGAACAGAAATACTGAACAATATCACATTGGAAGCCACAAATGTTATGAACTCCAACTCCCGGAAACACTCCAGTACTGAGAAGAGGTAGGAGTTAATGCAGATCAAGATAAACACTAAGTTAAACATCCAGTCTAGTTTTGAGGAGGTCCGAGTGAGCTGGACATTTAAAAATGGTGTCCGGTTTAAATATTTCACCCGAAGTAGAAGGAAGCGGAGCTTGGAACGAGAGAAACGGGCATTTCCACTCTGCTCCTTGCGAGCGTCCCATACCTGTGTGGTGCGAGACCAGACGTGTACACTGCAGGCACTGAGAGAGAACTGCTGAAGAGCCGGCAGCTCCAGCGGAGCAACGGGGAGCACAGGTGTACAGAGGAGCAGCAGTTGTGTTGGTGGGTAAAAGCAGAACTTCCCGTAGAGCTGGAAGTCTGCACTGCAGAGGATGCCATCCCAGAGCAGGAGCCTCACCGCAGCAGCATACCACAGGTCGGAGACTGTTCAGTACACCGGTGAGTCTGCCCAGAGCCATTGGGGGACCCTGTGACATACTGACGGGCACATGAACAGTGAAGCAGTGAAATACAGTCCCTTGAACAAATGCCCATAAATGAGATGTCAGTACGGGGAAGATTGGAACAAGTATTACCTCAAGCAAACAAATAGTAGTGAGGACCTACAAAGGCAGAACATGAACAAATCCCCATACATGAGATGACAGTGTGGGGAAGGTTGGAACAAGTAGAATCTCAAGCAAATGTAGTAGAAAACAAAGTGAAGTAACGCAGTTAACTTAAAGGACAGTGAAGGTCCAGAACAGTTCTGGTGAAAGGAACACACCAAACAGTGAAACATTGGGAGGCAAGATACCTGACAGGGGATCTGTCAGACCTTGAAAGGGTTTCCTGGCACAGGAATAAACGAGGAGGCCCAGACAAATTGTTTAAAGAGGAAAGATTCCTGGACGGAAGGTATACCAGGAGATCCATTTAAGTGGTATAAAGAAACTCGTGTTTTGCTAAGTATATGGTAATGAACTACACCTGAGGTACTTTTGCCATCTTTAAGGAATTATTTGAAAGACATTTTTCACCATCCTTGAGAAACTGTTTGAAAGAGATACCTTTGCCATTCTTAAGGAACTCTCACGTAAGAGACATGTGTGCTATTCTTAAACTGTTACTTGAGACACTTTTGCTATCCTTTTGACATTCTTAAGAAGCTGTTATTTGAAAGACACTTTTGCCGTTCTTGAGAAACTGTTATAAAGAGACAATTTTGCCATCATACTTAAATAATCCAGGGGAAGGGAAATCCTCTGGATCCAAGGACGACTTCTTGCAAAAGAATGTTTCTGTTGGATTTCTTTACATGCCTTGATTATGAACACTTTTTGCTAAATATAAGCCAGATACCTTTCCTTGCACTCTTATATGTTCATTTTAGTGAGAGGGTCAGAGTAGTATGTTTTTGACACAGACAGTTTGACTACGAGAGACAGACTGATCTTTAGTTTTAGTTTTCTAGGTAGGGAAACTCTTTAGGCTAGGGACAGAGAGGCCTTCATACAACTTTTTGTTTAATGGCTGATGTTGAAAATATTACAACTTTGTGTCTGCCTCTCATTTCTGACACCTCACAGTACTCATCTGTCAGGTCTATCCTCTCCAGCAAATCCCCCTTCCTGAGGATGTCCTTCAGGCGGTGAATGCCTTCCATCTTCAAATGCCTGTAGCTAATCTACCCGTTGAGGATCTTCAGATTGATCACTGGCCTGCCTGTTGCTGATGAACTCCATTGCCCCCTTGCACATGAGCTGTGTGAGCTTTGCCTGGAGGATGCCCTCCTTTCTCGTGAAAGTGAAATCGTGGTCTTGGCCTGCGCCTGCTTGGATTCCTCTATGAAGTCTAACCTGAACCTGATTGCCCAGGTGGCGCTTGACAGCTTGCACCATGCATTCATTCACTCCGCTGTCATCCCCATCCCTCCTCCCCCCACTAGTGGGTAATATCCCTCTCATGCTCTCATCTGATTGTGCAGTCGGATATCTGGAGTTCCCTTGCCCTCTGCGTCCTCGAATTGGCTCTCCCTCTCCCAGGGAAGAAAGAGTCCTGTTGCCTAGACTTCCAGTATTGGGCCATGAAGTCGGCGGTGATAGTTGTTGACCAGCTGCGTGACATCTAGTGGCCGGTCCCAGCAAAAACTGTTTAAGACAAATCTTTCCCACGATTGGGCTTTCTCCAGGGCTGTGTATGTCCCGACAAACATACTAATTTCTTTCGCAAATGTTTCTACCAAGAACAGGCTTTGAGCACTTTCACCCCCTCATATGTTACGAGATCGCCTAGTTTGCTGTCCATTTATAAGAGCAGGTCTCCTTCCTTCTGATGACCGGGCGCAATTGGTTTCCCAGTAGGCAAACCGCAACCTGTGCCCAGTTGCCTGGAAACTCGGCATCAACTGGCTCCCCATTATCCTTGGCTCTCTGTTAGGTCCATTATCTTCACTCTTGACAGTTCCTCCATGAACTGTTGATTCCCTTATGGAAGTCTTAGGATGTCTTTGTTATAAAGGTTATCGATTGGTCGAGCTTGGGGATCTCTGCCACTTTTCCGGCTATTTCAGGTCATTCTGATTTAATTCTTAACCTGGTGTCCTTCTCTAATGACTTGCGTAACCTTTGTTCCATATTCTTGGCCGCTCTAGGTGAGGACTGCTAGTCTGTAGACCTTGGGCATCTGATCGCATCAGGGTCAAGCAGGTCGATCATCTCTAGATCAACCTCACTGGTGTAGTTCTTCCTCAACTTCTTCCTCCATTCAAGGGGTTGGGTCTCTTCGGTCTGGTCCGCCGTCACAACGGACACGTCTGTCAGTCTGGTTCTCCCATATTCTCTCTTCCTGGGGTCATGGATTGTAGGTGTGGCACTATTGGCTTCTACTTGATGGCCTCTTTCAGCTTCTCAAATGCATCGGTCACCTCGGTGGGGTGGTACTCCTCCGCCACCCTTTTTCCTGACTCTGGAGAGCCAGAGTGTTTCCTCTTCTGAGCCACTTTACTCCCCTATTATTGCACCTTTATATCAGTGTGCGCCTGGGCAACACTCTTTTGCTATTTGCTCTTCCCAAACATGGCTTCCAGTGTGTCGCGCATGGCTTAATCCCTGGGCTACTGCATTCATTAAGGAGTCAACAAGAACCCTCTTAAAACTAAGAGTGAAATCCCTGCTCTCGGCCTCCTGCTGTTGGCTGCACTTGCTCCAGCAGTCTTCCTCTATATCAGACATGGTGTACTGGAGTGATCTGTCTGCTGTCTTTAAGCCTGAACTGCCAGGCTGAATCGCGCGCCAGTGAGAGGTTGCCAGAGCCCAGCAATAATGCAGTGCTGCAATCTTTTCTAAACATCTCCTTGCAGCTGTGTATCAAAATGACAGTCCGTTCTCAGCTGTCTACTGCCGTGCGCTCTGCTCCGCTGCTTGTATAAGGGTGAGCTGCCTTAATAATCGTGAGCACTTTCAGGTATTCAATAACACTCCGCACTGAGCTTGCAGTATTGATGGTCTTGCGTGCGTGCTCTCCGCCTCCTTCCTCACAATGGACACAGTCGTGCATGCACAGCAAGTTTGTCTCCTCTGCGCTAATGGTGCCTTTGCAGCTCCAAAGCGAAAGTTACACTTACACCGCTGCGCCTTTCAGAAAGCGCGGGCGGGTCTCCCGCAGTGAACAAAAAGGCTCAGACTCTGCCCTCGCTGAAATGCTCTCACTGAGACGGCTGTGCACTCGTGTACGAGTAAATGTCTTTGTGTGACTAATTCTGTAATCCTAACATTCTAAGACGAAAAAGGACATGTTGCCTACATTCACTTGCACCTGTCCAGATAGTTCATTCACAATGAGACATTAAAACCATGTATAAACATTTAAAGTATCAATTTAACGGTCATAAAGCGCTAGGCAGACAAAATGGGACTTCTCTTTGCTGAAGAGCACAAAAGAGAAAGGTATCTGTACAGGACATGACATCACGGGGTGCAGGGAAGAGTAAAGGATATATGGATTTATAGGACACAAATGGGTGATAAGGAGTTGTTGCACCCAGTTTAAACCAACAAAAAGAAATTGGTTTCAAATTTTTTATGAAACTTTGAGGCTTGTGGAATCTGCTTAGATCACATTCTGTGCATAGGCCAACATCTAGTAGAAGCTGCGAAGTATTAGTTTGTTTTTCGAAACTCGAAAATGGGCGTCGAACTAGGGCGTGCCAATAATACCCCTAGTGTGACGACCGCTGTACCCATGGTCCCTCACGCGTGTAGGACCCTCAGATTGTTTTTTCCGCCATACTTGTCGTAAGCATATTGCAGAGTTCCTTTTGCTTTAGCCAATTATTAATAGAATATGTCCCCGTTTCTCCCACAGTACGCCGAAGATCGATGTCAGTGAATCGAGATTGAAGAAATCGGCTATCGAGCCTACACGACACACTTTGGGCCGCGGAAGGCCTCTGGCCTAGGCCCTGTTCAAGTAGGGAAAGTGGGGGGTTGTCATACACTCGTTTCCTACATATATCTGCCCGCTGCCAATTAGTGACATATGGAGAGTACTTCCTTTAATTTCTGCCCGAAGTGTAACAGGATGTTTCCCTGGGTAGACACACACAATACGTGTAACCTGTGTCTCCCACAAGACCATCCCTAGGCTTCCTGTAGAGCTTGTAAGCTCTTCAAGCCCAAAACACTTAAGGACCACTCAACGAAGCGCTGGGCCCACTACGCCAGGCAGCTAGAGGTCATGGACGCCGTGGGATCCTTCAGCGATGGCAGCAACCCCGCCTTATCGGACGGCGAGGGCACAGGGGTGCTTCAGACACCCACGCATAAGCCCACGACCTTGGAGGACTGACCGGCGGTTCAGTTATGGGGACAACACCCGGTGGTAAGAGCGCAACACACACCACTTCGAAGCACATTAACCTCAGCTGAGATTCGACACGCATGTCTAGCGATCGGCAACAGAAGGCACCTAGAGAGCGGTCCGCTGATTCTCTGGGCATTCCCGGTCACGTTCGCCTCATGACAAACCACCATCCGCGGTTGGTAAAGGTGCCACACTACCAAAAGTCATTGAGGCCCGAGCATCAGAAGCCGAATCCGACCTCTTCCCTCAAGTAGCACGTTCGACGTCTACTTCAGAGATTCAACGCCCTTCTTCCAAGTCTTTCGAATCTTGTACTACCTCCGAATCTTGGCACCAGGCGCCGAAACCCTCAAAAAACCCTTAAGGCTCAGGAAAACACTCCTCTAGTCATGGGAAGGGTGCACAACAACAAAAAAAAAAACTCAGAACACCAAGTTCAAATGTTAAAACAAAAACACCCCAAATCTTTAGAGAAATCCAAGGTCCCTGTCACTAAGGCAAAGATTGTCCCTCGCACCCCTCATACTATGGGCATGGATGAGGAACCACAGCAGGAAATAATTATTTGCAGCTCCAAGGAATGGAACTCAGAGGAGATTGATAGGGTAATGAGAAGAATGTCCTTTTTTATAGACTTCTACGAAAAGGACCCTAATTATTTCCTGAGCTATCAAGACACCAGCTACCTCTACCACCTTGGGATTCAAGAACTCGCAACCCCCTACTAAGAGACTCCGTTCTGAGAATCCAGCGCAGGCATTTGTTTCAGACCCTTTAATAATTGAGCCCTACCATTCAGAAGTATAAGGTCAGAACACAGAAACTCAGATGCTGGACGACCAGACGGGTTGATTACAGGGGGATGAGGAGGACCAGGAAGAGGAAGATGAGGCAGAAGCCTACAGTCTTGACTCCCCTATTCCAAAAGATCCCCCAGTGAATGACTCACCGGTTGATAATCAACCACTACTCAATGAGGTACTAGCCAAAGCTGCAGCCCATTTTCAAATAGACACACAGGGTGTCCAAGAAGATAGGGACTTTGCAGAAGAAATATTAGGGGACAGAGCCATTGCCCAAGCTATCCCCATATTAAAATCAGTCCAGCGCAGAATAGATCCCTCGCTGGTAACCCCTAATGCTACTCGTGCGTTTAATCCATGAGTAGACAAATTATTTTGGTCCGTTCCCTTGTACATAAGGGGTCAGTTAAAACCTGACTTGGTGGTAGTAACAATCACCACAAAGAGGGCAGGCACACCACTAGCTTCTTCAGAAGCACCCCCCGATAGAGAGCAAGAGAATGTATGCTCTGGGGAGGAAGGTGACATCCACCTCAGCATATCAGGCACGCATTGCTAACGCTACCACTCTGTTAGCAAGCTATAACTGCCACCAGTGGGAACAAGTAGCTGCTTTAATAGCCTCTGCACCTGAACCACAAAAGGGACAGTTAGCCCAAATTGCATCAGACGGTAGTTCTGTGTCCGGATGCATACTTAAAACAAACTTCGATGCTGCAGACAACGCAGGAAGGTTGATGGAAGAAGGCACAGTGATAAAACTTCATGCTTGGCTAAAACAGTCCAGGTTCAAGCCTGAGACGCAAGCTACCCTCATAGACATGCCAGTAGAGCCAAAGGTCCTATTTGGAAAAGCTGTAGAAGAGGCATTAAAGACAGCTGAGGATGAATACGAGACCTTAAAATCTCTCGGACAATTGACAAATAAGCCCTCCGGTCAAAGAGGAAATAATTTTCGTGGCCATAACTCCCAGATATGCTCCAATTACTATCAGAACCAAGGAACCTCGTGGGGCAACAACCAGTCCCAGGCTACACAAGGTTTCCCCAGATGTCAGCGCAGGGACCGCACTAGGGGTAGAGGCAGCCCCAGCAGAGGTGGTACGCCACCCAATAAACGGTGAGGTTCCACATAAGGTCCCTTCCTATGCATCCCCAGTAGGGGGGCGCATTTCCACCTTCACCCACGCATGGGAAGGGATCACTTTGGACATATGGGTGCTGTCCAGTGTCTGCAGGATACTGTATAGAGCTACTAGAATGCCCCCGTAACCATCCTCCAAGACAGAAAGTACACTCCTTGGAGCACCACAAAATCCTCTTCGAGGAGATCGCAATTCTACTTGCAAAGAACGCAATAGAACTCGTCCCGGGCAACCAGGTAAACAAGGGTATTTATTCAACCTACTTCCTTATGCCAAAAAAAATATCTAACAATGCGCCCAGTATTAGACTTGCGCCCTGCAAACAAGTATGTCAAGCTACGAAGATTCCACATGACTACGCTCCAAGAGGTAATACCCCTACTAAAAAAGGGGATTACATGGCAACATTGGATATGAAAGATGCCTATTTTCATATGTCCATGTTCCCAGCGCACAGAAGATTCTTGCGTTTCAAGATAGACGGCCAGCACTACCAGTTCAAGGTGCTGCCCTTTGGAATAGCTTCGGCGCCAAGGGTATTCACCAAGGTACTGGCGGTGGTAACTGCGCACCTACGCAGGGAGGCAATCCCGGTGTACCCTTACCTGGACGACTGGCTCATCACAGGGGAAACCCCTGTAATTTGCAGACTGAACATCCAAATAACTATCGACCTCTTCCAATTGGGCTTCTCAATCAACAAGAAAAAATCAAGCCTGGTGCCAAGCACCTCAAAACCGTTCCTAGGAGCTGTCCTAAATACCCAAGAGGGGTTGGCCTTTCCATCAGAGGAGAGAAGTCAATCTGTTGCTGCAAATTCCTCAATATCAGTCCGGTATCCAAAAAAGGATACGCAAAGCGATGGGTTTGCTAGGCATGATGGCATCTTGCATTTACCTGGTTCCCCACGCGCGCCTGGGCTTGCCACCCATGCAGGAATGGTTGACGTACCAGTGGTCTCAGGCAAGTGGTCAGTGAGAAGATCTAGTGGTTGTTTCGCCAACACTAGTGCAGAGTCTACGATGGTGGACAAGAGAGAATCTTACAAAGGGGAAACTTTTTTACGATCCAGAAATACAGGCCGTTGTCACAACAGACTCCTCCCTGGCAGGGTGGGGAGCTCACTACCTTCACCACACAGCTCAGGGTCTCTGGTCTCAAAGTGGCTCAGAATCACATCAATCTGCTCGAACTTCTGGCAGTCTGTAGAGTGCTTCAGGCATTCAAACCCCTCCTATCCAACCTGTCAGTGCAGATCCTAACAGACAGCACAACGGCAATGTTTTATTTAAACAAACAGGGGAGCACTTGTTGGCCAAATCTGTCCAAGCTTGCCCAGAAAATTTGGAAATGGGCACTCGGATGGAAGATTTACCCACCATCCCAACATGTTCCAGGGGATCTCGATTCACTAGCGGACGCTCTGAGCGGATTTCCCCTCCCAGAGGAACACGAATGGCGGCCACACAAAGAAGTCTTAGAAGATCTCTTCTCTCAGTGGGGTTTCCCCACTATAGACCTATTCGCCACAGAAGAAAACAGAGAGCGCCCAGACTTTGCATCCAGGTTCCCCCAGCCAGACTCCAAGGGGAACGCTCTGTGGATGAATTGGTCAAGGATGTTTGCCTACGCTTTTCCACCAACCCCTCTGATGAGGAAGGTGGTGAACAAAATACACAGGGAATCGATGACGTTCATCCTAGTTGCTCCTATGTGGGCGAGACAACCATGGTTTCCACACCTACGCAAACTGGCGGTGTGCGACCCCATCAGACTCCCATGCTGGTACAACCTACTCTCCCAGCACGAAGGACAAACGATGCATCCTCAACCCAACTCATTGAACTTGGCAGCATGGCTCCCGAAGTCATGGAGTTCGGCCATCTCAACTTACCCCAGAGAGTATGGATATCTTAAAGGGATCAAGGAAAACTAACACAAGGCACTGTTACTTTTATAAGTGGAAAAGATTTGTTATTTGGTGCCAGAATAAACAAATCGACCCAATTGATTGTGTTCCTTCCAATATTGTCACCTACATGCTCCACCTAGTTGATGCAGGGTTGGTATTTAATTCACTCAAGGTATTCCTTGCGGCGCTGTCAGCCTACACCACCTCCCCTAACAAGGTGTCATGGTGGAAAGTGCCAGTTGTCAAAGCCTTTATGGAAGAGGTGAAGAGACTCCACCCTCCAATTTCTAACCCACCACCAGGGGTGGGATCTTAATGTGGTGCTAGCTAAACTCATGGGACCTCCCTTTGAACCCATGCATAAAGCTAGTCTCAAACACCTGACTTATAAAACTGCCTTCTTAGTAGCCATTACATCCATAAGAAGGATCAGTGAAATTCAAGCTCTGTCAGTGCAGGATCCTTTCTTTGCTGTCCATAAAGATAAACTGGTTTTACGCACTCACCCTAGGTTTTCACCTAAGTTCATTTCAAAATTCCATGTTAACCTGTCCATTGAGCTACCAGCCTTTTTCCCAGAACCCAAAAGCTATGCTGAGGTGAAACTCCACACACTAGATGTGAGGAGAGCGGTCCTCTACTACGTAGACAAAACCAGAAAGAAAGACAGATCAACTGTTTGTCTCCGTAGCTACAGGCAGAGAAAGAGATCGCGTCTCTAAAGGTGCCATCTCTAAATGGATAGTCAAATGTATCCAGCTGTCTTACTCCCTTTCAGAAAAGACACTGCCTTTTACGCCAAGGGCCCACTCTACAAGAGGTAATGAGGCCACTCTGGCTTTTATTGCAAATGGTGTACCCCTTGACACCATTTGCAAAGCAGCTACATGGAGCTCTAGTCACACCTTTACTCAGTACTGCTGCATTGGCATTCATTCCAAGACAGATACTCAAGTGGGACATGCGGTTCTAAGACATTTGTTTGCTCATGACCCTTCTCACAACCCACCTCCTCCTTCGAACACTGCTCGCTAATCTATGCACAGCATGTGATCTAAGCAGATTCCACAAGCCTCAAAAGAGATACATTACTCACCGTAATCATATTTCTCCAGCATGGGGTCTGGCATGGATTCACATGCTCATGAATATTCCCCGTCAGGCTGGGAATCCTTGGTAAAGAAAAAATCACTATGTTTCGTTTCTGATTTGTCTTTCTTAGTAGTAACCAGTCACTGATCTCTGGGTCATACTGCTCCCAGCCAATGACTGCCCTCTCCCTAAGCCCCGCCTCTGGCAGCCATCCTCAGATTTTTACCGCACTCTCATGCTGGGAGTCCTCGTGTTTAGCTCAAGTTTTTTTACTGCATTTTCACGTTTTGTCAGAATTTCTCATTTTTTCGGTTTAATCGAGCCTGAAGTCCACCGTTTCTACTTCGGATAACGGGGACACGTTTCGGAATTCTTCTACGCCTCTCAAGGGTGATGTTTTCATTGAGTTTACACTTCTTGGAGGATTCCGGAAGATCTGCGGCGTACCTCAACGGACATGGCCCAGGACAAAGGGAGCTAGACTCCCGGATCCAAGCTGTTCAGGAACTGCCCTGGATGCAGATTATGTAACGTTTTCAAGGAGGAAGAGCATTTGCGATGTCTACTGCCTCCATGGGGACAACACGCACATGGAGAAGGACTGTGCGTTCTGCAAGAACCTTTCGGAACGGACCAAACAAGATCTTCATTACCGCCTCGCCACCTGGCTGGAGAAGGGCACAGCAAGTGAGAAGGGGAAGAAGAAGTCTGAGCGGGCTTCTAAGTCCTTTGAGGGCGCCCCGGCGACCGGGGCCCAACAGAAGGCCAAGCACCGCGGGCTCCGGGAGCGCCGAAAGGTCGGGCTCTTCGGTTGCCAAGCAGGGCGCTATTTCCCCGGCACGTTCGACCATGAGCCAGCGCTCGGGTTCGGGGAAGAGGAAGTCCGAGAACCCGGGTAGGCCGCTGGAGCGGACCCGGTCGATCTCGAAGGGGGAGCGAGGCGTTGACCCTCCCCCCAAGGCGAAGGCCCAGGACGCACCTAAGGTGGTGAGGTCCTTGATCCACCCGGCTAAGGCCTCTACCAAAGTGGCGCTGCGACCCTGGCGGAGCCGGCTGAGACTACGCCAATTGAAACGGCCTGTGGGCCCAGAATATCCCTGCCGCCACGGAGGGAATCCTCTTTCCAGCCCATCGCTAAGACCCCCGTGAAGCCCCCGGCTGAAAAAGAGGGGGGGGGCGGCGGTGGCCGTTACAGACTCGGAATCAGCCTCTGAGGAGGAACTAGTGGAGACCGAGAAGGGCCTCAACGAAAGGTCCATAGGCCTCAACGAGAGGTTCATAAACCTCAACGAGAGGTTCGAGAAGGTTCGATCCCAGGGGACGGTCCCTGCTGACGTGATCCAAGATAGCAACGACGACGAACAGGGCCCAGTGGAGCGGCCATCCCATCCATCCGCAGCCATTACCCGAGCCCCAGGATAGCTCGGCGGCCATTTTGTTGGCAATCCAATCCTTATGTACCGAGATAAGGACTAGATTACCACGCACCCCGACGGAGGAGCCAGAACCAGGCCCGTCGGGAAGCCCTCCAAACAAGCAGAGGAGAGTCCACCCTGCTCTGCCCTTCGTACCTGTGAGACCGGCGGACCCCTCATCCCCCTCGCCGGGAGAGGATACGGTGACTGACGGTGGCGATGACACAGCAGACATCCCGTCGTCACCGCCCCCCCCGCGGGCGTCTCCAGTCGACGAGGTTGGCTCCACACCATAACCAGGGCATCCAAGCTCTTCCAGCTCTGCCCTGAACCGAAAAAGGAGGGGTTTCTGTACCAACGACGAGAGGCTAAGAAGAAGACGGTCCTCGCGGTGCCTTTACTCAACGACCTCTGGGACGAGGAGCTTGCTGTCCTCAAGAACCCTGCCACGACACCCGCCAAGACAGACAGGTACGAGAAGTATGGAGTCCCCGATGCCGCTCCCTTGTGTCTCAGGGCCCAGCGCACGCCGGACTTGGTCGTCTCGGCAGCGCCTAAGAAGAAGGCAGCGGGCGCGGTGGCTTCAACTTCCACTTCCCCGCCGGACAGCGAGTGTAAGAAATTGGACTCTATGGGACGACGAGTCGTCTCGTCGGCGGCGACGATTAAGTCGGCCAATGCCTTAGCGATCGTGACCCGCTACGACAGGGAGATCTGGTTCAAGATAGCTCCCCTGCTAGATTTCTTGCCTGATGACAAAAGGGCAGAGGCCCTAGAAATTCTGCAGGAGGGCGAGGTGGCGTCAGATCACGCCATTACGGTGGCAACGGACATTGCCGATACCGGATTTCGCCAACTGGGCAATGGATTTTGCCTCCGACGACGAGGATGGCTCAAGGCGACAGACTTTCGCCAGGACTTCCAGACCAGAGTGTTCGACATGCCGTTCGACGGCAACAACCTCTTTGGTAAGGCGGTGGATGAGTCTCTACAGGCCATCAAGACCGACTCGGAGACGGCCTGGGCCCTTGGAGTGCTTCAGCAGCGACGGCCCTTTCGGAGCCCTGGAGGCAGGCAGGGTGCCTCCAAAGGATCCAGCGGTGGCTCCTCCACCTACCGCCAGGCGGCCTGCTCCTCTTCCCAGGAGGCCTACAGAGGTCGCGGCAAGCAAGGGGGTTCCCGCCTTCGTCGCCAAGGAGGCAAGGCCGCTTCCAAGCAAGACTGACCTGGCGGGTTGTCGGGGCCCCCACCGAAGCACCCCAGTGGGAGGCCGGCTGACGAAGTTCATCAGGGTGTGGGAGTCCATCTCCACCGATCGCTGGGTGTTGGACACCCTGGCCAACGGGCACTCGCTGGAATTCCTAAAGAAGTGCTCTTGCATTCCTCCCGTGGCTAGGAAGGAGAATCACGTCCCTCAACTGCTGTTGGAGGTAAAGGCGATGCTCAAGAAAGGTGCCATCGAGATCGTCCCCAGGAGGCTCTGGGGCTCCGGAGTATACTCAAAGTACTTCCACGTCAGAAAGAAGACAGGCGGTTGGCGCCCCATCCTAGACCTGCGTCGGTTAAACAAATACATCAAGGCGCAGAAATTCAGGATGGTCACCCTCCAGCACGTGCTGGGACAGCTGGAGGAAGGCGACTTCCTATCGTCGTTGGACCTGGAGGCTGCTTACTTCCAAATCCCCATTCTAAAAAGGCACAGGAAGTTCCTCAGGTTCGTGGTTCTCGGACGCCACTACCAATTCACAGCCCTACCGTTCGGATTAAAGTCGGCACCCAGTTTTTTCACCAAGTGCCTGGCACCAGTGGCGGCGCAGCTGCGCCTGAAGGGGATCCACGTCTACCCCTACCTGGACGACTGGCTAATCCATGCAAGGTCAAGGGAACTTGCCGTCGATCATACAGCGAGGACCGTCCGGTTGCTCACGGAGCTGGGGTTCTCCATCAACTACCCCAAATCCCACCTGGTTCCACCGCAAGTAGCACTGTTTTTGGGGGCGAAGCTCGATACAGTGGAGCAATTGGCCTGCCCTTCAGAGGAGAGGACCAAGACCATCCTGGGCAAGGTACGGCGCCTGTTAGCCACGGACGTGGCCAGGGTGAGGTCCATCAAGTCCCTTCTCAGGATGATGTCCTCATGCATCTACCTTGTACCCCTTTGCAGACTTTGGATGCATCCGCTACAGGAGTTCCTCGACGCCCGCTGCTTTCAGGCGAGGGGCTGCTTCGAGGACAGGATCCCCCTCGACGAGGAGTTCCGTCGGGCGATCCTATGGTGGGGCACCCGGGCTCACCTCACGACAGGCACGGACTTTCAAACCCTGGCGTTTCAGGAGACGGTGACTACGGACGCCTCTCTGGAGGGTTGGGGGGCCCACACCAGAGAACTCCACGCAAGAGGCCTTTGGCTCCCGGAGGAGAGGTCTCTTCACATCAACATCTTGGAGCTCCGTGCAGTGTTCTGGGCGCTCAAGTCGTTCCTCCCGTCCCTCAAGGACAAAGTGGTCAGGATCTTCACTGACAACACCACCACGATGTTCTCGATACGGAAGCAGTGGGGCACCAGATCCCCAGCCCTATCCAAGGAGGCCCAGGATCTGTGGCACTGGGCCGTCGCCCAGGGGATGTTTCTGGTTCCCTTCCACCTGGCAAGAATAAACACCATCGCCGACTCACTCAGCAGGGTGCTGCGCTCGTGCCACGAGTGGGAACTGCGCCAGGATCAAGTGGATCGACTCTTCCAATGATGGGGCAAACCCCAGATCAATCTGTTTGCGACGGCGATGAACTCCAAGTGTCAGAGGTCCGCCAGCAGGTTCCCACAGCTGAGGAGCATGGGCGATGCTTTCTCGTTCCTTTGGGACGGCCTGTTTCTATACGCGTTCCCTCCATTGCTGTTGCTGCTCCGCCTCATCAGCCAGCTCAAGAAGTCCAGGTGCAGGATGATCCTCGTCGCACCGGCGTGGCCGAGGCAGGTCTGGTTCCCAGACCTTCTGGACTTGTCAACGTCCCCGCCAGTCAGGCTGCTGGTGGACGCGGATCTTCTCTCCAGAGAAGGAGGCGCTATTCTACACCACGACCCACAGTCCTTGCAGGCCTGGCTCCTGCAGCACTGGAGTTTGGAGGGTACGATATCCCGGCTGATTGCAGAGAGGGTCTTGCAAAGGCCAGGGCGTCCTCAACTCTCAAGTGTTACGGTCATAAATGGAAGAGGTTCTCTGTCTGGTGCCGTGCACAGAAGATTAACCCTCTGTGGATTACGGCCCCTCAAGTGCTACCGTACCTACTGTCGCTGGCCAAAGCTGAACTGGCTCACGCCTCCATAAAAATACATCTAGCTGCCATCTCCCGATATACCAGGACTACGGGACGGGCGTCCTTGTGGTCTCAGCGCCTGGTAAAGGAATTTATGAAGGGACTATTCCGATCATTCCCGCCGGTGAAGGCCCCTGCCCCGGCGTGGGAGCTTAATGTGGTGCTGACCAGGCTCATGGGAGCCCCATTCGAGCCTATGCATTCGGCGCCTTTGAAGTTCCTGTCATGGAAGACAGCGTTCCACGTGGCATTCACCTCTGCACGACGAGTGGGAGAGATTCAGGCCCTATCTTGCAAGCCTCCATACTTGACTTTTCATGACACGAGGGTAGTGCTGAGGACGCACTCCTCCTTCATGCCCAAGGTGCCGTCAGACTTCCACCTCAACGAGCCCTTGGTGTTACCAGTTTTCTTCCCGTCACCTTCGACGCCGGCCCAGAGGACTTTGCACTCGCTGGATGTAGCTAGAGCGCTGAAGTTCTACGTGGACCGCAGGAAGAGTTTTCGGAAGACGTCAAAACTATATGTGAACTTTGGGTCTGTGAATCAAGGGAAGGCTCTCTCGAAGACTTCCATTTCCAGATGGCTCTCCGGCTGCATCATGCATTGTCACCGGTTGGCAGACCGACCGCTGCCCGGCCGTCCGAGAGCCCATTCGACCAGAGCGATTGCTGCTACCACGGCGCTCCTGTCTGGTGTGCCCCTGCTGGACATCTGCAGGGCTGCTACGTGGAGGTCGACGCACACCTTCACAAGATTGTACTGCGTCGATCGGGACTCCAGGGAGGAGTTCAGGGTCGGCAAAGCAGTGCTGTGCAACCTGTTCGCTTAAAGTGAGCCTGGTGAGGAAGTAAGAGATGCTTAATGTTGAGTTGTTGTATTGCTTAATGTTGAGCCTGTTGCCACCTCCCGTGGTTGTGCATGTGTATACTGCTATGTATTCTTTTATTCATGAGCATGTGAATCCATGCCAGACCCCATGCTGGAGAAGGAACAAGTTACTTACCTGTAACTGTTGTTCTCCAGCATGGGTCTGGCATGGATTCACATGCGAACCCTCAAACCTACCCCTCTGCGGCTCTTCACTAAGTCATACTGCCACTTGGCGTGCTACCAAATCTGAGGATGGCTGCCAGACGCGGGGCTTAGGGAGAGGGCAGTCATTGGCTGGGAGCAGTATGACCCAGACATCAGTGATTGGTTACTACTAAGAAAGACAGATCAGAAACAAAACTGATACTGATTTTTTCTTTACCGAGGATTCCCAGCCTGATGACGGGGAATACTCATGAGCATGTGAATCCATGCCAGACCCATGCTGGAGAACAACAGTTACAGGTAAGTAACTTGTTCCTTCTGTTGCTTGTGTCTGCTTAGATTCACATGCACCCGCCCTTTCTCCCCTCTGATAGATGGCGCATGGATGCTAGTAGTCTTATCTATCTTATCTGTTTGATACTCTGTACTCATGCTACTCCTCAGGCTACCTCGTGTTTGAGAAAATACAATCTGAGGGTCCTACACGCATGAGGGATCATGGATACAGCGGACGTCACGCTAGGGATAGTATTACTGGCACGCACGCCATAGTTCAACGCCTATTTTCGAGTTTCGAAAAACAAACTATTAATCCGCAGCTTCCCCTAGATGTCGGGCTATGCACAGCATGTGAATCTAAGCAGATACAAGCATCAGAAATGAGATTACGGTGAGTAATGTATCCCACACGTTTTGAAACTGCTGGAGATTCCAAATTAAAGGAAGTGGAAGCATAATGCTCACCTGCGGTCTTGAAATAATTTTTTTTTTTGTTTTGTTCCTGTTGACGTACCTAATGGTTTTCTCCTACTAAATGCACACAGCATTCCTTGGCAAAAAGTGACTTCAGTTGCTATTGTCAGATAACCACATTACAAGGTGATGTGTTGTGGTCCACAAAGGCTAGAGCTCTGTTGAAAAAGACATCCTATGCAAGTCACTTGATTTTTTTTTTTTTATCGGCTGAAAGATATTAAGCTTGAATTTTGCATGTGTGCGTGTTCCTATTGTCCTAAAAGAACTGCTTTCATAGAACAGATAATCTTCAATGTTTTTATTGGTACTCAGTGGATTACATTGCTGTCACCTGTAAAGATCCATCTAAACTTCCAGCTCGTTATTTAAAAATCAAACTGCTCTAGTGTCCAGCCTTCCTTAGCATTACATGGGATTTTTTTCCCTTTATGGAATGAGTATGTGATCTAGCATAAAATAAGGTCCCAAGCGCATATGTGTCAAGCCGAGTCTGCTCTGCCTCCACACACCAGTCTCTGCTTTCCCTTGCTAGTCTCCATGAAGCAAGTGTATGTTTACACTATTACTGTATTCGTCTTGTACCACTCTCCACACTGAGGCTTTCCTCTTCTGTGAAATACTGATGCGCACTACTTGATATTTGTCAAACTTGAGTTACTGATTTGCTTGATGGGAAAGCTTGTTATAGTATACTGAGTCCTGGCTCCCAACTGACAGCCTGATGAAGTAGATGTATTCTGCATCACAACCAGAATTGTATTCATGAACTCCCCGCTAGTAAGAAATACTCACATATGCCACACCTCCCCTTTTCGTGACACCCACCGCTCCTAACCACATGTTGCTTAGCCCCCTAAAAACAATGTACACCACTGTGTTTTCTTTTTATGGTGTGACACAATGGGATGGTTTGCACCCGAGGTAGGTCATTTAGATGTAGGTAGGTGCCCAAAGTAGGTTATTTAGAGATAGAGGCCTCCTGGTGACTTGAGGAGACAAGCCATATGATTTTGCATTACCCTTTCATTGTGAGTGGACAGGCAACTACTTGCTCTCAACTCCTGCCTTGGTGCTGATGAGTACATCGCCCTCTCTCCTTCACTGAAACCTCTGTCATGGGTGCACCTTGCCACAGTTCCAAGCTCAAGCACTTAAGGTTGGGAAGCATTCTGAAACCCTTGGCTTTGACCACATAGATGCAGATGTCATAACACCATCTGGGGGACGTGCTCTCACCCAATTGCCACACAAGCTTTCGATTTATTTTTGTTGTAGTACCCATTACTTTGCGCTTCAAGCATTTTGCGATGATCTACCTCATAGTTAATGGAGACTACCTTGGCACTTTCTAACCATACCCGACATTACTTTGTGTTAGGTGTATGACCCCTGAAGCATCTCTGTGCCCATGGTGGAATGAGCAGCGTACTGCTGACACGTGACTGACTCCGAAACTGCCTCTTCATTTCTTCTCTGTACCAATTGCCTTGTTGATATTACATTGTTCAACAGTACCATTTGCTTTGCGGTGGTAAATGGCACTGCACGTGTGGATAATGCAGTCCCTATTTATTCGTCCTCCGTTTTGCTTGATTTAAAATGTACACTATTGTTGGTGAGCAATGTGGTCGGCTACCCTTCTTTCTGGAATAATGTCCAAACATGTTGGCACAAATCTTTCGTAAAACCTACCTCGAATAGATTGCGTTCTCCCACGTATTCCTCATCTTTCATATTAGCAAGCTTCAGAATTTGTTCTTCGGCAGAGGGCACTGTGCGTCGATGCAGTCGACTCGATGTCCCTCAAGGGCCTCTGTCTCGAGGATGATGTCATGTAACACATATAACATGCGCAGTGCCCGTTGGCTTCAGTTCTCCAGCATGGGGTCTGGCATGGATTCACATGCTCATTAATATTCCCTGTCGTCAGGATGGGAATCCTCGGTAAAGAAAGTTTGTTTCATTTCTGAACTGTCTTTCTCCTATAACCAATCACTGAGCTCTGGGTCATACTGCCCTCTACCGAAGCCCTTCCTCTGGCAGCCATATTCAGGTTTTTACCGCACGTTCAAGTGTTTGGGAGTCCTCGTGTTTAGCTCTCGACCTTTTACTGTGTTCATCGTTTTTTGGAAGAGTATTACTCTTATTTTTCAGTCAATCAGGCCTTGTGCTCCATCGATCAACCCATCCGATTAACAGGGACCCGTTGTCAGATTTCTTCAGCGCCCCTCAAGGCCGAATTTCATCAAGTTACGTTGTGGAGGCTTAACAGAAGATTCTCAGGCCTACGACACATGGACCATGTCAAAGGAGAAGGATTCGGCTCCCCTGTTCAAGATCTGCTGCGGCTCACGGAATGTCTTCTCGCACGACAAGCATTCCGAATGTCTTTACTGCCTATGTCCGGCACACAAGGAGGATGATTGTGCTTTTTGCCCAGAGATGTCCTCGCACATGATCGATCGGCACAGGTGGCTGAATGAGTGGCTACAGGCCAAGGCCCCTGCTCTGGGTGGGTTCCAGCAGCATTCCTCTCCCAGTTCCAAGAAGGCTGAGCAGGCTTCTAAGACCTTTTGAGGGTGCCCCTCCCACGGGGGTCCAACAGAAGGCTAAGCACAGCGAGTCCACTGTCACCGGGAGCACCGTGGCGAAGGGCTCCTCGGCGGCTGGGGCATGTTTGACATCTCCAGCCTACGTCACCAGTCAACGCTCAGGATCTTCGGCCAAGAGGAAGTTAGACCATCCGGGCAAACCCAAGGAGAGCCCCAAGGCTGTCTTACCGGATAAATCCAAAGAAGAGCAGGGCTCGGACCCTCCCCATAAGGAAAAGGCCCAGCAAGACAAGGCTCCGGCCCTGACCGTGAAGGCCCAGGTGCACCCGGCGAAGGGCTAGTCTTCCATTGAGGGGGTGGCAGCGTCTCTGCGAAGTCCACCGAGACGGTCCCGCAGGAAGCGACCCCTAAAACCAAGGTGTCTCTTCCTCCCAGGAGGGAGGCTGCTTTCCGACCCATAGAGAAGATCCCGGAGAAGAGGATACCCGTCATCTCCCAGAGACCTTCACCACGGGAAGCTAAGAAGGAGGTGGGGGTGCGGTGGCCCTCCAGGGTACCGATATCTCCTGATGAAGGAGACGACGGCTAGGACACAGTCGAGGAAGAGCAACAAGACGACGATGGTCTGGGCTCCCAGCCGCCTATTCCCCCTGCACCTCAGCTGCCACCCCCACCTCAGGTACCTCCTAGAGACCTCTCGGGGACATCTTTTCGGCACTGCATACGCTGGTCTCGTGAGATCCAGCCAAGGATGCCTATTGCGCATGCGGCGCCAGCGACGGGCGACCCCACCCCCCCCACGGGGAACCTCTGACCAAGAAGATGGTACACCCTCCACCACCTTGCCACCCGTCGCTCCCTCTTCCCCACATCCCTGATGGATGAGACGGATCCACAGCGACAACAGGCACGGACGAAAATGGCAGGTTAGGGGACTTCCAGTCACCGCCGCCCAGATCTTCACCCCTGGACGAGATTGGCTCGTTCCACTCGATCTCCAGAGCCTCAGAACTTTTTCACCTCACTCCGGAGGAGATGGAGGGCTTCTTATATCAGCACAGAGAGGTGAAGAGGAAGACCATCCTCTCCTGCATGACATTTGGGACGAGGGTTTGCCTCGCATGAAGAACCCTTCCATGGCCCCGGCAAAGAGGGATCGCCTCGAGAAGTAGTACAGAGTGCCTGACTACGCGCCCAAGTGATTACGGGCCCAGCCTTCTCCGGACTCTTTAGTGTCAGGAAGAAGTCCTCTGGTGGTTCTGCCTCCGCGGCCGCCACCCCTCCGGCCAGTGCGGGCAAGAAGTTAGATGACATGGGACGAAGGGTCCTCTATTCTGCAGCGTCTACCATCAAGGCTGCCAGCACCCTCGCTATCGTGGCTCATTACGACCGGGAGTTGTGGTTCAAGATTGCTTCCATCCTGGACTTCCTTCCTTACAAGAGGTCGGAGGCACTGGAAATTGCTGGACTTATAAGGGATGCATACCTCCACATCTTCATTCACAAAGGGCACCACAAGTTCCTGCGATTCGTGGTGCAAGGGAAGCACTACCAATTCAAAGCCCTTACCTTCAGATTGAAGTCGGCACCAAGGGTTCACCAGTGGCGGCGCAGCTACAACTAAGGGGGGGATTCACGTATACCCTTATCTGGACGACTGGCTCATCCGGGCCAGCTTGAAGGAGATCGCGGTCGACCACACGGGGTAGATCGCGGTCGACCACACGGGGAAGACCGTGCGCCTACTGACTGATCTGCGGTTCTCAGTGAACTATTCAAAGTCTTGCTTGTTTCCATCGCAGGACGCGCTGTTGCTGAGATCCTGGCTCACCACAGTGTTGTGCCTGGCGTCTCCGTCAGAGGAGAGGATAGCGGCCATATTGGGCAAGGTACAACGGCTGTTGGCACGAAAGATCGCAAAGGTGAGGTCCATCAAGTCTCTGCTCGGCATGATGTCATGCATACCCCTCATTCGGCTGTGCAGGTTAAGGATGCGTCCCCTACAGGAGTTCCTTGACGCCCGTTGGATACAAGTGGTGGGAAGCTTCGAGGACAAGATCACTCGACGAGAGTTTCCATCTAGCGATACGGTGGTGGGAATTCACTCACATCTGTCCGGAGGAACAGATTTCCAGACCCCACCTCACCAGGAGACGGTCACAACAGATGCCTCCCTGGAAGAATCGGGTGCTCACACCAGCAGTCTTCACGCAAGAGGCCTGTGGCTGCCGGATTAGAAAGCGTTACACATTGTGTTGAAGTTGCGGGTAGTGTTTTGGGCCCTGATGTCTTTCCTTCCGTCCCTCAAGGGCAAGGTGGTGCGGGTCTTCACAGACAATACCACCACCCTGTTTACATCAGGAAGCAGGATGGCACCAGATCCCCGGCGCTCTCCAAAGAAGCACAGGACCTGTGGCACTGGGCCGTCGCTCAGTGGTTGTTCCTCATCCCCTTTCATCTGGCAGGAGTGAAGAACAGTGTCAGATTCGCTCAACAAGGAGCTGTGGTCTTGCCACAAGTGGGAGCTTCGGCCGGACCAAGTGGATCACCTGTTCATCAGAAGGGGCAATCCCCAGATCGATCTATTTGCGACAGTGACGAACACCAAGTGTTGGAGGGTCGCCAGCAGGTTTCCCCAGCTGGGGAGCATGGGGGACACGTTCTCATTCCCCTGGGACTCCGTGTTTCTGTATGCGTTCCCTCCGTTGCCGTTGCTGCTTCAACTAGTCAATCAACTCAGATGGTCCCGGTACAGGATGATCCTCATTGCACTGGCATGGTTGCAGCAGATCTGGTACCCGCACCTTCTTGACATGTCAGCGACCCCTCCAGTCAAGCTTCCAGTGGTCGCAGTTCTTCTGGCCAGAGAAGGAGGCGCGATTCTGCACCACGACCCAGGATCACTGAACCCGAAGGCCTGGCTCCTGCAGTGTTAGAGTTCTGGGGTTATGACCTCCCAGCGAATTGCAAGGAGGTGCTTGCCAAGGGCAGTGCGTCATCTACTCTTAAATGCTAAGGGCATAAATGCTATGGGCATAAATGGAAGAGGTATGCCACTTGGTGCTGTGCGCAGAAGATCGACCCTCTACGAGTCACGGCTCTGCAGGTGCTGCCATATTTGCTGTCATTGGCCAAAGCAGGACTGGCCCATGCTTCCATCAAAGTTCATCTGGGGGCAATCTCCTGCTACACTAGATCTCTGGGCCTGTCGTCGTTATGGTCACGCCGTCTGGTTAAGGAGTTTATTAAAGGACTGTTCTGTTCATTCCCGCTGGTGAAGGTCCCCGCCCCGGCTTGGGAACTCAATGTGGTGCTGACTAGGCTCAAAGGGCCCTCCATTCCAACCTATGCAAACAGTTCCACGGAAGTTCTTGTCGTGGAAAACATCGTTCCTCATGGCCATCACCTCTGCATGATGAATGGGATAGATTCAGGCCCTGTTCTGTAAGACACTTTTCATGACACAAGGGTGGTGCTGCGGACGCACCCCTCCTTTGTGCCCAAGCTGCCGTCAGACTCATCTAAACAAGCCCTTGGTGTTGTCCTGTATTTTGTCCGGCTGGAAGGACTTTGCACTCAGTGGATGTGGCTAGAGCGCTTAAGTTCTATGTGGACCGCACAAAGAGCTTCTGGAAGTTGTCGCAACATTTTGTGAACTTTCGTCCTGTGAACCATGGGAAGGCCCTTTCCAAGGCTTCCATTTCCAGGTGGCTCTCCGGCTGCATCACCCATTGTCACCGGTTGGCAAACTGACTGTTGCATGGCCGTCCGAGAGCCCATTCGACCAAAGCGATTGCTGCAACTATGGCATTCCTGCCTGGTGTGCCTCTGCTGGACATCTGCAGGGCTGCTATGTGGAGGTCGACGCACACCTTCACGAGATTCTACTGCATCGACCGGGATTCCAGGGAGGAGTCCAAAGTTGGCCAAGCAGTGCTGCGCAACCTGTTTGCTAGAAGGTGAGCCTGGTGAGGAGGTAAGAGATGCTTATGTTGAGCCTTTGCCACCTCCCGTGGTTGTGCCTGTGTGTACTGCTATGTATTCCGTATTCATGAGCATGTGAATCCATGCCAGACCCCATGCTGGAGAAGGAACAAGTTACTTACCTGCAACTGCTCTCCAGCATGGATTCACGTGCGAACCCTCCCACCTATCCCACTGCGGTTCTTCTCTTGGTTTTACTGCCACTTTTCGTGCTACCAAATCTGAAGATTGCTGCCAGAGGAGGGGCTTAGGTAGAGGGCAGTTATTGGCTGGGAGCAGTATGACCCAGAGCTCTGATTGGTCATTAGGAGAAAGACAGTTCAGAAAAGAAACAAACTGATTTTTTTTTCTTTATCGAGGATTCCCAGCCTGACTGAGAACATTCATGAGCATGTGACTCCATGCCAAATCCATGCTGGAGAACAGTTAGAGGTAAGTAACTTGTTCCTTTCATTTTTCTGAGTAAGCTTACACTTTGAGAACTACGGCACGCTTCAATAGTTTTGTTTGTGAAAATGTCTTAATTTTCAACAAGGCCCCAAAGACCGGGTTTAAAAAGTGTCACAAATGCGGTTCCAAGATATTAAAATCCGATCCCCATCGAGTATGCTTGTGGTGTCTCAGTGTGGAGCGCAAACCCTTGGCCTGCTCGAAATGCCAGTCGATGACTCTAAAAGCTCTGAAGGAGCGAAAGGGGAAATTGCTGGTAGGTAGAAATCTCCATTGACTACACCGTTGAAGAAACCTCCTTCGGACGATGCGAGAGGCGGATCGCCTCGAAGGAATAAGGTGAAATGGTCCAGGTCGAGGTGTGGCTCCCACCACTCCTCGTCATCAAGGAAGTCTTAAGAGGCGGCCCCGTAAGTCGCACACTTTGACTTTGTCTGACTCCTCTCCGAAGGAGTGCAATATCTTGTCCCACAAAGGCCTCCACACCTGCTGAATGGGAAGCATTCAGGTTAGAAATGTTGAACGTTTTTGAAAAACAAAAACCCTTTACAAGCCATGCTCCTAACGCGTCTTCTAAAGCCGGTAAGGAAAGGGTTTGTGCCAAATCCCTCAGAGCCCCGGGCGAAGCCCAGAATCACATCAAGGGCTGTCGAGGCCTTGATGCGATGAGTCATCGAAGGATCCTTCAAGCCGCAAGTAAAAAAAAAAAAAAAAAGTCAACGTCGTCGACACTGGTTGCACTCTCGACAGCAGTCGCGCCATCAAAACCATCAGTGCCATCGAAGTCGAAAACGACTTCATGAAAAATATCGACGACACGTTGAGCGACAGGTTCAACATTTTTGAAGCCCTTACCAGATAAAACATATACTCCTTTATCCAGAAAGGATTACTTTAAATCACTAACCTCGATTTATGAGGACAATGAGCCATTGAATAACGATGTGCCATTTGGGTTACAATATGGTATACCAAATGTCCCTGATAGCTTTATACCCGATGAGTCGAGGCTAAAAGATCTTTATGAAAACTTACAAACAGTCAGCGTAGTTGACACTTCACCAGTGTTAGAATTTGGTAAACCTGGATCTGATGAACATGCAGAGGGCCCATATAGGCAGTTGATATCTAAGGTGGTAGATTACTTTGGATGGAGTAGGCCTACTTCCCCTTTCTAACAGACATCCTTGATAAGGGTCTGCAAAAGAGTGTCTTCCAATTGGGAGATGCTGGAGTTTAGTCCGGCAGCAAACAAAAACTTGACAAGAAAATACGGCCCATCCAGTAGTGACCCCAAGTACACTGCACCCCACAAAGTCTCATAGTGCAGGTAGCTACTGCAACCTCAAAACAGGCAGCTTATCCAACCAACCCATCGGATAGGGCTGACAAAAGGGTAGATGCATGGGCAAGGAAAGTATTTTCTGCATGCAGCATGGCTCTTAAGTTGGCCAACTCCACATGTCCCTTAGCAAAGTTTTCATTCATCCTATGGGACTGTATTTCTATGGTGGCTGAGCATATCACAAAGGGGAGGACAAAGACGGTTTCTTGGCTATTGTTCGAGACGGCAAAGAAGCCATGTGCCAGTCTTCAGTCGGTTCTGGATTCTGCTGGCAGCATCAGCAGGGCAATGACGGCAAGCACCATAATTTACAGATTTGCGTGGTTGAGGAAGTCTGGATTTTCACCGGTTGTGCAATCTAAACTCCTTAACATGCCGTTTTGGTGGGTCTCACCTTTTTGGCAGCAAGGCTGACGGAAGCCTTGAAGCTGCAGACCTTGAAGGCGGCAGCCAAATCTTTAGGTGCCACTATTAGGCAGCCTCAGCCCTTTTGCCCCAGCGGATAGCCTTGGGGAGCGGGCGGGGGGGTAGATGTTTTCGCTACTACTCAGTTGGAAGTGCGAGAGGAGTGGCTAGTCAAAGAGGCCAAAGAAGTTTCCTTTGTGTTGGATGCGGGAGAGGTGCAAAGCCTGCTCAAGCAGGGGCAGCTTTACCAACAGCCACTGCGTCAGCCACCTCAAAACCACTCTGAGGTCGTGAGGCACAACACCCCAGTGGGAGGCAGACTATCTCTGCATCTGAACGAATGGCGAGACTTTACTTTGGAAGCTTGGGCATTAGAAATCATAGCCCAAGGTTACTGCCTCCCCTTCGTTCATAGACCTCAGAATCATTATTATTATTTTACATTTTTAAAGCGCTCACACAGCCCGCGGGCATCGAGGCGCTGTTACAGGAATATTTTTTTTTTGTATTGTAGTTGAGTAATTGTTTTTGTCTTAGTTGCGTATTTATAACGCGCTTAAACACCCAGAGGTTTCTAAGCGTGGACCCGGGGATTGAACTTATGTTGCTTCGTGTGGTTTTGCTTCCAAGGCGCGCACGTTGCCACTGAGCTATCCTCCTGGGACACATCCGCCGGGGAAGTCATTCTTTGAAGGTTCTAGATCCGTTCCTTTTCCAAGAAATGTTTACCCTGCTAGAGAAAGGTGCTACAGAGCCGGTACCTGTAGCAGAGAGGAACAAAGGATGGTATTCTCCACATTTCCTAATCCCTACCCAAGAAGTACGGAGGACTGAGACCCATCTCGGGCTTGTGATACTTGAAAAAGTTCCTTGGGAAGGACTACTTCAAGATGGTCACACTTTCTCAGATGCTTCAGGCCCTCCAACTCCAGGATTGCATGGTATCATTGGACATTCTGGATGCTTATTTGCATGTGCCAATTAATTTCAAGCACAGAAAAAGTGCCTGTGGTTTGCAGTTTCAAGTTCTGCCATTCGGGCTGACATCAGCCCCTAGGGTTTTACCAAACTAGTGGTGGTAGTGGCAGCAAGTCTCAGGAGAGCGGGGATTCAAGTATACCCCCATCTGGACGGTTGGCAGATATGGGTGCGTTCCCCCGAACAAGTCATTGATCTTCACAATGTAACCTGCTGCACTCTTCACAGACTGGACTTCTCCCTCAATTACAAGAAGTCCCATGTCACCTTTTCAAAAGCTGCAGTTCATCAGGGCTGTACTGGATACATCTTGGGGAAAGAGCTCGCTACCCGAGGTGAGGGCTCAAGAATTCTGCAGATGGTCTCCAAGTTTCAGAGTGGCCAGTGTCTCCTGGCCTTTGACTTTTCGAGGTTGCTCGGTCTCGTGGCATCCTGCATTTTCCTGGTGCCAGAGGCTCGCCTGAGAATGAGATCTCTTCAATGAGCTCTCAGAACACAATGGTCTCAATTCTCGGGCAAAATGTCAGACCTACTTCAGGTTCCAAGCAGGGTCGCACAGGATCTCCTGTGGTGGGCTTGCAAGGACAACATTCTGAAGGGGAACCTTTTTGGCAACCATGGCTGGAGATGACAGTAGTGGTGGACACCTCATTCACGGGGTGGGGAGCCCACCCCAACGATCTGCCAATCAGCAGTCGTTGGTCTACATCAGAGATACGTTCATGGTGGACTGGGAGTTTCCACTCCTGTACACGTTTCCTCCAGTCCCTGTCATTCCTCTTGTGGTCAAGAGGTTGAGAACGTTTGAGAAACTCATGATTCTAATTGCCCCAGATTGGGCCAGGAGGATGTGGTACCCGGACCTTCTGGATGTGTCCATCTGCCCTCCAATACGTCTTCCACAGAAAGAGGACTCTCTCTCGCGAGAGGAGGGTCGGGATCACCATCCAGAGGTCGAGACTTGGGACCTACCTGATGACGTAATGGAGATTTTGCATTCGGCCACAAGGCCACCAACGAAGTCCTTGTACCCCTGCTGTTGGAACAAATTCTGCAGCTGGTGCAGGGACAAAAATGTAGGCCCTTTTAGTTTGCAAAACGCGTGAAGTGTTATCTTTTCTACTGTACCTAGCCATTTGGGGGCTCCAGGTTGGAACAATAAAAGGCGATTTGGCGGCGCTATCCATCTTTAAGCGCTCGTCTGAGGAATGTTCATATTTTAAAATCCCACTGGTGTCACAATTTCTGAAGGGACTCACCAATGTGTCCCCCAGCCCCCCCATCTCCCCATCTCCTTTTCAGGTTCCAGTTTGGGACCTTAATCTGGTGTTAAAATGTCTTGTGTGCACTATTTGAACATCTACATTCATGTCCATTAAGGTTATTCACTTTCAAGACAATTTTGTTGGTAGCACTAACTTCAGCCCGTAGAGTGAGTGAGTTGCAGGCACTACCCTTCACAATTTTCCACAAGGCCAAGGTTGTCCTGAGGGTTAAGCCTTCATTTATTCCTAAAATTATTTCAGATTTTCATGTACGACAAAACCTTGTATTACCTACTTTCTACCCTCCACCGAAGTAGACCTTATCCAGATGGATCATTCTAGCAGTTTCTGAATGCTTCAGGCTGGCGGGCAAAGATCCTCCAGATGGCTTGAGGGCCTGTTCCACCAGGGTTATGGCTACCTCTTCGGCTCTGCAAAGAGGTGTTCCTATCAAAACTATTTCTGAGGCAGCTACGTGGTCGTCAATACACACGTTCACGAAACATTACTGCCTTGATTCTTCCCTGAGTCAGGATGGAAGCATGGAAAAGCTGTCTTCCAATCAGTTCATGGAAACAATTGACAAAATTCATACTCGCTGCTTTGGGAGTCTATCAAAGATGAGGAATATGTGGGAGGACACAATCCATTTGAAGAAAGTTACTTACCCCTGGTAACCTTCTTTTGACTCGATGTTCCTCCCACGTATTGCTCAATGCCCTCCCAAACTACCCCACAGTAGTATTTCCCATGATATTACAGATTTTGCTCTGTCAAAGCTTAGTACGGTCAAACCTGTGTTTGTGGGTGGTTTGGCTGAAAGAAAAAACAGAACTGAAGCCAACGGGCGCTACTTGTGCTATATATACAGTCAATGACATTATCCTCGAGACAGAGGCCCTCGAGGGACATAGTCGACTGCATCGACGCACAGCACCCTCTGCCAAAATAAAAATCTGAAGAAGCTGGATATTGAATATCAAAGACGAGGAATACGTGGGAGGAACATCCAATCGAAATAACTTTACCAGGGGTAAGTAACTTGTTCTTCTGACCAACGACACAGTAGATTAGTGCAAGAGTCTCCTTTACACTGTTGTAGCAAATGGCGATCGGATCATCTAATAACCTTTCAGACAGAATATCAGGGATACTAATCATGGTCATGGGTGCTGTTTGGGCCATACACTCCTTAAAAGCATTCTCCTGTGTGTGTGGCTAACCCCAGCCTCCAGTAGGCCAATCAAGTTCTTTGATTGGTCTTCAGGATTTTCTGGTTTCCTTCATGCCTTAGTTCATATTTTATCTGGTCTCTCAAGTCTTCTGGAGATAAGACCCTTTCCTCTTCACACACAAAAACTATGTTGAAAGTAAGTTGTTGTGACCCGTTTCCGTATGCACAGTACTTCCTTGCCTTTTCTTCATCGAAATCTCCTGTGGTAGCTTATAATCTCTGCGTAGTTTGAATCTCAAACTCTGTATGAATTACCTTCAATTCTTAACTGCCCGTGTCACTGCCAGCAGCTCCTTCGGAATCGCACAGATAGGAGCACACTGTCCCTTTCAAGAGTTTATATCCAAAACTGACTTGGACCATTCCTCTGGCTACTTGCATTAGCACAGCCACCAGCCCAACGGTACTTGTCGGCGCTTATTGTAGTTCTTCTAAATTTATCATTTTCAAGGTGAAAGCAGGTTCCTGCACTTGCCTCAAACATGTGAGTTCTGTGGACTATAATGCATGCCATTCGTAATGGCATATTTTTTTATCAACAGACATTTTTTGGACAGTAAGAGTAATTTTTAATGCATCTGCCATCCCTAAAAATTGAAGCAGTTCTGTTTTTACGCTCCAGTGTATCTTTTATGTAGTAATCGCAACAAAATGGGCAGTCTTTCGTTGTGGTGGTTGTGTGTGGAGCCGAGATGTTGACATTTGAACAGTTGCCCTCTTTGTGTAATGTTTTTATGTAATCCACAATGTATTTTCTTGCTTCTACTCCTCAATTTGAGTTGATGTGAGTAAGATACTTTCTCTGGTTCTTTCATAATTAGCAGGAATACTGCGCCCCCTTAAGAATGCTCAGTACCCTTGTGCATGTATTAATTCAAAAGGAATCCTAATATGTTAGAGAAGTCCCTCTAGTATTTTAAAAGCTGCAAGGACTCCAAAACTGTTGGTATGCAGATGTCAAATCAAAAGTGAAGAATACCATGGCCGTTCAAATTAAAGCAAAACATTCTTAAATATATGGTAACGGGTGCTTCTTCAAGGCCCTCTGATATATGCAGAGTTTGGTTTTTACTGCAGATGGGGTCGGTCTAAGCCCACCACAAGGCCTTTCATCCGATTTCTTCTGCAACCACTTCAGGGGTTCCTGAATCCGCTGGGCCCAGTTCCAGGCTTTGTCCACTCCAGGAGTGGTCCAGGGTCTGTTGGTGCAGAGGTCACTTTTGGCTTTGGGTATGGCTAGTCTGTGGTTCTGTAGTATAGTGTGAAGCAACATTTTTTTAGACTTGGCAGCTGCACACCTTTGTCATGAGCAAAAGACCTCAGTGGAGCAGGCGACCTAAGGAGAACTCCAGAACACTAAGGCGGGTTGCAGCAGTGATCAACATGATCAGGCAGTCACAAAGGAGCAGTGATACTGCTATTCGGTCAGGGAGGCTGAAAATGCAGGGGTGGTTGTCTTGTTCAACAAGTTGAAGATCTGCAGAGTTCCAATGCTGAGCTTGGAACTACGACTGGTGCAGCAAGATAGTCCATGAGAGAGCTGGTCAGTCCACAGGTGGTCTAGAGACACTCCTGAAGGGTCAGAAGGCGCAGATCCTTGGACCAGGGGTTGAGACAAGTTGTTCTCACCAGTCCTGGGGTAGAAGCACTGTCAAGGGTCTTTTAGAGATCTGAGGAGAGGAGCAGGGCTTCATCGGCACCTGGCTGGAGTCATGCAAGTTGGTTGCTTGAAAGTCAGTGGGCTGTACTACTTCATCTTGGCTCAAACAATCTGCCAAATGACTGCAGTAGTCCTTCACCTTTTAGAAAGGATTTGGATTGGAGTCGTCCTCATGCCCACCAACGGTAATCTTCAGCAGGGGTTGTTCAGTCATGGACAGCATCTATACAACACATCTGCCCAGCAAAAGACAGACCTTGTGCTCGATGTGGACTGGGTCCAGACAGATCACATTGGGCACACATTGCCACTTGGTCCGAGAAAGTAGAGGCTTTGCCCTGAAAAGTGCATTTCATATGACAATTCCCGACCCGAGAGGCAAGGTGGAAGCCCAAAGCACAAAATGGCCAAAGGACAGGCAAAAACCTTGTGCCATTGCCATGTTAGAGTATATAGTACTTAAATGGCATGCAGAATAATTCAAATGTGAACGAAAAACTTTTTTTATTTTTAAAAAAAGGTAGACAAATGTCCACTTACACAACCCACTCTGGACACATTGTGTCTGCAACACCCAAAGTTGCAAAAGAAAGTTATCGGGACAGTGTCCCAATTCACTTCACGGTATGGTGATGGGTCCTGTTTAAAAATCACAAGAATTCCATTAAGGAAAGATAGGTTTTCCTACTAATGATAGTTTTGGGAAAGGATCAGTCTTTCCATAAAAAAAGAACAAAAGCGAGGGATCTAAAGCTGGGGGCTTTACTTGCCTCCAAAAACCCAGTTTAGGATGCAGACAATTGCAGAAAGATAAGACACATATCTTATTGAAGTCTATGCGATGAAGTCAGCACAAAGAAAATCTTAAGTAACACCTAAGGCTACCACCACTTATTGTTGCATTTTAATCAGACTGAGACTTAGATTGTGCACCAAGAGGTTGATTACTTATTTATTTTCATTCTGTGGCTTACCTCCATAAAGCATCTCACAGACTTACTAAACAAATTGGCCTTCTCATCCAGAACATTACTCCTACACTTGCATTAGTCGTTTTATTTCCAGTCACTTTTGGTATGACAACTCCGCTATGGACGCTTTATCAATGATCTGTAGATCTTGCCCTGCACTTGGTGACCCATGAACATCAACCTTGACCCCGAAGCCAGCTGCCAGGCAGCCGGTTTGCTGTCGATGTTTAATAACTTAATTCATAAAATAATTACTGTACAGCTTGGAGGGAAAGGGGGGGGGGGCTATCTTGCTTCCCATCATCATTGGTACCATCTATGGCAAAAAGCACGAGCTCTTTCTCAAAGCAGTTTCCCGGTCCCAGGCATCTGTCCCATTATACAATAATAAGCCAAATGGCTCTTGTGGTCACACCTTCTACACAACACCCTGGTGACTCGACATTCTTTGCTTTTTGGAAAATGCTGTCACCCTTGGTGCACCTTTTCTTCTGATGCCCCTGTTCAAATTGTTCCAGGGCATGGGCTGGCAGGGCTTTATTTCACCCTTTGCATCAGTCATGAATTGGCTCCTTTAAGGCCCTTGAATCGCTTGGATATCTGGTGCTATAACGTGTTTAAGCTAGCTAACAAACCACATGGTTTTTATTTAACTACTTCTATCACTTCCTCATATTGTATTGTACTTGTCATTTGTATAGCCCCAATTTTACCATTATTACAGTTTCAATGCGCTGTTAGTGGGAACGCACTCGGAGGACTGAGTCCAGAGTGTTGGAGGTCCTGGAGCACAATTCTGATGCGTGTGTGCATTCAGCTGAAAAAGGCTTAGCAGGGCTGGACAGGCTCCGGTAGAAACAGCTACCCGTATAGTTCAGGCATTTGGATGGGTGCTGAGAAGGAGAGTGCTGGCGTTTGTGCTAGTGACTAGTTATCGTAGCACCTTCGCATTCTGCTGTCGAGAGATGGTGAGTCGTAGTCGGGTGTACATAGGTGGAGAAATGTGAACAGCCCAGCCAGATTGTTGTAGTCCTTGCTGTATACTGATGTGTGTGGTTGGCTGTGCCTGCGGCCAGTGGAGTGGTGTATTATACGTACCATTGTCGTCAATTGGAAGCGCTTTGATGTTAGGGCACCAGCTCAGGTATTTGGCTTCTTCCGTTGCTTCTTGCGGCTTTGCCATACCACCTCCTGCCCTTTACTGTCTTGACAGTGTAATATGAATTGATCCCTAATGCTTTCCATTTGTTTGTATACCGAAGTTTTAGGAAGATGCTAAACGGCTAAGAGTTGTGATGTACATTGCCAACGATTCTTGGCATTCCAAAATGGCACTGTTCTAGCACCTCTGGTTTTTGCCTGATAATCTTTGTCCCGTGTCTTTATGCAGCTGTTATCTGCACTTTGGCCGTAGATGATGCTTGTCCTAGATCAGGTGGGTTTGCAAAGGTTTCCTTCCTCCTGTCTCTAAACTACATAAAAGATGAGTTCAGGTCTGAGCTCAAGTTTGTCCTGCAGGTGCTGGTTACACAATAACATTGGTAGGTGGAGTTAGTCTGCGTGGTAGACACCCTGGATGTGTCATCAGTGCTGGATGTAAAATAAAAGGTTTGTTTTATTTGCTTATATTGCGCGCCAAACCCAAGCGTAACTGGGTGCATTTCTTGGGTACATAGTTACAAAATACAGAATGTGAAAAATTAATATACAGGCAGGTAGATACGGAGACATTGCAAGATTTACAATAGATTGCAGGAAATAAGATAATCGTAGAATATACAGGAATGTACAATTGTGTTGATGGCTGGAAGGTTTTTAATAAATCATAACCAGAGGCTTAGCTCTGTGCAACCCCCCAAACCATTGTTTTTGAACCTGGCAAGCCATTACAGAGGGGGAGGAAAGAGCATTTGCAAATCAGGCTTGGTCCTACCCCAAAATAGGCAGTCCAGGCCGAACTGCTAGGTTACCTCCCTTCTGCACGAGACCACGTGCATCATCAGATATGTTTTGGTCTTGTTGGGCGTCCCCAGACGTGCCTACTGGACCGAAGCTAATCTTCACTGACGATGCCCAATGCGTCCAAAACATGTGGAGAAGGCAAAGCCTGAGATTTAAGTTTAATTCTAACCCTTCCAACCATCGCCTCTTTGTTTTTGATTAGTGCCTGATGTAGCACCGAAGGTGTCCCCTGACATTTAATTTGGTGCCAGAGCATTTGCATATGTCCAAGCAACCCTCCCTATCCCAACAGAACCAATATTTTATTGCGGTTACCAGATCAGGTATTAAAAAGCCCAAACTCCAATGCTTCATGTGGCACTCTATATGCCTTACCTTAAAAAAGGTAATCTCCCTTATTTTTTGTTTAGGGTGTGGGGGGTCTGTTTCTCATAAACGGGAGAACAATAATCAGCTAAATATAAACAAAATTAAAGAAACGGATTACCCCACTCTCCCCCTATACATATAGGGTTGTATGATATTATCTATTGTACACTACAAAACCTCATTTACTCTTCACAAAATGTGAGATACATAATAGGTGTCCCATGGCGGACCAGGACACAATTGACATTGTTAATGAACCACTCCCCACTCTTTACTTATCAAAATTAATTTTTAATCCATATCAAAATACATATTTATACATACATAAAAACGGAGAATAATTATTCACAAAAACACAATTAAAAATCCTGATTTATCTATGATTGGGTTTTTTGTCATCAGTATGACACGCCATACTAAATTATGGCAGTTAGATCAAAGACTTCAGTTGTTTCCTAGTCTTTATACAGTAGTCGACATGTTTCGGCTCTTGGGTAAAGTTGGGCACTATCTCTAGTGCTTGTCGAACCCTTGATCTTATGGCCTTTTTCAGGACAAATATATTTCTTCACTGTAATGTGTTACTCTTGTATACCCCATATACCAATATGCATATATCTAAAACGAGAAGACATTTAAAACAACTTGTGGTAGTGGTTTCACAGCAATTGGGCATTGCCCTTAAGTTCCTATTCTTTACACATTCCTTAATTCAAGAAACATATTCCTGGCAGAATCAGAGAGCTATGTCTTGCTTAGACCCCACAGTTCATAATTTCGGCAACATAGGAAGTTCATCCACTATAATTTGCAATCTGTGTTTCACCATTACACTGTTCTTAGGTGCAAGTTATTATCAAACAACCACTTAGAAATATCATACAACCCCTGCTTACATCCACTATAGGCGTGAGTGCACCTCGGCTCAGTTTTAGCCTGTGCTGTTTTTCAAAATCCAAGCAGTATGTTTCCTTAATAACCAGATAGTTTCTGATTTGGATTGGATGCAAACGAATTTCTTTGGCATCTATATCTGATACAAATCTATATGGGAGAGATGGAAGAGAAGGTGTATCAAGGTTCCCAATCTCATACCCTATATTTTCTCTGAAGATCACACCTCATTTTTACTGAGTTATTTAGCTTGGGTTTAACTATTCACATAGGGATGGAACTCTCTATCTGCAGTGCTATTTGTACATAGAGGCAAGGTTCTCTATCTATGGTCCTAAAATTCGGGGCCATAACTCTGTCATTTAAGTGTAAAAAAAATCTTACCTTTATACTCTTGTACAAAGGACTGGGACGTGTGTCAATTCTTCACGTCTAACATCGTTGCCTCGTGGGGCAGCTACACCGTAACTAGTGTGTTTGTGGACCGCTTGTAGTCTGTTCTGAAAGCAAAAGGTGCAAAGGAGCGTTACACACCGCAACACGATTAATTCACCCATCTAGCATAAAAGTCTAGCTCCGGGGTTTTTTAAAAAAATTATTGCATTCCCTCAAGCTTCTCCTTTATTGCTGGCGAGCTTCATGTGGGCGCGCATTAGTGAATAAAGCAGGCGTTCATTAGCTGAATCTCAAAGCCGGCAAGAGTCACTTTCCTAATTTGCAATGTTAATTGCAGCCGCTTCTCTGTCTCGTGTATAAGGGGCTGCTCTATATGCCTGCCATGAAACAATTATGTATGCTAGTTGGGTTTGCCATAACAGATTTTGGTAAGTTTTCCCAATAAACTAAACTTGGTAGCGGCAGATGTTGTGTTGTTCACACATTCATTTGTTTAGATTCAACTTCATTGAGACAGCTGTCGGATCATCAGCTATAGTGGCTTATGGTGTGATATTTGCTGAGCGCCTGCTCTCGTTACCTGTTTATTTCTGTTCAAGCTGACAGCTCTCTTAAGGTATTTGTTACGTCATTTGAATAATATTCTCTGCTTTATTTTTCTGGCTTGATATACCCGACTACCTGTAGGTTTGCTCTTGTGTATGATGTTTAGTCTGTTCCCCTTCTGCGTCAGTAAATGGAGCCTCATGCATAGCTATGCCTGGCTCTGTGTGCTGCGCTTGCTGTCCTTGGGTGCAGCGCTTGTTGCTAGGGATTGACACAACAGTGCACTCCCCTGACAGGGAAAACAGTTTCTTATACCAGTGTGCACCTGATGGCTAACAACGCATCTATTGGACTACAGGACACAGATGCACCCAAAAGCTCAAATCTTCAGTTCCTCCTTGCAGCTACTTTTGGCTGGCTGGAGCATTCATGGCTATGTGACAGAACTCACATCTACGATCCCTGTCGCAAGCGATTCACCCCAAGAGATGTGAAGTATTGTGGTCCCACAAACTGACACCCTGGACCAGCAGTTAAGTTATAGTGGGTTTATTGTTCAAGATAGTAACAGCAAACACCGGCACATCCTTCATAGCCAGCTCTCCTTCTCCAACTGTCCCCCTTGGAACATAAATTCAGATCACAACACTGACACTCCATAGTGACGTCACAGAATAGCGTGCACTCTACTCTGACATCACCACACTCAGGGATGAGAGGGAGACGTACATTATAACAAGATGCTCTGGTTGACAGCTGGCCCTCTGCTGCGCTCGTCGCTCAAACAAACATTGTTTACCACAGTTCTTTGTCTGAGGAGCCTTTTTGGTTGGGTTTCCCTTTCAAATGGACCTCAGCGCCCTTCTTGGTACCTTCTGAATAACTTGTTCATGGTCGCACGAACTAACAACGGAGTTGCCTTGGCTCCTCTACTCCGTTTGGACTTTGAACAAAAACTTTGGTTACTTAATATATTGTCATGTGCCCTTGTTTTTTAGAGAAAAAAAGACAAATGACCCTTTTCTCTCGTGATTTGTAAGTATTTGATTTTTAATTGGACAAGAATTCTGTATTCCTTGGGTGCTAAGTAAGCATGCTGAAAGAAATGCTTTTACTAACATTACAAAACAACGTATTTACATTCAATGGCCAATTCTTCAGCCAGACCAGAGGGGTAGCTAAGGGGATTAAATATGCCCCAGCCCTTGCTAATTTGACAATGGTGATGTACGAAGATAAACATATTTACATAGATGAAGCTTACGAAACATAAGTGGTGCTATGGACGTGGTAAATAGATGATGTACTGATCATTTGGAAAGGGGAGGAAGGAACTCTAGGGGATTTCAGACAGAGAGCAAACCAGAACACAATGGGGATAGAGTTTACAGGAAATACAAGTAAAAAGGAGATTGATTTCTTGGATTTAAAGATGTAGAAGACAATCGTCTCAAAACTAAAACCTTCAGGAAAATCACTGAGGCAAACTCTACGTTATTCTCTACAAGTTGTCAATCCGACTCTGTGGTCAAGAATATACCTAAGGGTGAATTCATAAGGGCTCGCAGGAATTGCTCTGAACAGAGAAGCTTTGAAGATGAGTGTAAACTATTGACAGAAAGATTTAAAACAAGAGGATATGGAAACAAAACAATAACACAAGCAAGGGAGAAAGCATCAAAAATGAATAGGGCAAGCACCCTTATGACAACAAAACCCATCACATCGGAAAGAAAACAGATCCGTTTTATCACCAGCTATTGCGCCAACAATAAAGTTCTAAGGAAGATATTGAGGAACAATTGGCACTTATTACAACTGGGCGAAAATGTGAAGAAATATATTGGAGACAAACCAACATTAATCTACAGACGAGCCAAAACCATTAAAAACATTCTGAGCCCTTCTCTCCTTCCGGAAGAGAAGAAAAAACTCCTACAAAATGGCTTCCACCAACTGGATTTCTGTTCTATGTGCAAATATGCATCAAACAACACAGTGATCTTCAAAGATAAATATGGCACAACCCAGAGGATTGTTGATCACATTAACTGCAAGACCAAGTTTGTGGTATAGGCAATAATTTGCCACTGTGAAAAAATCTATATAGGTAGTAGCATAAAGGAACTTAGGATAAGAATAAGGGAACACCTCTCAAACACTGGAAGCCAAGACATCAATTTACCTTTAGCCCAAAACTGGCAGAGAAATCATCAACAAATAGACAAGAAATACTTAAAATTCATTGGCCTGAATAAATTGACTCTGGGACCCAGAGGAGGAGACCACGAAATGAAACTAAGGCAAGAAGAAGCAAAATTAATTTGCAAATTCCGCGCCGTGGAAAGGGGCCTGAACTCAGATCATGAGATGGCCTCATTTCTTTAATACTTAATGAAAGTACATTTTACTGATAACATGCAGCAATATGCTATTAATCACATTTGCACCAGTAACATGCAGTAATAAGCTATTACTAATATTTAGACTAACATGTAAAAATATGCTATTATTATTTTTACTTACACTAATAACATGCAGCAACCTGCTATTATTTACAATTGTATTTTTGTTGGTGGCAAATTGAATACATAAGTCTGACGTATTGTTTAGATTGTGTTCATCACAACGCCATGAACACTTCTATTTCCAGGGTTCAACTTCTACTTTATATTAACATTCAAGTAACAGTAGTATTGAAGGTTGGGAAAGCAATGAAATTCCCATACTGAAAGCCCTTTTTTTGCCCAAGACATGGCCGCGATAGTAAAAAGAAAAGAGGGACTAACAGAGACGACGATCCATTAAACCATAAATTCTTTAATTTAACCCTAATTCCGAGAATTACTTAATTTACCAGTAATTAATTAATAAACATGTCCCTTATAAGTTACTCAGTTTTATTTAAAATAGTCACCTAACACAATCACCAAAGAGAAAAGAGAAGTAGGACTACTAAAATAGCCGACCGAGCACTTAATATTACCAGCAAGACGGCAAAAAGCGTAGTAGGACTTTTCGGTACGGACGACGCTGTTACTAGGTAAGCTTGCCAGAGGGGCCCCCGAGGGGGATCTATCAGCATGTGTTGATACACGTGGGTACTCGTTCAGATACGAGACCCTAAGGAATAATGGGCCATGATTAACTAATTAATTTATGAACGAGTGTCAACACAGTATAAATGAACGTATTTTTGATACGGGACCGCGGCCCGCAAAAACTAGGTTTAGCACTTAGTTCGTTTTCATATAAATTGGTATTTTCACCCGTATGATAGGGATATAAGTCACCTCTTAACGTGCAGAACAAAGGAATGGTCGCACACACTGTCAAAATAACATTTGATGTTATGCAAGGTTACTAAAGAACCACATGATGTTTCTTTATTTTCAGGGATTTGACCCATGACCTAATTGCAAATGGGGCAGAAGCCCGTGAAGTGGTTTTGAAAAATTTAAAATGCTGTGAATACAGAAATACAGAACCAACAACTTTAGGTAAGGAGATAAATGAAAACATTATCCTATTTATCAGCCCATCAAGGCATACTTGCACATTTACACTATGGAGAGAAAAATATGTATTGCAATCACTAACAATGTGATTTTGTTTTTCTTTTTTTTTTCCTTTTGTTTATTTCTGCAATTTCGTTCTATTTATTCAATGTTTTCTTTTTCCAATCATCCCCAAAAACTCCTACCCTATTCCCCCTCCCTCAAAATGGCCATCTTTATACTTGGTTCTTTTTTCAATGATTGTGTCCTTTTCAATGTAATTCGCACATACCCATTGTTTTTTTTTTAGGTTTTGTTCTAAATGATGTACATGATTAGCCCTGATTTGAGAAAGATGCTGGAATCGTCGAAACACATGTAATCACATAGGGCACCCAAGGAATACAGAATTCTTGTCCAATTAAAAATCAAATACTTACAAATCACGAGAGAAAAGGGTCGTTTGTCTCTTTTCTCTAGAAAACAAGGGAGCACGACAATATATTAAGTAACCAAAGTTATTGTTTACCATTGCCGTGCTCACTTGTGTGGTACTTTAACTAGTTACCACACAAAATATTGTGGATTGGCTATTAAAATGGGTACTAATCGTGATTTCATTAATGGCACAGAGACGAGTATTATGCAGAACTCTTATTTATAAATAGCAAGCAAAAGAACAATGCATCTATTGGACGATTAACCTCTGTCACTCGGCTATTTCTAAATCCCATGATCTGCTGAATGGCTTCCTGTGGGAGAAGCATCCGTTGATTTATGGACTGCCGAAAGGTGTCTGGTTTGCCAAACCTCCTTTGTAGGTGAGACTCTGAGGCATTAATCTGGTTTTACTCATTTTGAGAAATGGTCGTCTAATGCCTGTTTAACCCCGAAACAGTTGCCATCCCAAGTTGTCACAACTTCTGGGGTTTCCTTTGGCCTGTATAAACGTACCAAGGCTGATTTTAGAGAAATTGATTTTCCAGCTTTTTCTAACCGTGCTAAGTTGTTTGGTACCATTTTTTAAATGGTATGAGCTAGCCATTGTCGGTTTGAGAAAATCTGGGGGTGCCTTATTCTTGTCGGGCCGCAAGACTTTAAAGACGGTCTCTTCACCCACACTCACTAGATGGGTGAAGGATGTCATGTGTGAGTTAAGGTTGGATACTGAGTATTTTGGGGTCCATTTTGTTAGGGGCGCATGGCCTCTAAGACATTCTGGACTGTGGCTTGCCTTGAGGATATTTGCAGATTGGCCAGTTGGGCTACTCACGATACCTTTTTATGCATTTTATTTCAAACCGGTTCAATGACTGCTGGCCACGACTAATAAATATGCACAGTAGGAGCCTCTGCCATGTCTTAGAATGCCGATTGGTCCTAGTGTATGACAGATCTTTGTGATTCTATTAATGGCACAGAGGTGAGTATTCTCCCGCCCAAGTCCTTCGCCATCCCAGCTAATGATGTCTTTTCGCCCTCTTGTAGATATTAGTTATCCGGAAGGACAGGTGTTTTTCTGAGAATTGTCGGACACAACAATGGCGGTGGTGGTCCGAGACGACTCAGATGTTTGGTGCGAGTCAGCAGAAAAGAGGGCGACGTGAAAGCTGCAGGGAGGATAATGGGAAAAGCTGCACACAGATTGGTGGAAGGATAGGGGTGGGGCCTGAGCCATGCCTAATGGGAGCAGTGGTTCTTTGTTCTTTTTCTTGTTGCTATTTGTAAATGAATAGTTCTCTGCATAATAATCTGTGCAATGCTTGGAATGCAAGCTGCCCGGTATCTTTTGGACTTCATTTATCGATTGTGTCTCCAAGGACCCCACAGGAAGAATTTTAGTACACTGAATGCCAGTTCCCAACTGGCTTAATTGAGTAGGCACATTCTGGATCGCAACCAGTATTCTGTTGCCTTGACTCGGTATACGGCATAAATGCCTCGTCATAAGAATGTTTTACTTTACTGCAGCGCTAGTTCTCGAATTTTATATCTTTTGTAGATTGACCTACTTGGAATAACCGTATCTGTCAGGCTGCCAAACTAGGTCTTTTGAAACTAATCAAATTTACATTGTATTGTGATGTAACTGGATCTTGTAAAGTGCAGCTTCTGCAGGTTTTGTTCTTACTGTTGGTGCTGTACTTGCAGAAAGTTAGGTCGTAAGGCTTAGTGGGGAAAGAGGGTGAGGAGAGTTGGGTGTGCTATTGGGCGCAGATCTGATTAATCTGAAGTCTGTGTGATGGTCATCAGCTTGTTATTTTTGTTTAGGTGTGTGCATGTTACGAGAAGCCCTGACCTTTGTAATGATCTGTGTCCAGTACTCTTGTTAATTTCTGGTCTTGTTGGTTAGGAGAGTACATAGTTTGTCATTTGTGGGATCACCATGGTCACGGGGTTGTTGTGGAAAAGGACCACAAACTCTTTATCATATCAGCTGAGAGATTTGATTGATTTACTGCACTGCTATGGCATGGTGTTGGTCTAAATCAAAATGCCCCTTTGACATCTAGCAACGTTGTCACTGATTCTCTGGAGGAAAGCTTATCTCACGTGGCCAGGGAAAGGCAGAAGCTACCTGACTCTGGGTGTGGCAATCTGCTTGAGGACCAAGTAGGGGAGGACAAACTCAAGAGAGGTAGGAAAACAAAATCAAAATAAATCTTCAGATGTTGTTAATGACACCCATGTAACTGGACTGTATGGCTTATTGTGATGCAGATAAAGAGTTCCCAGTTTTTCTTGATCAACAACCTTATTTACACCACTCTCCCCCACCCCCTCTTTTTTTAGTACTGAAACGAGGAAGAGAGGTGGAACAAGGAGGATGGCGTGAAGGGGGTAAGCAAATGCCACTTTGTCATGATTCGCCATAGACCTGGAGCGCCAGCATGGTCGCTATGGCGACGCTGGCACTTCCCTAGACCCACCAACATGGCGGATCTGCCCGTGGACGAATGCAAGTCGGCGTCATGACTTCACAAACGCCCAGCAGATCGGGTGTCTCGGGAGTACATAGTGGCGGTGGACCAGCGGCTCCTCGCGTTGCAATAATTTCTTCATTGCGGTATGCTCTTTTCTCTCTTGCTTAACCTCCTTACCTGGTTACCTTCGTCTTTCTCTTTTGGCCTCCAAGACTACCTCCTTGGTTCCTAGTTGGCAGTTGGTTATTCCATTCCTTACCCTGCCTGGATCTTGCTGTTCCTGCCTCACCTTTTTTCTGTTCCAAGTCCATTCCTCTACTATCCTGTTTTTGGTGCAAGACCTCGGATCTACATTCTAACTTGGATTGCGCCTGCTGAATCTACGCTTGACATAAACCAGTCGGGACTCCTTATTGGATCTCGTTGAATGGTCTTTGGATATGTTGATTTTTTTTACTGAATTCAAACAAATGCTACACAATAGGCGGAGGAAGCATGCTTTACTTTGTTCCCTAGAGGTCTTAATGAGGAACTTGAGGATGAGATTGCCAGAGTTCCCCGTACTCCTACATTCGATGAACTTGTGAAGCTCTCTCTGCAGATCGATTTTCAGAGTTCAGCAGTGACAGACAGAAAAGAAAGACTAACGTTGCTCGAAACCCATTGACACCCGTTCACAAAGAGCCTGATACAAGCGAACCCATGCAAATGGGAACAGCAAGAGCCCTGCTCGCTGATGAGGAAAGGACACGTTGCAGGGTTAAAGGCCTATACATGTACTGTGCTTCAGCTGATCATTTGTTCTGTCCCTCCTCATTGTTCGGGAAATGTCAGCTCCCGAACATAGGAGGGTTAACTGTTCGGGAGACAACACGTAATCCCTGCAGTAACACTGGAATGACGACCTCCAGCCCTTACACCTTATTGGTGTTACGGATTACTAGAAGAACACCCTCACTGGACAGTATCAAAACTATGGCATTAGTTGACAAAGGAGCAGCTGGTACGTTCATGGACCAGTCCTGGGCTAAAAGACGCATCCCATTCTGGAGAAGCCGGTTGGTATGTCTGTACAAAGAGTTGATGGACGACCCTTGGAAGAGGGACCAATTGTTGCAAATACTTTACCCATACAGTTATTTATACATAATCATCAGGAAGTGAAAACCTTTGATCTTGAGTCACCTGATTATATTGGGCATGCCATGGTTGGCATAGTGCAACCCTTACATTAATTGAAGAGCACATACTGTGTTTTTGCGGCCGGAGTATTGTGTAACTACATGTTTAGCCTCAAATCCTTATTGCATTAATTTCTCTCTCCCTACCTTGAACGCCTCTTCTACATCATTGGTTCAATGCTTGATTCCTATTGAATACAGGATTATTCTACTGTATTTGAGAAACAAATTGCCAAATCGCTACCACCACACAGACCAGAGGACTCTATTGATCTTGTGCTCAATTTGGAGGTCCCTTTTAACCGGATGTTCATCCTTTCTCCAAGTGGAAAAAAGCTCTTTGGTCATCCTTACAGGAAAACATGGGTAACAGTCTCATAACTGAATCCCACGCCGCAGGAGCCTCTTTGTTTTTTGTGTCAAAAAAGGACACTACGGAATAGAGGCCATGCATCGACTATCGTGGATTGAATAAAATAACCAAAAAAGACAAGTACCCTCTTTGATCCAAGATATTCTGGAGGCAGTCAAGACGGCTAAGATTTGCACCAAACTAGATCTCCGTGGGGCCTACCATCTTATCAGAATAAAGAAAGGAGATTAATGGAAAAACGCATTTCGCACTCCATTTGGCCACTTTCAATATCAGGTGTTGCCTTTTGGGTTAGCCAATGCACCCTTGGTTTTCCAAAGGTTCGTGGATCTCTTGTTTGCTGACTTATTGCTCCATACTATAGTCGTCTACTTGGATGATATTCGTATATTCTCTCAGAAAAAAGGGGACCATCAGGAACATGTGTCAGAAGTTTTAAGGCGCTTGCAAACAAATCGGTTGAAGGCTAAACACGTAAAGTGCCGGTTGGGGGTTACAGAAGTCACATATTTAGGATACGTACTGTCCAACAAAGGGGTTTCAGTGGACCCCCGGAAAGTTAAAGCTGTCTCAGAATGGCAGACCCCTTGCTCAGTGAAGGATATACAGAGATTTTTAGGTTTGGCGAACTTTTATAGGAAATGTTTTCCTGCATTCCCTAAAGTTGTACTTCCCATCATTTCCTTTTTAAAAAAGAACACTACATTTCTCTGGACCAAAGAACTTGACTTAGCCTTTCACCATCTCGAGTTGCTGTTCAACCAGGCACCCATACTTCAACAACCAGATCCAAATTGGGCTTATATCTTGGAAGCTGATGCCTCTAACCACGCAGTGGGTGACGATCTTGAACATCCAGTGGCTTACTATTCCAAGACCTTGTCCTCAGAGGAAATAAATTATTCTATTCTAGAGAAGGAACATTTAGCCATCAAGTTAACATGCCAGGAATGGTGTCATCTTCTGATGGGAGCTTATTTTCCAACCCTCGTTCACACAGCTCACTGAAATCTTCAGTACCTGTTGGAATTTGAATGCAGAAACAGGGCTAACTTTTTTTTATCATTATGATTTCATCTTCACTCATATACCAGGCACATTGTAGCAGACACCCTGTCTCGTTCCTGTTTGCTATCTAATGGACATACTGGCTTAAAAACCATATTTCCTCACAAGACTACTACTTCTGCCATAGATTTGTTTTTACAGCCGATAAAAACAGTCACATACGTTTCTAATATCGAAATAAAAGGACATGACTCAGTAACAATACTGGTCTACTTTTTGTGTTTGGTCATCAGATCTATCTTCCCACTAAAGATTTACAAACGCAAGGCCTAAACCTGTGTCATGATTCCCTCATTGCGGGACACTGTGGTATTTGAGCTACCAAAGATCTCACCGCTAGATACTTCTGGTGGCCCTCGCAAAGAAGCATATTACTCGGTATGTGGTTGCTTGTCCTGTGTGTGCACAATCTAAATACGCCTCAGGAAAGCCAGTGGGCAAACTACCCAACCAGAACTACCACTGTGGCCTTGACACACTATCAACAGATTTTGTTGTGTACTTGACAACGTCTAAGGGCAACACAGTTCTTATGGTAACTCTGGCCATGTTTTCAAAGATGGCCCATTTTGTTCCCTTCAGGAAATTACCCACAGCTAAGGAGATGAGTGATGCCTTCGTTTCTTACATCTTTAGTCTACACGGAATACCCACCAAAATAATTTTTCACTGAGGAACACTACACCTCTAAATTCGGATCTGCCTTTTGTAAAACTTTGGGGATTAAGCGTTGACTTTCTTCCGGCTTCCATCCTGAAGCCAACGGCTTGACTGAAAGGACTAACCAAACCATCAAACAGTATCTTGGGTGCTTTACTTCCACCTCTTGTGGCAATTGGGCTTCTTTGCTACCCATAGAAGAGTTTTCATGCAATAATACCGTACATTCATCTATAAACATGAGCCCCTTCTATTGTACTTTTGGATACGCTCCTCGTTGGTTACCTTCTACTTTCTGGTCATAGCACCAATGTTCCTGCAGTAGAAGATACCAAAATAATTTCTCACTGAGGAACACTACAACTCTAAATTCTGGTCTGCCTTTTGTAAATCCGTCGCTGGGCGGATCCGCCATGTTGGTGGGGCTAGGGAAGAACCAGCATCACCTAGCGACCATGCTTCCACTCCGGGTCTACGGCAAATCATGACATAATGCCCCCGTCCAAGTCATGTACCACCAGGCTTCCAAGGATAGGTGTGATGGAATTTCTTGAGCAGATGTGGGGCATACGCATTGAACACTAATTCCCAGGACCTTTCAGTAGGTGGATACCCTTTTCAACTGACAAGGTACTGCAGTCTCCCTCGATGGTAACTTGAGTCAGAATCAACTTCGTATTCCAGGTCCTTGTCAAGCTGCACAGGTAGAGCTGGACTGAATTTTCTTTGTAGGCCTGGTGCTTCAACATAAGGCTTTAGCCATGAGGTATGAAATACTGGATGAATTCTGCTCCAACTAACAGTGATAACTTTGATGATCCGAAAAGGTACGTAATATGTGGGAGTGAGTTTGGAGGTTTGCAAACGGGAAAGCAAATAACAGGAGGAAAGCCACACCAGGTCACCCTCTTTATACTCTGGCGTCTCAACCCATTTCAGGTCAGTACAACATTTGGTAGTGGCCTGTGCCTTATGCAGATGTTCCAAGGCATTCTTATGGGTAGTCTTTAACCAATGTTCCCTAGCCCCACCAACATGGTGGATCCACCCAGCGACGGATGCACGTCAACGTCATGTCACACGCTCAGAAGTCTGGGTGTCTCAGGAGTACATAGTGGCGGTGGACTGGGGGCTCCTTGCATTGCAATAATTTCTTCATTGTGGTACGCTTGTTTTTTTTCTTGCTTAACCTCCTTCTCTCCGGGCTTCCCTCCTTGTTTCCTAGCTGTCAGTTGGTTGTTCATTCTTTAACCTTCCTGGATCTTGCTATTCTTGCCACCTTTTTTTCTTTTCCCAGTCTTTCCTCTACTATCCTGTGTAAGACCTTGGATCTACATTCTGCCTTGGATTGTGCCTGCAGAATTCTTTGGACTACCACCATTCCTTGCAGGTTTTTCTTCCCTTACTAAGTTTTGCCGCCTCAGGATACACACACTCTGGGCACAGCCAAGAATCCAGTTACACTATCTGGGTCATGGTGGCTGCCTAGGTGGTTGGAGGCCAAGATCAGCCAAAGAAAGCACCTTCAACCAACAAGGTAAGGCGTGATCTTGATACTTTCTAGTCTCTGGAAAGTGTTAACTAATGTCGGCAATTTTAAAACACACAAAGCTGAACAGAATATGAGTTAGAGGCAGAGACTGCAGCAGAGCGCAGCTTGTGTGGACAGTGGTCGAGCACACTCTGGAATGCAGCACAGAGGCAGACTAGAATGGTGTGCAGTGAGACCAGGCCAAGAGAAGGTCACAACTTTATTTCTATAAGCAGCTGGAGCTTCCAGAAGCAAAGGAAGATAAAGCGGGAACCAAACGGCTAACAGGACGGACCCCTAGTCAGTGAACCAAAGGAGATGATGGAAGCGAGGAATGCCAAAGCTGCCCTGTAAGCCCTTAGAGAGTGAGTGTTGCAGATCATTAATGTGAGAAAGCCCAATTAAAGTAATTGGAGTAACTAATAGACAGTGTCAAAAAGGGTTGGTGACTCCAATCTTGGAAAGAGACAATGATTTATAAATACAAACTGTTAAAGGGTTGGTGACCCAATATTTAAAGAGAAGTTGATACCAATAAGAACCCTTGCTCCGAAAGGGTCAGTGACCCAATCATGGAAAAATGTTATTTCTTGGATGAAAGAAAGTGTATAGAGAATGGAAAAAAGGCCTGGCAGGTTAGTTAACCAGGCAAACAGTGAGTCTGGGATTCACACCAATGAAAGGATATAAAGCAATGGCAGGAGAAATAAACCAGGCACTGTGTGATTCTTGGACCGACACCCAAGAACCAGAACTGTGATATCGTGCCAGGGGAGCAAACCAGAGGTGAGACGAGAAGTAAAGCTGAAACCGGTGAACAATAAGGAGGAATACAAAAGGGAAGGTCCACACACCTTGTAAGGACCAGTGATAACCTCACAATAAACTGGCAGGAGAGTACACCAGGCGTAAAAAGAGGCACCGTCAAAGGAAAAGGAAGAACCATACCTCTTTAAGGTTAATGGAGATATTCTGAAGGTTCAAGAAAAGCTCAATGGAAGGCTTATTCCCCCTGGAATATATTGGATGGTGAAAAACAGAAGGAGCAAAGGTAAAGTTGTTTTCCTTAAAACTGTGGAAGCATAATAAGTGGGGAAACTCAAGGCATAAGTCATCCCCCTTAAAACTGTGATGTGAAATATTGTATTAAGAAAGGTGCAAGGGGAGACCCCTTTGAAACAGTGGAACATGATTTGACCTTTTCTTCCGTATTTACCAAACAAAGTGAAAGATCAGAAGAAACATAGGGGACATAGCTTACAAAAATCCCCTGGTATACATTGTTTTAAGTTTACTGTGTAAGGGGCAGTTTAGGGGTTTTGGACACAGGACGGAAGATGCTCTTTGGTTTAACATCCTGACACAGACCTTAATTAGTTTTGTTGGGGCAGGGAAACCCCTCATGGACATAGGAACAGGTAGTATTTCCCCAACCCCTCTTATTATTTCGACAAAGGTCCTAACTCATACTGAAACTTGTTACTGTGTCCGAGTCTTACTCTTGATCCCTTACACCCAGAAACAATGATGCCTACCTTCAAAGCATTACCTCTGTGTTTACAGCACTGAAATGTATAGACTCAGCAGATTACACACATTAAGGCCTACTTTTAGTGTATTACAACTTTAGCATTGTGTCCTTGTAAATTGAACTTGACAAGCACCCTTTGACGCTGGTCAGAGGCATCCCTCAGAACTATACCTCATAACCTGAAGTCTCTGTATTTCAATAGATACATCGTAAACAAATGAATCAATATTATGGACATGCCTTACCCCTGCTTGTCTCGGAAAAAATACCTCAGTCCTATGCTTGAAGCGCATAGACGAGCAGCATTTCAGAAACTCATTGGAAGCAATGAGCAAAGTTAGAACTATTGTATAAATTGACAATCCATGTAATATCAAAGCCCCCAGGCTCATTTGTATTCATTGCCAAAAAAGGACCAATTTGTTGAGCCTATTTTATGAAGAAAAGAAGTAGAGGTCCTAATAGTTAAGATAAGGCACATAATCTGACTGAGAGTCATTTATATACATACAGCATTCTGTACCTATAATGGCACAATGCCCCCCACCCCTCTTAGCTAAATGGCAGAATAAGGCCATATGGTTTTTGAGTAGCATGATATGTAATGCCACTTGTTCAGCTTTAAGGGCTGCTAAGGTAATCTTTGTATCATCACCTCCTTTCTTAAGGAGCAGGGGAAACTACCTAGCCCTGTGTGTTTACTTCATTGACAATTCAAGGAATGGTAATGCCCATGAAAGTATATACACTGGAACCACAAGGGTGTGCTCTAATGTAATGATGCAACTTAGATAACAGGGACTCAGCCACTTGAGAGGTAACCAATTCTATGCAAATAACCCACAGTTGAAATGGCTGCCATGATGAGCAGTAAATCCCTTCTGTGTGAATGAGAGATCAGAGAACCCGAGTGGCAACAGTACGGAGACTGCCCATTATAGAATCATTGGCATAGCAAAGGGAGCCTGCAGTCACAGTTGCAAGATGCACAGGTTAGGGTTGCTTGCCCCCAGCCTCGGGTGGGATTTTATACCCATACAAGTGCCTATTGGTATGCATTGTTTTAAGGCAGCCCGGAATTGTTCTGGTCATAATGGCAAAATTGGTGGTACAAGTGTCCTTCAATTCAAAAGGGATCAAAACCAGTGAGTACAAACCCACCAGTTGGAGATCTCCTAGAGCCTGTCATACTGCCAGGGCAAACACAACCTAGCAACGTTCAGATCAGCAGGTGAAAGGTAAAAATAGACATGCATTGGCAAACCCTGGCCATCGCTGGACTTGTGAATCCATTGGTGGTAAGAAACTCAGGCGCCACTTCCATAAGAACAAACTATGTAATGCAGCAACTCTTCTGGAGGTGTGTGTTGTCCAGGAGCTCATGTGAGTTCAGATGAAGAACAGTATGTTGGTTACTAGGACTCCTCAAACGGGCCACCTGGCATTTGGCTCTGGAATAGACTTGTAACTCTTGGGCACAGATGCTAGGGCATTATTATGGCCCAATTGAAGAAAATTAAAGCAGACACCATAGCTTGGCTGATGTGCCAGATATGGTCAATGTTTGCTGAAGGAGCCGGAGTTTCATCAGATGGTGGATGTTTTCCGGTGGTGCTGATGAGGATTGTAATCGTGAGCTGCTTCTCTCTCATCTACAGACTGAAAAGGAGGGGTGTCCACATTGAGGGGCTCAGAACCATGCTTGATTTTGGCAAGCATGGACCCTGGAGTCATGGCCTATACAATGAATGGCAGTGTCTGTGGTGAGGGCCACCTGGAATGATCTGGTTCTGTGTGGCTGTAGTGTTGTCTGGGACTGTCGCCATAATCCAGTCTTCAGGGTGAAGGTTGTATAAGGGTCTTTCTGGGGGATTTGGGAGAGCCTCCAGGACCTAAAAGAGGATACGCCTTAATGGCAGTAATGTTTGTTCTTCAAAACAGTATCATTCAAATGCAAGTCAGATTCAGTAGGACGCAACAGTGGTGTAAAGGCCATCCCCATAGATAAGCCCAACCACTAAAGGTTAATTTGGGACAGACTTTCCGTTTACAGTATTCTTTTGAATATAAGTGTAAGGGCTGGGCCACTTGAAGCCTGTCTCAATGTTTTACAGAGCCAACTCATTATGTAAGTGTTATTTCTGTTAACTGCTGCTGCTTGATAGTGAGTGATGAGCACAATTCAGGGTCTGTGTAATGTTCAGGGTGGCAAAAAGATCAGCAATGCTTTCTTATGTCAATGGTAAGAGATGGGTAAACCTAATTGGGGCTCACCACACTCAGGAGTTAGTGATAGCATGATGTTGATTGTGTGCCTCCTCCTAGCCAGTAAACATGTCAATAATGACAGAGACAAAATCAAATATATGACTCTTCGGTTGTTGGATGAAGCCAACCTGAATGTTGAGGAATGGGTAGCTTGGTTTTAATGAAATGCCTGAACATTTTTGTCACAGGCAAGTACAACATTGTTTGGCAGCCGAGAACTTGGGAACAAACCATAGCTGGATTACTTTGGATACCATCCCCTGTATTATTGTGTGATCCATGGAATGGGTCGCCATAGAAAGGATTGGCATGGACTTTTGGGGGTGACGAGTTTGTCATCTTTGCAGTCCCACAATTGACTTGAACATTGAGCACAACCTTAATTGGTCCAGTATTGTTTCTCCTCATAGTCAGCATTTTCTTGGATGCAAGCAGGAAAGTGAATGAAAGGCATAATCACTCAACACAAAAATATCAGTCGGAGCAGAGACCCAGAAAGAGCTGTCTGTTTGGTAGAATAGACAGCCAGTCAGTTTCTGGCATTGGCGTCAGAAGAGCATTAGTTAGAAGACCCTTTACCATAGCCACAACAGAGAACAATAATAAAGAATTCAAAGGGCATTCATAGTGTCCATTTGAGAGGTGAGATAGAACTGTTGCCCCCCAGTGTTGGCTATAGTTAATGTTAAAGGATATTTGTACCGTGCACTATCACCACCGGAGTGATCCCCTGGCAGCTCTGAAAAAAAAGGGAAGGGGGGTGGTGAGTTAGTGGGAGTAAGCTGGAGAAGTGTAAGAGAGCAGTGATGTGTTGTAGGCGGCCTCAACCAGGTGTCTGTTGGTTGGGCTTGGGATGTTTTACGGTCGGTAGTCGGCGTGTGCTGTTGTGCAAGTCTATGTGTGGTTTGTTTTGCTGTTGCAGTGTAGTGAAGTTTGTGCGGATTGTTGTGTTGTAGGCTTATGATTGTGTTCGGTTAGAGTTTGAGAGGTGTATGCAGAGAATTGAAATTGTTAATGGAATGGTTAATTGGCATTGCTGCCTGGAAGTGAGGCGTTGAATTTCTGTATTCTCTCCCGGTGGGGTGCGGGAGTGTCTCTGCGTCTTTGTCCTGATCTGGGCTGTCCGATCCTCACAGTCCCTTTCACACATAGCATCCACTCACATTCATAACCTTATCCCCATTCGGCCTCAGCCACCGATGTGACAGCTGTCTGTATGCGTGGCAGGCAATCGTATGTGCGTCGCTTCAAACCTGGCCCAGAGAGCATTCCCAGTCCAGTTGGTGCGCGGAGGCAGACCTAGAGTCAGTATATATGGTGGCAGAAGAGCCCATAGAGGAGGGTGCAGGCACATGTGATAATGTCAGCTTTTTCAACAATAGTAGCTACAGCAACAGGCAGAGGCATGGAGGAAATCAAGAAACAGCAGGTTCGAGGGAGGCACTGAAATAAGCACCAGGCCTGTGGAGGTTGCCATGCGGCTAAGTGAGGACACCTAGCTTAAAGGAGTCACACTGCAAAAGTGATACACTTGTCATAATCTGGTAGCCAATGCACAGGCAAGGACCTACCTAATAGCTAAATCGGAACACAGTGTGAGCAAATTGCGAAGATAAGGTCTAGCAGGAGGGTGAAAAGTGGCAGAACAGGCAAATATGCCTTTGTGGCAGTAGCATGTAATTCCAAGGAAAGCATGCATCTCCTTAGTAGAGAATGTGTTTGAATGGGTACTGAATAGTGGTGCAGCACACCTGGAGTTAGTCAATGACTGTGAAAAACAAGTGCTGTGAGTAGAGTAGAATCTGTTTTACGAGAATGGGTAGCCAATATAAGGTCATCCAAGTGATGTATATATGAGAGTGGAGCCCTCAAGAAAATCTGATAGTTCTCTCTGGAGGTCGCTCGAGAACCCTGCGAAAATGGCCACCCTCGCTTGAGCTACCGGCTCATCTGCAACACCTCCGGACAAAATCATGATTCATCGGCACTAGGACAACTCTGAACGCTCTGCATTTATAAACCAGAGGTCCCCATCAACTGTTGGCGGCAAGTTACGAGACCCATTACTGCCGGCAAATTGCTAAATATCTGTCACCCTTCCAAGAAGGCATGGTGCAGAGAGAGCATGGGTGGACATATCGCTGTTGCGGTGGCAGCAACAGGGTAGGCTGTTGAGGTCATGTAGGAGAAGCCCAGCCCTGGAGGTGATCGGCCCTCTACCGCCAGTTCCCGAGAAGAGCGGTCTTGTAGAAGCTTCGCAGGAGCAGGTGACCGCAGCTGGCCAGACTGGTAATAGCTGCAAGGGGAGTGCGTCAGGGACTGCTTGGCATGGACTGTGTGGCGGGTGCTGGAAGTTCTGGAGAGGGGAGGAGAGGCGAAGCAAAGGGGACAACCAGAAATCAGAAAGACTATCAGGGATGTTGTGAGTTGTCCCGGTTCCCCCACACATTGCCACAGCCAGGAGGGCAGGCGGAGGACTGCCAGATGTGCCTATACTGCTTACCTATGAAGAGCACCCATCGCCATGGTACAAACTAGGGAGGCGGTTGGGACCGTGGCCTCCTTGGCAGTGCGTGATGGCCCACCTCCATTCCCTGATTGAGTCCCTGACGGTGAAAACACTTACTGACTGTGCTAGGTGAACTGCCTGGCGCAATACGGCGCTGCACACAGCGGCACCCACCCTGAGCGGTGTCTTCCATATGTAACGCGATCAGAAGCCTTGGAGAGGGGAGGCCAAGCCACTGCACCACAACGGCCCTGCTCGAAATGCCTAAAGCTACCTGTGCACACTGCGAGCATAGCCCAGGGTGCCTGTGGCGGGCTGCAAGTGAGGGGGCAGGTGGCTGCGAGGTGTGTGCACCCGAGGGATATAAGACTCTGAGGAGCCCTTGCAGGCGTGTCATACCCGTTGGAGGCAACAAAGCGTCCCATTGCCCCGTGGCAGCCCCCTGGAGGATTTATAACGTATGTATCCACGGTATACACGCAGTTCGTCGAATGATTTTACTTACATCGTGGGACTTTTCATCGACAACCGTTTCATTGGCAAAAACTTTTTTTTTTAAAACTTTTTTATTGGGGGGGTGTTTGGTGCGGTTTGGGCGATGATTATTTAAATAAGGGTGGATTTGGGGGGGCGAAGCAGGTACTCTGCAGGCAGCGCTGGAAACACAGTGTGGTGCATTAGAACTGCACGCAGTTGCAGGCTGCCTTCATGGAGCCTTTGGAGGCATGGGCGTAGGAGACGCATACAATCTGGTGGGGACAGGGGGACTCCTTGGGGACTTTGCTTTTTTAGATTTATTTATTGCTATTTAGTCAAAGAACTAGACTTTTCACAAAATTAAAATAGCAGTATGTATTAAATTATATATAAGTTCTCTGTCGATTAGACGTACCTGATGCAGCCCCTAGCACCAGAGAGTTTCACAGTGCAGAGTCTGGGGGCAGAGGGAACGGGCACAGGTAGCGCGTGCATAGCCAAAAACAAACAGAAAAGGCCTAATTGCTTACCAGTCATCTATATTATGCCAAGTCAGGTCTTCCTCGTCGTAGTTCTTACTTTCATGTGGAAGACCGGTGTTTCACAATCCCCATCCCTTAAAGGTTTGCTCATTTGCATATCCCTAACGCTCATCTGGTTATAAAGCACCTCTCACTTACCATGACTTGCTGTTTGAATACTAAGTGGTTTACAACCAAAATGTTCCTCAGCAGTGGGATCTCAAGAACCGGGACAAGGAAGACCTGGACTCAGAGTAACGCTTTCCTCTTTACAGTCTTCCCTCTGAGAATTGACCACACCTATGTCTGAATGCTTACAAAGGTATGCCCAAAGCAGGCACATAAAAACTTATTACGGAATTCGTGTTTTGAGAGCTGCATAACCTATCACCTGGAGAGACTGGGATAATAACCTCTAAAAATGCTAATTGTGTCTCAAGTAGTGATGGAAACGATCAAGAGCTGCAGAGCCACTTCCAGACACTGCTTGGAACTCGCAGGAAGCTACCTGCCTCTGACAGCCTCATCTGTAACTGAGAGGCACATGCAAGAAAAGGTTCTAGCTGTTGCTAGGGGTCCATAAACACTGCACACAAGGTTAAGCCTATGATCAACACAGTGCGAACAACATAATTAGGCTCTTGATTTGTGAGGTTGATTTTGTCTTTGCAATTCATTTTGTATTTCAAAACCTTTTTTAACTTCTTTTTAGTGATTTTAGGGATTTCTGATGGTATTGGTTTTGTATTTTAAATGAATTATAACGATTTGGCTTACATTTCACAAAGGGAAATGTGTCATTCATCTATAGTCGGGTATTGGAAAGTTACTTAATGCAGCTACAACAGTCGTTTCCTAACGTTCCTGTTTGAGAAGCAGGTGACACACACATGCTTCTCAGACAGGAAAGTTAAGAAACGGCTGTTGTATATACCCAGCAGGGCCCAACACAAATTGGCCCCCACACACCTTCACCTGGGCCTGGTCAGGATTCCGAACAAAGATTGGAAAGCAGGCAGGGCCGACTGAGCCCATCTTCTTTCTGAGGTCTTGAGTACCATTGAAGTTGGGTAAAAATAACATGTACTACTACAGCGGTTTGAAGTGGCAGGAATATATCATGAATCACTATATAAAAGGTAAACATATTACTAATGTCATCCAGCTAATGTCAATTGCCTTGGGCCATAGTTTACATGTGAGGACAGCCAGCCAGAGACTGAGCATTGAACTATTACGCAGTGAAACAGGATATTTCTTTTATTTGATTTTTTTTCAGCAATGAATGTAGAAATCTTTGTCTGCATCCAGTCATAAGGCAATGGCGTGTGTGAAGGGGAATGTGGTATGTAACATCCCAGGCTGCCCCTGAGCTAGCTAGACTATTCTTGACCTCTCCTCCTGTAAACCCAGTTTGCCAGCGCGGCATCCACACAAGGCACAATTGATATTCACATCATGCGTGTTTTGCAGAACTTTCACCTGCAAATGGAATTACAAACCCACTCATTAGTGCAGATTCCCAGAGAAGCTTTCACAGTCTAACAATTAGATTTCCCTTTCCAGCAGCATCTAAATCAATATGATATGATTAGTTACTCTGGTGGATTACATGCTGCCGTACAAAACCTTCACACGCAGAAATGAGGGTAATTCAAGGTGGTTATGGATTCTGGGACTGTTCCCGCCGTCTAGAAACTAAGCTAAAAAAAAAAAGGCTTGGCTGGTGCGGTGGCGGACACAGGTGATTAAAACAGACCGCACTTTAGCAGGTGCGGACATTAGACCAGAATCATTTTCACTGCATGCTGTAACAGGACAACACTCAGCTCTGCTTGCACGGCCTCGCTTTCAGATGATTTTTCCAAGCACACCTAAAGGTTAACCGCTCTAAGCAGCCACCCATAGCAGTAATCATTCATCGCACTCTTAAATCTTAGACACATTGGTTAAATGCATGGGATGCCAACGAGTAAATCAGTCAATCAGAACAGCACCAAACCATGTTTGTCAGGTTCACAATATTATTGGTGGCACCGAGAGGGCCTGGAGGTGACAGAACAGACAAATAATTGCAGTTTGGTTGCCTTTAAAGAATTCTGCATGTTGTATCAATGATTATTGATCACTTGTTTGTTTTACTGGGTCATGCGATGCATTCGTACAGCTGGAATACAGAGCTCTGACTAGAAATCGATTGCCCAAGAACACTAGATTTAACTGTTACATACATGCCCCTAGTAGGTAGCTCGTAGCTGTCGAGTAGACAGTCTGTCTCTCTCTCCCTCCTCCATAACACCGTCAGTGGAGGCCGGCCCACCCAAGTTCTCAGTCAGCAGCATGACCAGAGCATGCGTCACTGCCTACCTGTGCCCTTCGTTCTGGGCAATGCTGCAGGGCTGCCCAAAGCGAGGCAGGGTAACTGCTGTTACCATCAGCAGGCCAGGAGAGGGGCAGCCCAGCTTCGCCCCCCGTCTGCTCCTCTCCTCCCCCCAGCTAGAGAGACACGCAGTCTATGCAACACAAAGCTGAGGAAGGGCGAGGTGTGAACAATCACCTCACCCTTTCCTCCAGGCACCAAGGTGCTAAGCACCTAAGGAAACAAACAGTCAGGCAGGGCCCAGGTTGAAAGACCTGCCCCCCCAGGGAGCCATACAGTCAGCTATTCCGGCCGGGGGCTGGAACACAGCAGCCCCCACTACTATACATATCAAAGACCCAGGGCTTCCCTGGGTCTTATAAATGAGAGCAGCATGCTCGGAGAAAACACAATCAGTTTGTGGCCCTGAACGGGGACCTAAACAAACAGGAGGTGCACTGTTTACTCGGTGCCTTCCAACCTTTGCTTCTTTAGCAAACTCTGAAGTTTGTTGCATTCGCAGCGTCTTTGTTTCCCTTTGAACATTGCACTGTTCATGAACCTCTGCACGGCAGCGAGCGGCGAACACTGGACAAACAAAGAATGTTTCCCGGGACTTACCGAAGGGAAGCAGGACTCCACTTACCAGCGCGAACGAAGGAAGGAGGAACCTGCAGAGCAGCCCGGCGTAGGCGGTGGCTTCAGTCAAGCGTCAATTTCAGGTAAGCCGCCATGCCGGGCTGCGAGCATGAAATAGAACACTGTTTTTTCTAACCGCGTGCAACAAAGATAAACATCCGCGGGCAGGCGCTGCGCATCAATTTCAATAGAAATATTGCAAGTTTAAACCCTGAGGCTGCAGGGAAACCCCGTTCTGGGAAACCTCATTGCAAAAGTACAACAAACTTTGTAATTGAGGCAGTAGGCAGACAACATTTTGTTCATACAGCATTTGGGGCATTTTTAAAAAAATGTATGCCCAGGCCAACAGGGCACACGCAATCAATTGCAGTGAACAACAAAGGCATAGTTTATACGCATAACTCGAACCTGGGCACAAGAAATAATTTCAGCTCACCAAAGACCACTGCTGCAGTTTGTCTGAACATAAACAAAATATTTTTTGGGGCAACACTCTACAGTTACCCAGCACCGGAAACAGCATTTTTTGCAAGCCCACAAGAATTCACAAATAATACAACAAGCATTATAATGTGCATGATAGAGAGCTCATTTTGACATCTGTGCAGAGACTGCTGACACGGGTTCAGATCCCTGCAGGGCCAAACACAGCCTTTTTCAAATATCTTTCTTTTAATCAAACAGGCTGAAAGGAAACATGGGTCCCAAACGAAAATCACAGGCACCCACAACACCAGCATATAACCCAAATCACCCCACCTTATGGCAGCCATCTAGGCAGCGGAACACTACGGTTGGGCATTGGGTCAGGGAGAATATGTACCGCCTACCAAGGGAAGGGACACCCATACCAACCAATCAAGATGACATCACAACACCACCAAAGAGACAGAAAGTGACAGATGGCCCTAAAAAAGGTAACAAAAAACTGTCGAAATTGTGTGAGAACATGTCGGAAATGCAACAATTATTGTGCGAAATGAGGGGGAAACAATTACCTCAAACAGGGGAGCACGGACCCACAAACCCCAACATACCCCTAGAACCTACCATAACGGTGACCCCCCCACCAGCAACAATCCCAACAACAGCAGCCCCAGCTGAAAGGGGCCCCTAGGGGTCCCTTGTGCTATGGAAACAAGGCAATGACCATACACGAAAAGATGCGCCAGACACGAGGTTTCAAATTCCCAATGCTAGGGTTTATTGCAAGCAAAAGATAGTATCAATTTGCCAATTCTGATCTCACGCCCCGCAACGTGAGTTTCCTAGACCTCGAGGGACGCAAGAGAGCGAATTACGTACATCAGTTACATATATACAAAATGCATATCATACAATCAGCAAAGTCATGTTCAACACCCCTCTGTATTAAGTTCCTTTGAACTCGGGATGACGATGGACATATCCGACGAGTATGATGATTATAATGCTTTCGATGTCTATTCTAGTAACAATGTACAATTTAGAAAGTGCAGAGGCATCTTTTAGAACACAGTGGTTCTGTTCTTGGAAGCAATCTGTACACGGGGGAAGAGCCACATTCCAAACTTTGCTATCTATGAGGTAGTATTCGTGTCCTGGGAGCTGACACGTTCTAAAGGGTTTTGCGAAGGGGGGCCGTAAGAAAAGCATAATTCAAGCCTTTAACTGTATTATTCTAACATATTCTACCATCGTACGAGACTGGCTGGCAGCTGTGAAGTGATTAAATGCCCTGCAGCTTCCTCCCAAGGCTACAGAGAGGGAGCGTGGGCATTCCTCTCTGGGCTACTCATGAGGAGTTTCAGCAAACTGTTCAGTCCCGCGACCTTGTCCTTTCATATTCAGACAACAATGTTAACAGTTGAGCAGAGTAAGCAGAATCTGCAAGAATTGCAAGCTGCAAAGCAGTTTTTAGACAGAAAGCAATGAGCAATGGTTAACAAGCAAAATGCCGATTCTTGCTACATTTAAAATGGCCGCTCATCGGTCAAGCATAGCAGTTTATATTTCTATAATTTGGTGCATAAGACGGTTGGCCCACGGCCATCAAGTTACGTCCATCATTCAAATGAAGGGTATTCATTTTTCCAGATTGACACAGCCACACCACTGCCACAGGTGCCAGCAATGTCAACAGCTGCCAGCACAATTGCACCAACTGCAGCCACAGCAGACCCAACAGGTGCTTTAAAAGCATGGGCAACCCCCAGTACAGAACCACTGGGACAGACAGGGCAAAGCAACAGCAACCCAACAGACATAGCAATGCTCTGCAAATGCCCAATTAGAATTAAAATTGAAATCCTTCCAGTCTGAAATACTGAATAGATATTAAAGATGCCTAGCATGGAATTTTGACACCACAATCAAAGAGGCCATATGGGCCAAAGAGTTGATAGAAATCTTTTCACTTATAGAAGCCCAACGCAAAGGGAAAGATGCTTTTAGGGATCCCAAAAAGATATAGCCAGAAATGCCCAGGTAGAACAGAACGGGGATAACTGGTTACAGGACTTTGCCATCTTGGCAACAATATATGAGGAAAAATTCCCCAATGATGGCAGAAAGCTATGGGCATACATGGATAAAATAAGAGAAATAAAAATCGCTCAAAAAGGGAAGACATGGCTATCAAATGATATCAGATTTAGGGGAAGCATGTCAGGGAGGCCAGCCATAGAATGGGACGAGGTCCAAAATGACTTATACATGCTAAACGCTGAACCCCCATCAGAGGAAGAGGCCTCACAAGCCATCTAAAAAAATAACAAAAATGCACAGGGCCCCTGAAGTAATGATAAAGAGAAACACAAAAAGGGGGGAACAGCCCTTTCGGAAGAACCAGCCATGGGCGGCTAAGTCTAATACCCACAGGCAGAACAAAAACCACTCCCCAAAAGCCAACATTCCATGCAGGAATTTTGGAAAAAAACCTTTGCACTTGGGGTAAGGAACGCTGGTACAAACACACTTGCACAAATTGCAACAGTGACCACGCAGCAACCAACTGCACCAGAATGCCAGCCAAAAATTCAAAAGACTAGCACCAACCACCCCCCCAAACCCAGGCTTAGCACCAGGCAGAACCCCCATCAACCCAAACAATTTTAGGGAAGCACTCATGAATTACCCGGACAAGGAAACCAGCGAAGCAATCAAGCAAGGTTTCACCAAGGGTTTCTTCATCCCTTTCAAGGGCACAGGGTCACAGATCATCCCAATGAACCTGAAGTCAGCCAGGGACAACCCCCAAGTGGTGGAGAGCAAAATCAAGAAGGAATTACTATTAGGCAGGATTGCAGGACCCTGGGACCACATGCCCCTCAAAGATTACATAATATCACCATTAGGACTGGTCCCCAAAAAAGAACCAGGAAAAATGAGCTTAATTCATCACTTTTCCCACCCCAAAGGCCAATCACTAAACGACGGCATTCCACACACGGAATCCGGGGTATCCTACACACACTTCCAGGAGGCGGTAAGACTCATACAGGAATGTGGCAGGAACACCCTGAAGGCCAAACTAGACATTGAATCCGCTTTCAGACTATTGCCAGTCCACCCAGATTCCCAATAATGGCTAGGTTTTTACTTTTAACAACAAATTCTATGTAGACAGATGCCTCCCCATGGGGTGCGCAGTATCCTGCGCCCTATTCGAGCAATTCAGCTCCTTTTTTCAATGGGCTTTCCAAAAACAGAGACCAGGTACCAAAATAGGACACTACCTCGATGGCTTCATGGTAATGGGACCAGCAAATTCTGAAGAATGCAACAGGGCTCTGTCAAAACTAGAAGGAATGGCCGCACAGTGGGGCATACCTCTAGCAAGGGAAAAAATGACCAAACCGGCCGCCAACATAATTTTCCTGGGCATTGAAATTGACTCATCACAGGGCTTATGCAAGATCCCGAAAACAAAAATAGCAGAACTCCTGGAGAAAATACAAAGCCTAACAACAAAAGACAAAGGCACAGTAAAAGAAATTCAGCCATTAGCGGGAATCCTCAACTTCGCAGCCAGAATGATCCCTCAGGGGAGATTATTCTCCAGAAGTCTGGAACTAATAATCAAATCCTACACTAAACCCCACCTACACATCCGACCAGGCACAGAGGTGAAACAAGACCTGGAAATTTGGGGGAATTTCCTTAAAGATTTTAACGGAACATCGCTTTGGCATACGCCATTGAACACCTCAACAAAAAGGGTCCTTTTCACCGATGCAGCCGGGAGCAGGGGGTTTGGAGCCATACTAGACTCAGACTTGGGTGGCAGGACACTGGCCCATAACATGGCAGGCTGCAGGGTGGACAAAAAATATCACCCTCCTAGAAATATTTCCCATCTGGCTTACTTTACACATCTGGGGCAGGCAGCTACCGAACACGGAACTCTTGGTCTGGTGCGACAACATGGCCGTGGTAGGCTCCATAAACAGAAGATCCACTAAATGCCCTTTAGTGCTGAAAGTCCTACGAGCCATTACAGCAGTCACACTACAAGAAAACATTGTGATCAAAGCAAAGCACATCGCTGGAGCAGACAATAATATTGCAGATGCTTTATCACGCTTTCAGTGGCCAAGATTCCAGGAGCTAGCGCTGCATGCCCGCGAACAGATGACGCCAATACCAGCAGAATGCTGGACAATAATGGGAATACAAAAATAACGGCATCAGCGCCAGAGAGCCCAGGCTGGGATGTCCAACATGATACAGGCACCCTTAAAACGGGTGCTAACAACTTGCTGCCCATAGAAAATACTAACCCTGGCTCAGGTTTCTTAATAGAGATGGCAGAGAAAGCCCTGGCAAGCACTACAGCAGCTCGGTACAGTAAGTGTTTTCAAAGAGTATTTAGAGCCACAGGGTTAAACCATGTCGAGTTAATAACGATTAAAGACATAGAAACATTCTTAAAATGGGCGCATGAGCGGGGCTTTAAGAGAGACTGGGCAAAAAGACACCTAGCAGCAATCTCATATTTTTCAAAAATACGGGGTGACTCAGATCCCACTCAGAACGCCCTCATTTCCTACGCTATGAAAGGATGGGTCAGAGTGGAAAGGCCCCGGGTAGACACTCGCCGGCCTTTTGATTTCAGCAAACTGGTAAAAATAACAGACCATTTAGAAGTCATATGCTGGCACCCATATGAGATCATATTATTCAAAACAGCATTTATTCTAGCCTACTTCGGGGCTTTCCGGGTGGGAGAGCTCATCGCCTCCAGCACCAAGGCCACAAACGGTTTAGGCATTATGGAGGTCAGGGTCAGACAAAGCGTCAACATAAAAATCCAACAGTCAAAAAACTGGGGCCAAAACAACCATTAACATTTGCTGTATTGATGAGGTAACAAACTGCCCAGTATGTATTACCAACCTTTATTACGCACAAAGGCCCAAGGTAGGGGGGGGGTTTCTAATCCACAAGGACACCCCGACACTAAGCCGCTATCAATTCAAAGGGGTGCTGATGAAAGCAAACGGCAAAGCAGGGTGGGACCCCAAGGGCTTTGGCACCCACTCCTTCAGAATAGGTGCCGCCACCTCAGCATGGCAAGGAGGCCTAGCACTTCAACAACTAAAAAACATAAGGGGATGGAAGTCTGATTGCTACAAAAGATGCATCAGACCATAGCTAATATAGCCATCCTCCCCCCCTTGAGAAACAACAGGCGAAGGGAGAGCCTCTCTCCAATTAGCATGGACAGTCGGCCACTCATTTATCTTCAGGACGGGCCGATGGGCATAGGATACCAAAGAAAGGCCACCCTTCAGAAACAGCATTGCTTCGGGGTGGGAATACAGAGGCCTGCGATGGGCCGATATCCACGAAACACTAGCTGAGCTGGTCGCATACAGAGACACGCCAGAATTTCTGGTCATACACCTAGGTAGCAATGATCTGGTTTCTATTGGAAGGAGAAATTTATTCGAAGACATTTGCTCCTTCCTTGCAGGCATTTCACACAATTGGAGGGAAACGGAAATATACTTCTCGGCCATCCTAGCCAGAAGGAAATGGCAAGGGGCCAACTGCTACAAATCTACAGACATTTCCAGAAGAAAACCCAACAGGGGGCTAGAGAAATTCTGTACAGCAAGAGGACTGGGCTTCATAAAGCACCCGGCCATTACACTGGGTGACCCGGACCTTTTTCTCAAAGACGGCACCCATTTATCGAACCAGGGCATGGAACATTTCTTTCAAGAAATTACAGCAACTCTAGCCTCCAGGGGGGGTCACTAGGAGATACTTTCGGAGGAACGCAGCCAGCCACCAACCTGCCCACATGTGGCGGCATGGGCCAGAGGGGGTAACCCCAGGACCTAGTGCCCAAAAGTATGTTACTATTATGATGTGTGATTATTGTTATCTCCATAACCATATCTGTACAATAAAAACCTACGGCCTTTTATTGCCAACACTTGACAAACACTGTGTGAGCCAAATAATTCTGGGTGAGGGTATGGGGTCGGCCAATAATAATGCCTGCATATGGGTTCAGCAGTTATGGGCAATGCTGCAGGGCCGCCCAAAGTGAGGCAGTGTAACTGCTGTTACCATCAGCAAGCCAGGAGAGGGGCAGCCCAGCTTCGCCCCCCGTCTGCTCCTCTCCTCCCCTCCCCCCAGCTAGAGAGACACGCAGTCTATGCAACACAAAGCTGAGGAAGGGCGAGGTGTGAACAATCACCTCACCTTTTCCTCCAGGCACCAAGGTGCTAAGCACCTAAGGAAACCAACATTCAGGCAGGGCCCATGTTCAAAGACCTGCCCCCCCAGTGGGCCAGACAGTCGGCTATTCCGGCCGGGGGCTGGAACACAGCAGCCCCCACTTCTATACATATCAAAGACCCAGGGCTTCCCTGGGTCTTATAAAGGAGAGCAGCATGCTCGGAGAAAACACAATCAGTTTGTGGCCCTGAACTAGGACCCAAACAAACAGGAGGTGCACTGTTTACTCAGTGCCTTCCAACCTTTGCTTCTTTACCACAGAACCCTCCCACCCTGCAAACAAAGGAGAAGAACAAAGGAAAAGAGGTACGAGGCACTGTACGGTGCCCACAACAAGTCGTGGGACATGAGAAGGTGGGCACGGGCCAGAGGGTGTAACCCCAGGACCCGGTGCCCGAAAGTATGTTACTATTATGATACGTGATTATTGTTAGCTCCATAACCATATCGGTACAATAAAAATCTACTGCCTTTTATTGCCAACACTTGACAAACACTGTGTGAGCCAAATTATTCTGGGTGAGGGTATGGGGTCGGCCAATAATTATGCATGCATATGGGTTCAGCAGTTATCGAAGAAAATGCATGCTGATGTTGTTGCGCACTGCGCAGGTGTACGTGAGGTTTGTTCCCCGGGCACGTTCCAAATGCACAGATGCGAGCAAATAAATGTACCTTCCAGTCTGCTGAAGAATTTTTACTTTTTTGCACGCACGCAGAGTGACAGCTGCAGCACCCTCACAGCCTGCAGACGTTTGCAACTGCAGACAATGCACTGCACTGGATTTGTGCACAACCCAACAAAACACTTTTATTCGGGGGGGGGGGGACAAATGGCATTCTACCCCCCCACTTAAAATTATGGGGGGGTTTGTCCCCCCTGTCACCCACATGTCCTACGCCCATGTTTGCACGGAGGAGAGTGCAGTTCTTTATCTCTGGTGCCACATGCTACTGATCAACATGGTGAAAATGGATTAAAGCCAGTTGAAGCTTCCATGCACAGCCCCCTCTCAGACCAAACAAACCACCCAAGCGGCACCCGACACAGAACCTATTGAAGAACTGCAGGCAAGCGCCTCCTCTGGTGTATTACAAGACATTAAAGGCATGCTAACGCAGCTTCAAACAGGTACCACATGTTGGATAATATGTTCAATAACCTTACCGGTAAAGTAGATCATATGCATGTGAGGCTGAATAAGCATGGTAACCAGCTCAACAAGGCTGAACAACGGCTTGCCACGATTAAGGATGAATCCACGTCGATATTGAGGGAAGTGGCCCAGCTAAAAAAGCAGTTGAGGAGTTGTCTTAGAAGCAAGAAGACCTGGAGTCAAGATTCTGCCGAAAAACAACCTCAGCATTGTGTGGGTGCCAGAGGTGGTAGACAAAAGTTCCATGGAGTTGCTGGTAGAGGCTATCCTACATGATGCCCATGGCCCGATGGCTTTTCGCCAGCATTTGTAGTTGAGCGAGTCCACCGTATAACATGCAGGCTCCTCAATTATCGGGATAGAGACTTTGCCCTTCACTGATCCAGTGAGCCTCATACCCTCACTGTTAAGAGTGTGCTCTAGCACCTTGAAGCGTCTCATGTGCTAGATGGAATTACCAATAACGATCTTGGACCAAAATAACTGGACGGACTCAAAGAATGTCAAAATACTACTTTATTATCAGCATACAAATAAAGTAGGGCAATCTGCTGAACCACGAGCAGTAATTCACACACTCACACCCAAGTGTGATTTATACAAAGGTTTTATACCTCAATACACGTCATCTATGACCTCATCCTACGTGGCAAACTGTAAAAGCTTATTGAATGGAGGGATTGGTTTGAGGGTGGGCATGCCTTGACCCTTTATCTGGTGGGCATGCCTTGAACCACCTCCTTATACGTATAATACTGATTATAGCAGGACAAATGGCAGTGGGTTGGTCTTTGTAACATTGTAAAGCATGTTGCTACATAGACCCTCTGATTGGTTGGCATGTTTTCCCAACCTTAGACTTTTGGCTCGTTAGCACGTAAGCAAAATGAAACTCTGGTGCCGCAAGCAACATGCGACTACCCCTCACTTTCCCAATGAGTCCATCGTCTCTCTTTGGTCAGGCACCAAGCCAAGGCTTCTCCTTTGTAGTTCACCTCAAAGCCTGTTCTCGGTTCTGGGACATTGAAGGGGGTGTAGGCACACTATTATCTTCGTTTGAGGTGAATGAATACCCCTCGTTTGCAACTTCTGAATCATGTGTGAGGAGACCACAAATATTTACTGCTATTTGATTCAATTGAATTGGGTGTCATTACCCTTCTTGGCCTCTAGAGATGTCACTCCATTTTACAAGGCTTTTCTGCATCTTTAATCGTCTGATACTTGCCTTTTGCAAATGTTTTCTCCTTCGCATAATCTAAGCGAAATATGTCCTACGTACATGGCTTATCCTTTTGACTCCCCTAATTCCTTGAAATTACATCCTTGATCCCAGGCCAATAGACTACTCTTTATTCCTCACACATAGCTGTTTTTCCAGCATCTCCTGACTCTGCAGCCCTGGTCTGTCTCCTGGGTAGCTTGACTGGTTTTCATACAAGTCCGACTGTCATCTTCCCCATCATAGCCGCTCGAGCCATGTTATATTTTCCTCTGCAGCAAACTTCTATATGTCTCATCTAACTTGCGTTTCTGCGTACATATACATTTATTAGTAGCAGGCCACTATCTTCTTTGCTTACATAAGATTTCTTCATATTCCATTACATGTTTCTCCTGTAAGCCTCTGTATCTTTCTTCTCTGATGTCACTCTGCTCTTGGCAGAGTTCACTTATAGCTCTTTGATGTCCAATGGTGTGTGCAGACATCCTTCTACCCTCTCAGTGCAAGGGTACATTCAATACGGTTGTCTGAGTGCATATTATCTCTCACACACTCAATGCGGTATTAGGATGATGCCTGATGTCCCACATTGATTGAAATTGATATTTTATTTATATTACGCTCATATACAAGTGTTTCAGAGTGCAACCAGGCAAAGGGAGGGGAACAGGGGAGAACAAAAACAACGATCTTACTAGGCCCAGTGACATTAAGAGCGTGAAAGTGCATGGGGAAGGGAAAAAGGGGGGAAGTGCATGGAAGGGGGAAAAAGTGAAAGTGCGGAACAGAGGAGAGAACAGAATAAATAATAATAAGTAAAATAAATAAATAAAAAAGGCGATAAACGGTGGTAGTGCAGCCAGCAAGTGGCAAAGTGCAGGGTTAGTCAGATAGGGTGTATTTGATAAGTGCAGAAGAAAAGAGAGTGGGGGACTGTATGGGTACGTATACAGTCCCCAGTGCAGGGGGTGGCCCAGAGGCAGTGCATGAGGGAGGCAGGGTGAGCAGGTACCTGGGCCCAAAGAACATAGGGTGGCCAGGTGCACGGTACCGAGAGAAAGCAGATCAGCAGGGGAGAAAAGGGGCAAAGGCAGAAGCGAAGAGGAAGGTCTTGAGCTGCTTACGGAACCAGAGATGGTTCTCCTCAAGTTTCAAGGTGGCAGGGAGGCTGTTCCAAAGGGAGGCCCCAGCCGAAGACAGAGATCTACCCCCAGCTCGTTTCTTTGAAAAACGACTGACCCTTATGGAGTTAGAAGAAGAGAAGTGAAGGGCTCTAGAGGGGAGGTATTTACGGAGGGATAGTTGAAGGTATTTTGGACCCAGGCCCCAGAAAGCCTTGTGGACAATGGAGAGGGTTTTAAATGTAATTCTTGCATCCACTGGGAGCCAATGAAGGGATTTCAGAGCTGGAGAGATACGATCCCAGGGCTTGAGGCCAAGGACCAGTCTCGCAGTCCTATTATGGATTAGTTGTAAAGGGCAGAGAGTGGAAGCAGGTAGTTTTAGAAAGAGGCTGTTACAGTAGTCCAACCTAGAGAGAACCAGAGCTTGAGAGACACTGAGCTTCTGGGGGAAAGCGAGGAAAGGCAGAGTACCTCTAAGGAGATGCAGTGAGAAGTTTGACTTTTTAGAGACATCAGAGATGTGTGCGGAGAAGGAAAGTGTGGAGTCAAAGATAACCCTGAGGTTCTTAGCCTTGCAGGTAGGGGTAAGAGGAGGGCCAAGGGAGGCCAGCCAGATAGTGAGGGGAAAGGATGGTGAAGGTGTACCAAAGAGGAGGATCTCAGTCTTATTGGCATTTAGACAAAGATCGTTGGTGGCACACCAATTTTAGATGGCGATTAGGCAATCCGAGATGAGGGAAGGAGAGGAGATGGCTGAACGAAGCCTGAAAATGATTTGGGGGTCATCAGCATAGCACTGGAAGATTTTGCAGAAAATGGAAATACAGTAGACATGGGGTGCCAGGTATTGGTTGAAGAGCCAAGGCGAGAGGTTAGACCCCTGGGGAACACCACAGGTAGTGAGGGAGGTAGAAGATAGGAAGGACCCAAGTTGTACCTGGGAGGGGCGATCAGAGAGGAAAGAGGTCAGCCCGGCCAGGGTGATATGGTTGACCATGTCACAGCAGAGGAGAGATCAAGTAGGATAAGGACAGAGGGAATATTAGAGTCCAGGTTGGATAGCAGGTCTTCGCAGATGTTCAGGAGAGCAGTTTCTGTGCTTCTGGCAGCTCTGAAGCCAGATTGGTGGTCATGGAGAGAGCCAACAGAATCGGAGTGAAGGTTAAGCTGAGAGATGGCCAGCTTTTCCAGGAGCTTACCCAAAAAAGAGAGTAATGAAAATTCGGCGATAGTTATCCGGACAAGAAGGATCAGCCGTGGGTTCTTTGAGGAGAGGATGCACAAGTGAGTGCTTCAGAGGGGAGGGGAAAGATCCAGTGGCAAAGGAGAGGTTGCAGAAATCAGCAAGGGCCAGAGCGAGGGCCAGAGCGAGGGTATCAATGTGGTCTTTAATGGTTTTCGAGGAACAGCGTTGGACCTGTTTTGATGAGGCTCTCATAGATCGGACTTGTCTAGCGACCTCACCAGGGGAGAAAAGAGGAAAGGAGGAGAAAGAGGGAGGGCGAGTAGCTGAAAGAGGGTCATCAAGCAGAGAAGGAGAGCAAAGGGGGAGTGGAGGAGAGGGTGGACAAGATGTCCTTGGTTTTAGAGATAAAGTGAGAGGCAAGGGCATTGCAAGGAGCTTGGGAGGCGAGAGGAGGGGTGGAGACTGCAGCAGGGTTGGCCAGTTCATTGCAGATTTTAAAGAGTTTGGCTGAGTTGTTAGATGCCGCAGAGACGCGGGCTTGAATGTGGACTCTCTTCTTGGTGCGGCAAGAGAGTCGGTATTAGGTCTCTTTTACTGTTGCAGTATCACAAAGGTGAGGGTGTGGGAGCTAGGGAGGACATGTCCACATGCTCTGCTACATTCCCCCCTCTGGTCGAGTCCTCAACCACCTACTCTTCAATCTTCTTCATCCTCTCTTCACATCTAGGTTTCTTTGGGATCCATATTTTCCTCACCCTCCCCTCGGGTCACCTGCATTCTTTATATGCTCATCAACACTCCAGGTCATGTGACAGCATTTTCCAGTTGGTCGACAAAATACCTAATGTCCTACATATTTCTTGTGATCCTTAAGGTAGTAGAACTTCCTTCCTGGAGGTTCCAGGGGACTTTTTTTGTTCTCACAGGTGGTATCTTCATTCTGCGTTGTGTGATTTTCCATTTACATCAATCATTATCTTCATCCTAATGGCTTTCTTGGCGGTTTTCTGGCATTGTCCCAAAATGATCCTTTTGAGACATAATCCTAGCAATACCAACACTAGAATTGCTCTAAGTAATATTGAAGGCATTTGCCAGGCAGGTTGGGATAAATGAAAACAGACGAAAACCAGTCCTCTCCTGCTGTGTCATCAACTTCATCCTCCATCTTCGTATGCAGAGTTGTCTGCATAATTATTGCTTCTGTCAGGGTTCCATTTTCTCCATCATGGGAAGGTATAAATGTGCAGCAAGCAGGCCCGACCTTGGCGCACACAACTAATGGCCTTATGTTCTTTCCTGAATGCCCTAAATCTTTTTATTGTTGCATTGATCTTTTGCAACAGCTCCCATCTGGTAATTTGCAGCCACTTGACATTCACTGAAGTCTGGAGTCCTGGCATGAATATAGATGTCCTTATTATCGCCGTCTTGCTAAATAATTTGTTAATCTGGTATATCGTTATAGGTTTCTATTGACTTTGATAAAAATAGTTCTCCCTCTTCAGTCGACGGAGGTTGACCTTGTGTTCATACTTCTTTGGAAATTCGGCAATATGTAGGTCACTTTGAGGAATCACTAATGCAGAAATGTGTATGACCACCAGGGAGCATACTCCTCCCCAATTCTTAGGCAGGTGCATGTAAGCTCTAGATACACAAGCCCAAAATCGAACCATCCGCATGGTAGTTCCTCCATTTATTCCTGGTACTTCGAGCACCTGGTTACATCCTTTATTTTCTCCAACCAGGACCAGGCCTTCATTGTTGAAACATGTTGCATTTTTTAATGGTATTAGATACTGGTCCTGCTTCATTGTCAACCCATGTTAGTAACTTGGAGTACTTGGCCAATGACTCTAAACACATGTCATTCACTATTTGTACTATACTTACTGGTTCCTTCTTTAATAAGTGTGCTGGGCAAGATAACATTCCTTCTTCCCATCCTGTGCCGGTAGCAACTCGTCCATGCACCAATAGCTGAGGTCTCTCCCAGCATCCTGATACTCTTGATCTTTCTACTATGTCTGAACACTCCATCCTCCTCATTTCGACAACCTTTATTTGTTCTCCAATCTGGAATGGATACATATGTTATTTGCTTGTCCAACCCATCCCTTTCTTCATCCTTTGTGTTTTCACATAAGTATCTACATATGGAATTGTTCCATATGATCATAGGACTGCCCATTTTCCTTCTAATTGTCCTCTGGTTGTGCACGCTGCCAGATAACTGAGCCACTTCGCATCATGTGCAGAAATCTACTTTGCAATAAATGTTCTGGCTGTGCTCATGACAGGGGATGAGAGAACACGTAGCAGCTTTCATCTGACATTCTCTCTCCAACCTCCTTCATGTGCTGATACCATAGGTTATTCTTTAAGTGAGCTGAATTATCAAGATATGTATGTATGCCTTCATGATCCTCTCCAACATCTCTTTTAAGTCGAACAAGTTGTTTAATCAAATTAGGGAAGATGCTGCTCGTGGTATTTTGTTGGGGATTATAAAGGATGTTTCATTATCCCACACAATGTCTGCTTTTTTAATCGTGTCTAAATACCATAAGGAAGAAAAGACAAATCATAAGATAAAATGAAATCTCAATTACCAGTATGCCATGTGTTTTCGTACAGGAACTGTTACTGGGAGGATTGTTTGTTCAACCTAGTGGAAGTCTGTCCACTCTTTCTATCATTGACTGAAGGCTGGACTTTAAATCACATTCACATGTGGAGCGTGTGTTTAACTGTTCCGTGGTGCCGGGTGAGGATTCCAAGTCCGGATCCACGAGTCCTGGCCGATTCTCCTTTGTTTTCCTCTACAGTTCACCTTCCAGCTTGACAGGTACATCAGCACTGAAGAAGCTTATAAATATATATTGCTGTGCATACAGTGTTTCAGGTGCTGCCTGATTGCAGAACTTGCTTAGACAAACCCTCTTGGGGCAGAGACGCGAGTGTGGTAGTTCTATACTATAGCCCATCTGCATATTTGGAGTTTAATAAGTGTTTCTGGAGTGTGGTGACAGATCTTATTTCTACACCATAGCCTGTTCGACTCATTTTGAACATTTTCTCTGCCCATTAGGTCTTTGTGACCTGTAAAAAGTGACATATCATTTAGTTCGACTAAGAATGCCAAATCAAAACAAACTGCAAAATGTCCGCTACAACTTGAGAAAGGAGGGGGGGCGCTGGCCATAACACTCCCACCCAGACGATGGCTAATGGGCCTGAGAAGGGGAAAAGGCGTTAATGCAGCAACGCCAAGACAGAGGGGGACAAGCCCTGTATTTTTTCAAAGCAAGCAACTCACCTCCGAGCTTCCATCTGTTCCAGAAATAACAAATGCCCCAGACAGGTGGGGCGCATGTCTCACGACTCTCTCAATTTTGACGATATTGACAATTTGTTATTGGATCGCTCTATTCAGCAAAATATGGTTGCTGTAACAGAGAACTTGCCATTATTAAGGCAGGATCCCTTGCTCGTGAGTGCCCAAGTTATGCGAGCGGAGGACAGTCCCGACCCTAGGTTGACCTCCGCTTGCTTTTCGGCTTCCCCGAATCTAGTCATGAACTCCGACGGGGCAGTGCAAATTGAGGATTCAATCCTGTTGGAAGTTTCTTCTAGCAAATAGGCTGTCTTTATGGAACTGCAGTCATTTATGACTTCCATACAATTTGCAATGAAAATTCTTTTGAAGTTATGCGGTCGCATTCATGAAAATAATGCGGCCAATCAGCTGCCTGTAATGGAGGCATTGTCGTCAGTAAATGTTTCAATTGTCTCAGTGCACAAGGAGAACATGTCTTTCCCGCCAACTGCTGTGAAATATGACATTTCTAACACCTCAGAAATTTTATTTTCACAGAAACAATGTCGCTTAGCAAGATGTGCGGCAGCCTGCAACATTCCGTGTGAAGTGGCGGCTTCACTTCTGAACATGAACATCCCTGTTAAAAAAACTTTAAAAATCCAGCAAGAAGGCGGTGTGCAGCAAAAAACACCAGGGGAAAGGTCTTGGCAATCCAACAAGCTGGGAAATGGCTGATAAAACGGGGGACATACCTAATGTTACTTTGGAACACCATGACATCAGTTTAGCCGTAACGGCCGTGCAACCTCCTGCCAAGGCTCCTGATAATTACTCCACCCTCAATGTGCCCCAAAAGAGAACTCACCCCAGTGTTTACACAAAGAAGGATGTGCAATTAGAAAATGAGTCCTGCATTAGCATTAGTCCAGAAAGCGAGATATGCATTATCAAAAATATCAATCAGAATTCCTGCGATAAATGGTTATCAAGGTTTGCACTTTTGGCACGTTTGCATCTAATTCTACAACTTTGCGTTTTGCTTTCAGATGACTTTGAGGTTTTTTTAACCGCTTAAGGGTATTAATCCTAATGTGTCGGTAATCCACTGTAAACATAAGACCACAGCTCAACTTCTTTGTAAATTGCGAGCACAACTTTTGGCTAGGGGGTGAGCTGGATGTGGACGTGGATTGGATGGATCCATCACTTCTGGGTAACATTGGAGCAAGCAGCAGCGCGTCATGAACAGTGGCTCTTCTCCCAGCCAAGGACAATGTTCAACTCTCAGACATTCAAACAATGCTGAAATGGTTGGCAGATTCCTTGGCTATGCACAAAAAATGAGTTTGGACACTTATGTCCTGTAATACCCCGGGTCTTTGCGCACTTACTATCGCCCTTTGGGTCGCTCCCCTGTTTCCAACACACATTTTTTTATTACAGGAAACATGGTTAACTACATCTATCATCATGGACGGCCAGACCATCCATCAAGTACCTGCCAAGAAGGGTACCAAGGGTAGACCCTAGGGGCCTTGTCACATGGGTGATGCATAGTCTGAACCCATGTAAAATCTCTAACGCATGAACATCTGTTAGCGGTAGAGGTTACCATTCCTGCTGACGATAAGCATAACAAGATATTGCTGATTAATGTGAATAATCCGCCTGGGGATTTGCAGAGAGAGAGTAGCTCCAGGATGAATTACATTAACTTTTTGTGAACTGGGATGGGGGGCAAGGGGAGAAATGTATTCTAATAGGAGGTGATCTTAGTTGCCACTGTGCCGATGGCACAGGTACGCTAGTGAAGAACAAATTATTACCTAAAAGCATAATGAAGCAAAGTTGTACTGACTAGGAGGGGTCATGCTGGCTGAGGTTGTTTCATAGTTGGGAACTAGAAATGCTGAATGGCCGTATTAAAAGCGACACTCATGGGGGGTACAACTGGAGGAGAGGAAATGCTTGTGCTACCCTTGATTGTTTTTGTAAATGGGTGTTAGATCTCTATGTTAGCGATAATTCATGGAGTGATCACAATGCCCTTATTCTTAAGCTTAGGGCTCCCTCCATTAGGGTAACAGTAAAGCCACTGGGGGACTTGATGACTAATCACTTGGCTAACGGGATTAAATGGGCAGAGGAAAACATCATTAAAGCGAAGCGCGCTACATTCTGCATGAACTCTTCAGATTTTTAGGTTTTCCAAGATATGAAAATGGACGATATTGAGAGATGGATTTAGTCCTTCTCCGGTTGGCATGCTACGTCGCAAATGAGTTTGACAACTAAAGAGCATAAGCCCCACCTGATTTATGATAAAATGATCAGAGATGCCAAACAGAAGCTCTGGGGGGATCTCCGCAAAGTAAAGTTAGCTGTACCATCTCAGGGGGCCTATTTGCAGTAGACAAGGAAGTTAAAAAACTCTTATCGTAATTGGCTTAAAGGGTGGCGTAGCTCTAATACAGAAGCCTTATGGCAACAGATGGTGGCAACTCTTTGAAGCAGAAACTCCCATAGCATTTGGTCCCTCGTGGGTGAAGCGAAGTGCTGTAAGAAATAATCTGATTAATCCTATAAATTAGCATTGGTGGGTGACTTTTCTGACTCAAAGTAATTCTTCTCCTTTGGTCTGCCAGTCTTCTCAGATAGACATAAAACTGTTGGGTCTACCCTTCAAAGTAAAAGCGGAAGACATATTTACTAAAATTAAGAGTCTAAAATCCTCCCTGGCCCCAACGCCAAATGGTCTGGCCAGTGTGGTCTTGAAGCAAAATCCCCTATGTTGGTCTTCCTTACTCAAGATCTTATTTGATAAAATCCTTAAAGAGGGTAAGATCCCGTGCTACAAGGCAAACGGCAATTCTCAATCCGGTATTAAAAAAGGGGAATCCTGTTGACCCTAGTAATTATCGTTTGTTATCTATGCTGGATTGTACTGCAAAGCTTTTTGTTTCATTCCTATTAAAGGAATTACAAAAGTGGGTAGAGCACAAAGGCATCCTGGACAGATATCAGTGTGTATTTCGTCCTGATTATTCCATGTCCCACAACTTGTGGCTTATGGATTCCCTGGTAACGCAAGCACATTGTCAAAATAACCTGCCTCTGTATGCTTTATTCATAGATTTCAAAGCAGCCATTGATACAGTTAGTAGGGAATGTCTCTGGCATAAATTAGAACTTTGGGGCTGCCTGCTGGGGATATTGTATTTAAAATTATTTCCTAGGAACAACACAGTATGCTTGAGACTGGATGCCCGGGGACCCATGACTACCCCTATTGCCCAAAGTTTCTGGAGTTAAACAGGGATGTGTTAGGGCCCCCTCTTGTACAACCTGTACGTGTCAGATCTTCCCCTCCTTTCGACCCAGACTAGAGGTTGCCACCCTAAAATTGATAACACATATTGTACTGTCCTGGCTTATGCTGACGATCTTGTGCTACTAGATCATACCTTCAGTGGCATATAACGCATAGCCGACACACTCTAGGTATACGCAGACAAAAATGGTCTGATAATTAATAGGGAAAAGACGCAGGTTATGTTATTCTCTGCTAAACGTATAGCCAGACCTCAGTTATTTGTCCAGGATATTGAAATTTCATATACTTTGCTCTGAAAATATTTGGGGGTTGATTTGATGTAAATCCATGCTTTAAAACCTGTATCGATATACGCACTAGGAAGGCAGCACAGTTGACATCATTAATAGTGCAATTTGCCAAAAGAAGGGATGGCTGTACGATTGCGGGAGCAAGACAGTTATACTCAGTGTCTGGTCTCTGCAGTCATCTATGGCCTGGAGAGTCTTGTAGAACTGGACTTGAAAGGGCTCCAGCTGGTGGAAGGTAGACTTTGGAGGAAATCCCAGTTGTGTACCAATGGCTATAATAAGACTTGAGTTGGGTATTTTGTCTCTTAAATCGTTGGTCTAAATAAAAATAGCCGTTATTTACATTAATATGCTGAATGGGCAATCTAATCCTCTGCTACAAAGTCTGGGTAATGTAGAGCGGAGATTGGAGGTGAGGTCCAGTTATAGTAAGAGCATAAACATTCTATTCCTAACTATAGGATGGATTCCAAATTGGGGGAATGACTTCTCCGATCTCAGGCACTTATTTGAAAAACATCTAGACCTGTGGGATTGGAATGAAATTGTTACACACTTAAGCACGTTAAAAAGTTATGCATTTGTGTCCAATCTGCTATATACATTTAGGAAGGCACAGCCGTACCTAAATGTATGTCCATCAATGCACTTAAGGAGATTCTGCCTTCTTTTGCGGATTAACCGCCTCCCAGTGCTGAGTGTTTTGGGTCCAGCATTGTCCATTCTGGAACAGGAACGCGTTTGCCATATATGCCTTAACAATGCACATACTGAGACGGCCAAGCATGTCCCGACAGAATGCCCTAGTTTGGGTACGGTCCATATGTATCACATTAGTAAATACGTATATCAATTAGACACCATAAAGATTCCCTATTTTGGAAGCAATGTGTTAATACCTATGATAGGGTATTGCACATGGCATTGTTCAGAATGTAGAAGGTGGTGGATACGCTCCTAACAACGACACAGGAGCCTGAGGCACATAAACATACTTGTGCCTCTGCTTCAAAATAATGGGGGACATCAACCCTGTCATGATCAAGGCATAGTAATATCTTGCTGTTTTGCTCTGCTATTTAGTTATATTACATTTCCCACCTCATGTTTTATTACATATTATTAGTGTCTATTTGAAATTGGTTCATATTGTGTTTTTATTATATATCCTATGTATATTTGTAAATGGTCTATACTGTTTGTTGATTTTTGGTTCTTATTCGTTCTCGGTGTCTATATCCTATATTTTATCTTCTTTTATGTGAGTGTCACTTTATGATGAAATACATTTTGAATTTTGAATTATTTATGTATTTTTATTGTATATGTAAAGCTTTATGTTAAAACTATATCACATTAAATAAATAAATTACCATTCCAGAAAACCGTATCGACTTTCTTGATGTTAGTGAATCTCTCATATTTTGGATCCATCCCATTTTGATTAATTTAATATGTAATTGTTATCCTCTCTTATTCACACTCTTATATCAAGAACTGCAAAATAATTGCCACAATAATTCTGAAAATAATGTGATTGATTTTAGAATTGCCAAAAAACATCATGATGTCCACATGTGCTGTCAGAGCTGGGTAAGACATGTAGGTGAAAACAGCATACAAGAATGTGCGTAATGTTATTATTATGGGTAGCATAGAAGATGCAGTGTATTCCTTGTCCTTTGCCTCCGGTGCAACAATGCATTGTTCCTTTTATCTATTTAAAAAAACGTTCCTGGATATCTGCAAGTTCATTCATTCCTTATTAGACTTAAGAAATGTCAATCTTTATTTCAAAGTTGTTTTATTATTCAATAGACTCTTTAACTTTGCTCTTGGTTGCTGATCTTGTCTGCATGATGCAGAACATACTCTTGTGCTTCACCGTCAGTAGATGCAGGAGCGGTCGAGGTTTCTCCCTTGTATGGCTTGATGTCATGCAGATGCAGCCAGAATCGCCTCCTTTGTATTTTAACAGCTCTGGGGGTAACTACTTCGACCTCATAGATCCCTCGAAGTGTGGCTTATTCCAGGTGCGGACAAATATGCGCACCAGCACCTGGTCCCCCGGATATTATAGTGGTTGTTTCAATAAGCAGTCTGGACCAGTTGGCTGGCTTCCTTCTTCAATCCTTTTGACCCATCCCTCTGGTTCTTAATCTGTTGAGAAATAAGACACTAGTGGTCAAAGTTGCCAAATAATCATGCATCTCATAACCTAATGTCTTCGCTACACTTTGGGCATCGGTTTCTACCGCAGTCCATATAGCAAAATGGGCAAACGGCGTAACCAATCTTTTTCAAAGTCATCTTTGCTATCCTTTTTTTAAGGAGTCCATTTAATCTCTCACAAATTCCATTTGTTTGTGTGTGATGGGCAGAAGAGAACTTGTGTTTTATACCTAATAAAATAGTTACTTGCTCAAATAGTTCATTTACAAAATGTGGTCCATTGTCAGACCACAACACTTCACATACACCCCATCTTGGGAACACCTCATGCACAAGGAACTCAGTGGTGCATGTGGCATTGGGGTGCCTACATGGATCGGCCTCGATGCATCTAGAAAAGGGATATACTACTTCCAGCATGTACCTATAACAGATGAATTTCTGCAACATATCCACATAATCTGTATGTAGATGCTGAAATGGGCCATTGGGTCTAGGAATTGATCCTCTCACTGTTCGCAAAGTGTACCTTGCAGTACATTCCTGGCACACAATGCAATTCACAATAAGCTGCGCCACATATTCTAACACATTTGGTGAAAACCAATCTTCTGCAATTGTAGCAGCAAGACTCACTCAATTCGTATGCGAGCGGTATTGAGGCTACGCCAATGCTACCCTCAATAATGCTAGAGGCATAACTGGCTTTCCAGTGCTATCCTGCCTCCAGAGTACCCCTGTTTTCTCCATAAATCTTTCTCCTTTTGTACGGCTCGACCTTGTATTTCAATGAACTGAACAATAGACAGCATGTTAAAGCCCTCCTTTACCAACTTGCATCCATCGTCCTGTCATTTGCTTTATACTTCTTCAAAATCAGAGATATTTGGGAAATATGCTGCCTTTTCGGCATCTAAGTCTATGATTTCATTTCCGTGAGAAATTAAGTCTGTTTGTTTAGTACGCGCTGCACATTTTATGGCTGCAATAGTCAATGGGAGTCTTAATGCCTCAATAAGCTTATCTAATAGGGTTGCATGTTGCACTGGAGTGCCATCTGCGCAGAGGAAGCCCCTCTTTTTCCAGCATAACAAACCTGCATGTACAGTTGACGTCACATAGGCAGAGTTGGAGTACATCATCACTTCCTCATCCTCATATCTTTGGAGTGCGGCGATAAGCGCCTCTATTTCTGCAGCCTCTGCTAAGTAATGCAAAGGCAATCTCGTGCTTGTCACTACTTCAAATTCACCCTTTCGGTTCAGCTTCATTACTTCTGACCCAGTATGCCTTTCGACAGTAGTTGGGTCAATTTTTGAAGAACCATCAATAAAAAGAACTCCTCCCCCTACCCTTTCCAAGAGCATTTTCTCTAGCATGGGGGATGTCATAAAATACATTATACGTTGTGCAGTCATGTACATAATCATCCTCCCCTACTGGTTACGCTATGAATGTTGCTAGCTTCACTATTCTGGCATCTAACAATTTTGATTGCAGGGTTCGAGATAATTACCTCGTACCCTGATGCTCTTTGTATGGTCAATGTACTTTTGGGTGTCTCTAGAATGGCAAATAATGTGAGCTCAAAAAATAATGTTGTTGAACACCCCATTGTAATACTTTAAGCCTTTTCGATTGTAAATGTAGCAGCAGCTAAAGCTTGTTCGCAAGGGCAGTGCCCTTTCATAGCTGTATCTAAAATCCCACTATAATAAGCCAATGGTTTGTGTCCATGTCCTAATGTTTACTGTGTGAGAACTGCTGTCATGACGTCTCCATTTGAATAATAAAATAAGTAAAATTCTTCATGATCGTCTGAAATTCCTAGCACAGGTGTTGTACTGATTGCTTTTTTTAATTCCTCACATCCTTCAGACATTTCATCTGTCCATGTTATCTTATTTTGGTCTGCCTGTGCTTCTTTAAGTCCTTTTAAAAGTGGTTGAATATATGTGCTGTAATAAAAAACACAGGCCATACAATAGTTACATAGTCCTAAGAACTGTTACATTTCCCTCGCTGCTTTAGGTTCCAAAGTCTTCACAATTGCTTCTGCTCTTACAGTTGACACTTACCTCTCCTCTTGAGAGATTAACTGTCCTGGTATCTGGTCTTTTCATCAAGTGCAAATCCATCGAAGTCCCTTCCATTGAATTTTATTCAATGAAAATCATTTCCAACTAAATGCCTTTTCTTTGAATAAAGTTTGATGGATTTTAGGGTCAGGGCAAGGGTTAGATTTAGGGTTAGGGCAAGGGTTAGAATTAGGGTTGGGGTTAGCACAAGGGTTAGAATTAGGGTTAGGGCAAGGGTTAGAATTAGGATTGGGGTTAGGGCATGGGTAAGAATTAGGGTTAGGGTTGGGTTACAGTTAAGGTTAGGGTTAAGGGGGGTGGGCATGGGAGTTGGGGGGGCTGGGCGGGAACCACCCCAATATACAAAAAAACCTTAACACGTTACAAGGAACTGGGCAGTGCCGAAATTTCAGTACTGGACAGCTCCATGTAACGTTTTAACATAGAAAATGAAAGCATCAAAATGCTATCTTTTACATTTAAAAGTACATATCCATTCGATGGAAAAGTTTCGATGGATATGTACTTTTAATGTTAAACATAGAATTTCAATTCATTTATTTTTTATGCATATTTTTCGATGCATTGTCTTTTCAATGCATCTTTTTCGATGGATTGACCATAAACCAACTGTCCTATATGCAGGACTTCCTTCTGACAATATTGTAACTTTTCTTTGACTACCTTGTATCCTTGCTCTGCTAATATGGTCATGAGTTGCACAGAGTCTTCCCTGCACCTTTCCTCTGTCTCACTGCACACCAATATGTCATCTACATACTGAATTATTGCACCCTCGAGCTGTACATTACCCAGGTCCATCTGAAGCACTCTGTTAAAGATTGATGGGGACTCACAGTACCCTTGGGGCAAACTAGTATGTTTCAGGCAGATCATTCTATAAAGGAAGTCAAATCTTGAGAGTCCTCATGAAGAGGAATTGAGAAGAATGTGTTTTTTAAATCTATAACTGTAAAATATTTAGCCTTAGATGGGATATTACATAATATCATAGCAGGACTTGGAACTAAAGAAAACTCTGCCTCAACAATATTGTTTAGGGGGACGAAGATCCTGAATAAATCTCTACAACCCACCCGCCCCCAGTTCATTTCTTCACTGGGTACACAGCCATGTTGCATGGGGTCTCGGATGGCACCAATATTCCTTGCTTCATTAAAGCAGAAATGGTCTCGAATATACCTTCATCCGCTTCTCGGGACATGGGATATTGTTTTGCTCGTGGCAAAATTGCTTTGGTTTAAGCTTCATTTTAACTGCTCCAACTCCTTTCAATAGGCCCACTTCATATTGACTGGTGGACCATACAATATTTGGCACTTTTTCCAAATCTTCCAGAAAAAATGACGGTTTCGTTTTTATCATCGCCATTCTCTGCAGTATTTCTCTATCCTCCACTTTAATCCAATAAGTGAAATTTATGAAATATACTAATTCATCATCAGAATAATCATCCCCAAAAAGATCTTAATCTGTCAAATCTATCAACCTATATCCTTCACTGAGGGCTATCACTGCTCTCCACCCTCTCCCCTCATCCGTTCCATAGACAACCACTCTTTCCTCTCTGACCACTGCTGCTTCTAATTCTAAAGGAATAACCTGTCTGTCTTCATCATCCATGGGTATTTCTGCCCTAAACAAAAACTCTATAGGTATTCTCAATATTTTACATACCAACTTAGGTAACCATGATAATAAAACAGTCACTCCATACAAAAATACTTCTGGATCTAAAGGGACTCCTCGTAATGCTTTCTGGCCTATGAAGTCTGATATAAATGTGTTCACATTCATATGTAGGAACACACTATTCCCTCATCAGTAAATATATTCTTCTGTTAAGTTTTGTCATCAAGTCACGTTCTAGTATGTTAACTGGTGTCTGCCGAGAATATAATAAGGTCATCGACATATTGTGTTCTATAGAGATTGGTAATTCGTCTGTAAAAGAACTACAGTCATCGCCCCAGAAAATCCCTGCGCATTCATGGCACTGCCTGACATTGGGTATTTTCCCTCACAGTAACGAGTTGCTCCAGTGTCTAAAAGGAATGAAAATGTCTTGCCCCCTATTGTTACCTTGACCCTTGGTTCCTTTTGGGGGTCTGGTGTTACTGATAGTACTGAACAGATCATGTCATTCTGTGGGCTGTCCTATTGTGGATACAAATTCATCCCTGTACCTGTGAAAGGATATCCTCTTACCACAATCAAACTCCCTAGTTCAGGTGCGGGTGTTTGCGGTATTCCTACATTGGTGTTCCAGTGTGGTACCATGGCCTGTCATGTCTGTACTTGCATAGGCACTTTCTGTGGTTGCCCTTGTGGTGTTGCATTTGTAATGGAGCTGGCTGTGGTTATTGCTCACATGCCTGAGTTTGTGTGTGATCTTGGGTATAATACTCGCTAGGTTCTGTATTATAATAATAATAATAATTTAGCATTTATATAGCGCTACGAACCCTCAGGTATCAGAGCGCTGCTTATTATTACCCATGGTGTGTGGTGCTCATTTATAAACCCCGGAAGGATGAAAGGCTGTGTTTGGCCCTACCGGGATTCGAACCTGCGTCAGCAGGCTCTGCACAGATGTCAAAGCGAGTGCTCTAATCGCTGTGCTATCGGACCAGACATCATATTGTGGAACATAGCCCATCCCCCCCTCTTGGAGCTGCCAATTTTGCTGCATGCCCCCTCTACATCTACATGTTCTGGCTATGTCACATTCTCCCTCAATTCCAACATTGCTGTGGCTGTCCGCTATTAAATCCTCCTCCTCCCTGAGGGTTCTGAAATCCACCTTGCCCTCTCCTGGGTCCATTCCCTCTTCCTCTTGACCAAAAATGGTACCCACTCTGATCCATGGGGTATACTACATTCTCCAGCATGGGGTCTGGCATGGGTTCACATGCTCATGAATATTCTGCGTCGTCAGGCTGGGAATCCATGGTAAAAGAAAAAACAGTTTCACTTTCACTTATAAACTGTATTTCTCCTTTAAACCAATCACTGTCATCTGGGTCATACTGCCCCCATCCAATGGCAGTCCTCTCCCTGAGCCCCTCCTCTGGCAGCCATATTCAGATTTTTACTACACACTTGTGTGTTGGGAGGCCTCGAGTTTGCTCTGTGAGCTACCCCTGTTTTTTCGTGTTTTCTACAGAAAATGTTTCGCTTGTTTTTCCAAAAAGAGCCTGTGTTTCTTCATCTGAAGTTCAGCGCCCCTCAAAAGTGAAGATTGCTGAAGATTCCAGAAGGCCATCTCACCTACTTCACGCCCTCTGACCATGACAGAGAAGGGGGGGAAAGGTCCATCTTCAAGCCCTGCACCAAGTGCGGACCATGGAACGTGTTTGTGGAAGACAAGCACCTACAAGGCGTCTACTGCCTGCACCCAGACCATTAGAGGTGGAGTGCAATATATGCCTTAGGTTCTCCAAGAAGACAAGGGACAGGCTCAGTAGACTGGCTGCGTGGCTTAACGCTAAGGCCTCTGTCCGGTGCAGGGTCATGCCTCACCCATGACCGGCCAGTTCAAGGAGCGGTCTTCTAAGTCCTTTGGGGGCGCCTCATCCGTGGGGGTCCAAGACAAAGCCAAGAACCGCAAGTCCCAGTCCATCGGGGTCGCTGCAGAAGTGGGTCCCAAGGTGGATAGGGTGCGATAGACATTACCCTCCACCTCCATTGCCAGCCGGCAATCAAGCACCTCCTCAAAAAAGAAATCATCTATCCCGACTAAATTGCGGGAGAAGTCTGAGAAGCTGTGGATGGATGAGAAGAAGGCTGAACTGCCCAAGCAGACACAATCGATGCAGGCTAAGACTTTGTCGACGATAGAGTTGGAGGAGGCTGCTCCCACAACTGCTAAGGGAGCTGACCCTGTGAAGGCAGCCCGCGCAGCACAGAAGGTATCCTTGCCCCCAAGGTGCGACAACACTGCAGTGACTTTGGCAAAGTCTGCTCGCACGCCAGAATGGGGGGGGAAACTGGCTCAGGCCCTGGTTCAAGCCCCAAAACAGCCCTCCTAGGCCGTGGCACAAGCCATGGAGGTCTCATCCACAGACGAGGACAGGAGTCCTTGCACACTGTCCATGAGGACGTGGAAGAGGATCATGACAGTGATGACAGAGATGGCCTAGTTTTCTGATTCTGCTAGCTCAGCCGAGACACGTGTCTCATGATATTCTGTCGACCCTTCACACCTTGGTGTCGGAGATCCAGAAGAGGATGCCACCAGGCCCGGTTCCAGTGGTCCCCAAGGACCCCGTTCAGTCTCCAACAAAGAGGAAGTGTCATCCGACTGCCCCATTTCAGCCTCTGCATCCGTGTCTGTCCCTTCCTCCCCCAGCAGCCCCAGACACAGGTATGCAGATACGGCCTTAACGATGGACGACAACAAGGATATTGCAGAGGGCAGTCAGTCTCCGCATTTGGATGTGCCACCTAGGGCGTCCCCACCGGATGAGGTGGGGTCGCTTCCACACCATGATCACCAGACACCAGAGCCTCTGAGCTTTTTCAGCTTCTGTCCGAAGAAACCAGAAAGAAGGGTTTCTTGTACCAGAGATGCAAGGCCAGGAGGGAGACAATCATGGCGGTGCCTCTTCTGGAGGACAGGTGGGAAGAGGGCCTGGCCATTATGAAGAACGCTTGAACGGCTCTATCCAAACAAGATAGGCTGGAGAAGTCGGGTGCTGGACTCAGCACCCAAGTGCCTGAGGTCACAACCATCGCCGTATTTGGTGGCTGCGAGGAATCAGTCCGCTAAAACCATCCTCGTCCTCGGGCCCTGCATACAGCAAGGGGAAGAAGTTGAATGCCATGGGAAGGAAGGTGATTTAAACCACGGTGTCCACTATCAAGGCGGCCAACGCACTGCCGATCCTAGCCAGGTACGACAGGGAGCTGTGGTACAAGCTGGGCCCTATTGTGGAGTTCCTCCCAGACGATAAGAGGATGGAGGCTATCGCTCTTTTCCAGGAGGGAGAAGTTACATCTGATGACGCCATTACATTGGCGTTGGACGTCGCAGAAACGGGGTTCCGGCAGATGGGGAACGGTGTCTGCCTTCGTCGGCAAGGCTGGATGAAGGCCACGAATTTCGGGCAGGAAGTCCAAGCGAAGGTATTGAACATGCCCTTCGACAGAGAGAACTTGTTTGTGAAGGTCTTAGACAAATTTCTCCAGGCCATCAAGGCAGACACATAGACGGTCCATTCCTTGGGCACTCTCCAACAGCAGCACTCTTCTTTTCGCTCCTCCAGGGGTAAGTCGAGCAGGTCTTCCAAAGGTTTCTCCTCTTCATACCGTCAGCCTTCTAGATCCACAACCCAGGAAATCTACAGAGGCTATTTCCAGGCCTACGGTAGCGGAGGACAGCATCGACATCGCCCGCAGGGCAGGATGCCGGCTCCGAAAGCATTGCTGAACCGGCCCGGACATCTGGCCCCCACAAATGTACCCTAGTGGGCCCCCGGCCGATGAGGTTCGTCAGCGAGTGGAAGAAGATCATCACAGACAGATGGGTGTTGGACGCTCTCACCCAGGGACACACCCTGGAGTTTCAACGCAGGTATTCACAGATCCCTCTGATGTCCCATCAGGAGCAGCACAGCCCTCAGCTCTTGGAAGGCCATGCTTCGGAAAGGGGTGATATAGCTAGTTCCCCAACGACATTGGTGCTCCGGAGTCTATTCCAGATGTCCATCCTAGATGTACAACATCTCAACAAATACTTTACTTCCCAAAAGTTCAGGATGGTCATGTTGCAGCACGTGCTAGGCCAACTGGAGGAAGGTGTTTTCTTGGCGTTGCTGGACCTGGAAGACACCTATTTCCACGTCCCCATTCACAGGAAACACTGAAAGTTTCTGCCTTTCATAGTGCAGGGCCAGCACTACCAGTTTGAGGCCCTACCTTTCGGATTGAAGTCAGCCCCCAGAGTGTTCACAAAATGCCTGGCACTGGTGGCGGCTCATCTACGTCTGTGGGGTATACACATATACCCATACCTCGAGGACTTGTTCATCCGGGCCCATTCGTGGGAGTTGGCTGTTGGACACACGGAGGCGACCGTCCAGCTACTGACAGATCTGGGATTCTCCATCTATCCAAAGTCCTGCTTGACACCATCGCAGAACGCGCTGTTCCTACGAGCCAGACTCAATACGGTGTCCTGCCTGGTGTCCCCCCCAGAGGAGAGGGTAGCGGCCATTCAAGGGATGGTGCATCGGCTGTTGTCAATGAAGACGGCCATGGTGCGAACTATCAAGTCGTTGTTCGGCATGATGTCCTGCATCTACCTCATCCAGCTCTGCAGGTTACAGATGCATCCTCTTCAGGAGTTCCAGTACACTCGCTGGATACAGGTGTACAGAAGCTTTGCAGACAAGATCACGCTGGACGACTAGTTCCGTTGGGCGATAAGTTGGTGGGGCATCCGTTCCAACATTGACCAGGGCACAGGGTTTCAAAACCCTCCATACCAGGAGACGGTCACTACGGACGCTTGCCTGGAAGGCTGGGGAGCCCCCACCAGATGTCTGCATGCCAGAAGTCTGTGGCTGCCGGAGGAGAAGGATCTCCATATCAACATTCTGGGGCTACGGGCGGGGTTCTGGGCCCTCAAGTCATTCCTTCTGTCTCTAAAGGGCAAGGTGGTGAGGATCTTCACGGACAACACCACCACAATGTTCTACATCCGGAAACAGGGGGGCACTTGATCCCCAGTTCTCTCCAAGGAAGCACAAGACTTGTGGCACTGGGCCGTCGGACAAGAGATTTTCCTTGTTCCTCTTCACCTAGCGAGAGTCAAGAACACCATTGCAGACTCCCTCAGCAGGGAATTGCGCTTCTGCATGAGTGGGAACTTAGGCAGGACCAGTTGGACCGCATCTTCATCAAGTGGGGCAGGCCCCAGATCGATCTGTTTGCGACAGCGGCAAACTCCAAATGCCAGATGTTTGGCAGCAGATTCCAGCAACCGATTTCCTTGCTGTGGGACGGGCTGTTTCTGTACGCGTTTCCTCCATTGCCTCTCCTGCTACAAATCATCAACATACTCCGTGGCAATGCAGGATGATACTTATCACCCCGTCGTGGCCGAGGCAGATTTGGTACCCGGACCTTCTCAAACTGCCAGTGGTTACGGATCTTCTCACGAGAGAAGGAGGCGCAATCCTACATCACAAGGCAGGATCGCAGAACCTGAGGGCTTGGCTCCTGCAGCCCTAGAGTTTGGAGGATATGAGTTGCCAGCAGACTGCACGGAGGGCCTCACAAAGGTCAGGGCTTCGTCAACCTTGAAGTGCAACGGTCACAAGTGGAAGCGTTTCGCTACATGGTGCCGGTTACAGAAGATTACCCCTTGAGAGTCACAGGCCCCACAGATCCCGACATACTTCCTATCCTTGGCCAAGGCCGGATTGGCGCACACCTTCATCAAGGTGCATCTGGCGGCTATCTCCCACTACACCAGGTCACCAGGAAGGTCTTCAATTTGGTCTCATCGACTCATCAAGCAGTTTCTCAAAGGACTTTTCATATCTTTCCCGCCAGTGAAGGCTCCAGCCCCGGCGTGGGAGCTTAACGTGTGCAGTGAAAGTAAATCGTTTATCGAAAAAAATGGGACCAAATTTTGAACAAGTGCTCATTGGACCTCATACTCTTGACCATCGAAGAACTGTCTAAATCTCTTACATCCATTGACACAGAAATCACTACCCTTAAAACTCAGTTAAGCGAGTTTAAAACTTCTGAAGAACTCGCTGCACTCCTTATTGACATCAATTCTAAACTTACGGGATACAAACAAGACATAGAACAACGGAAACTGAGGAAATTTAAAAGAGATACCTTTGACTATCTTAATATCATTGTCTACACATGGCAAGAGTTCTACCATCATCTTGACCGACAACGCAAATCTCTCTTTCAGAACAAACCTAATTCCGGCAGTGATGGCAGCAGTAGCAGCATTGGTGACCTAATTCAATCGTAAGCGAGAAGACGTCCCACCAACAAGGAAACTGGGAACATTGACACAGACTCGACAGATCAATCCGCTGCTAATTCAACAATCCCTGCGACACCACCAAGCCCCGGAGCATTGGGTGGTGTTTTTTTAGGACTAAGAGACAAGTTAAAAGAAAAACGAGGAGACGCAAAGGGTCAAAACAAAAGAAAAAACAAATGACCGAAAACTTGGTGGTGAATTTATCCATTAAAATCTTACTAGCGGTCAATTGGATATGCTCAACCGTGGACTATCATTTGTACCAACCAGCAACACCGCACTCTTTGAAGAAAAAGTGTGCTTCCGCAGATTACTGAGGAAGTTAAGACTTAAACTCTTTTTCAACTCAGATACGGATGAGGAACGATCCTTGTCTGAAACCAACACCCTTGAATTCCGTCCAAAGAGTAACTTCGACCCCCATACACAAAACTCCATGCTCAATCTATTTGAGAAGATGGTGATGAAAGATCTAGAGAGGGTCAATTACCAGAAGACGACACCAAGCAATGTGAAGAGATGTCAACTTGAACACATCAAAGCATTAGCTAAAGATGAAGAATTAACCATCAAACCGGCCGACAAAGGGGGTGCAATTGTAATAATGGACACAAAGGATTACACAACCAAGTGTCTTACACTCCTAGATGATGACAACACCTACTCTAAACTGGATGGTGACCCCATCAATAAAATCAAGGCACTAATTAAGAACACCATTGAAGAAGCATTGAATCTCAATTTAATTGACGTCAAGACAGGAGAATTTCTACTGAATCAACACCCGATCACCCCCATCTTTTATGGTCTTCCAAAGATCCACAAGAACCCTACCAACCCTCCATTGAGATCCATAGTAGCTGGAACAGAAAGCATTTCGACCCTCTTGCCGTCTATATGGATAAATCACTCCAAAAATTGGTTCAAGACACTCCTACCTACCTGAGAGATACAACCGATTTCCTTAACTGTATCAAAGACATCACAGCCCTGAGTACTGAGTGCATAATTTTCAGCATGGATGTGTGTAGCCTATACACATCCATCCCCCACGACGAAGGCTTACGTGCAGTTCAATGGCTTATTTTTAACAGTTCTAACAGTATGGCAAACAACAACTTGGTCCTGAAATTTCTGGACATCATACTCTTTAACAGTTACTTTACATTACAAGGGAAATTCTATTTACAGACAACTGGTACCTCTATGGGCTCATCCATGGCCCCTGTCTATGCCAACACATTTATGTACAGACTGGAACATCAATATGTACTGGACCATCCGGAATGGTCATATAAGATCTTAATGTGGAAACGGTACATTGATGATATCTTTGGGATCTGGTGCGGGACACATGACGAACTGGACTCTTTCTTTAATTATATGAACACCATCCACAACAACATTAAGTTCACCATGGAGATAGGTGCACCTCGCCTACACTTTCTGGATGTGGACATGGAAATCAAAGAAAAACGTATCTGGACTACGGTCTTCCACAAACCGACTGATGCAAACAACTTACTGTATTTCACAAGCCATCATCCGAAATCTATGTTGAAAAGCTTGCCATACAGTCAAATCTTGAGACTGAAACGCATAATTTCGGATCCAACCGGTCTGGACACAGAAAGCAGCAAACTATTTGAGAAATTTGAAGCCAGGGGATACCCAGATACAATCCTTGTGGAAGCCAAAGAAAGATCTGAACTTATCAATAAAGAACAACTTCTTGTACCCAAAACCAAATCAAAGGAAACACCACTGCTCCATATTACCAAATATTCGAGACAAAGCTTCCAAATAGGCAAATCTATCAGGAAACATTGGAGCATTTTCCATAATGACCAGACACTTCAGGAGTTGTTTCCTAAAGCACCCATGATTGCCTTCAGACGTGGCAGGAATCTCAGGGACACTTTAGTAAGAGCAGAAATACCACCTGAGGACAAACAAATGGTCTTACAAACCAAAAAAATGGGAACTTTCCCCTGTCTCTGCTGCACACACTGTAACAACGTCACCAAAGGTGATAATATCGTTCATCCATACACTGGGAAGAAGATTAAGCTACACCACTATGCCACTTGCATGTCCTCAGGGGTGATCTATGCGATCAAATGCCCATGTGGCAAACTCTACGTGGGACAAACTATTAAACCAGTTAAAGAACGTCTCACAGATCATAAATCTAACATCAGGTGCAAAAACATAAAATCACCCCTCTCAAGACACTTTATGGAAAACAACCACACGATCGCACAGCTCAAATTTCAAGTCCTTGAAGTAGTCAAAAAACCCTATAGGGGTAGCAACTATCTATCTATATTCTCTCGTAGAGAGAAGTACTGGATCCACACACTCAACACATTACTCCCTAGGGGTCTCAATGATGAATTCTCGCTGAAATGTTTCATCTCACATGCTCTACTTTCGCCTCTCATTAGAATCAGGCTCTAGATGTATCTAATCTATCCTTATTTATTTTGCAATAAGTACCTACATTCTAATACAGGTGTTGATCCGCTCTGTGTTACTATGTGATTGCACATTGAATCTGACACTTTTACCCCATTATACATACTTCATTGTATGTAAGTTATGTGTTATTTTATTCTCTTCTCGTTCTATAAATATTGTTAATTCAATGTCACTACACTGAAACCCAGATGGCCGGATCCCGTTCATTTTTTCATCATGATTCATTCCTAATCTCTTTAATCCTATTACACCCCATACAATTACAGACCTATTTGATCATCACCCATATACTATCTGCATGGACATTGGGTTCTTTTAAGATGGCCGCCTTATACCAGCATCTCCTCTTCATGCTCTCCACAAAGGAGTCTGCCTGTGAGTCCGTCGACTATTTCAACGCTCTTTGGCCTCGTCAGACGGGCCGTTGCACTCTAGAGGGTCTCTCGCTTTCAGCGCAGCGTCCCGCTCATAGCAACAATCTCCAACCACGGCCATACTCCCTAGACAGGGCTAAGCGACCCACTGCTGATTATTTCCTTGTACCGGGTGCAGATGTGACAGATGACACGCCGCGCGTCCGGCACAGTAAGTTCAATTACTGACACCGAACCAGCGATTCACATTTTTAACTCGTGGCCGCACTTTATCTGAGGTGCACGCATATTGACACATAGTGCTCTCAGATTATTTCCAGATGCAGTAAGCAGATTGTGAAGGACATTTGAATTTTGGTTGCAAGCCGCTCGAGGCACCCACCGACAAGAAGTTGGTCATTTTGAGACAGATTTGTATCTCACAACGGTGAGTCTATTCATTTGTAACCTTGCGGTCTGACACTTTGGGGAATTTTGACTAATTTAGGCATTTGATGTTTATCCCTTACAGTCCACTGGGCTTCTTTTTTAACACTGGATGACCCCTATGAAGCATCATCCACTTGAATTCTCCCACCCATGCAGAGTGGTCTCCTTCACACATCAGCACATGGGACTCTCCTAGTCTTGGTGAGCAGTTTTGCTGTTTCTAGCAGTACACCTTCCCCTAATAGTTTCCACTTACCCCTCTCCCTTTTCATTTAATATCTAGCCATCCTTCGTTTTGGCTGGTAGTGACTTTGGAGATAATTGAATTGCATTTTTGATCTCCCGGACCCTCATTAGTGGCTCTTTCAATATAATTGTGGATACATTGTTGATGTCATTTCACTGGCAATACTGTTTGATATGATGATGAACACCAGATTGACTATGTAAGCAGTTTCAGAGCGACAACACCCTGATTGTATTGTTCTTGTTTCTACATTTTCTATACTTAGTGATGGTTCATTACCTTGGGCTTTTGAAGAAGAGAATCTATTTCTCGAAACGCGTCAGCCGTCATCAATGAACTGAATTTTCTTTGGCTTCTGCGCTTGGAATAAAGAACATTTGTTTTTTACATCGGATTTCATTATTGTATTCAGTTAAAACTGTCTTTTCCATTTAAAACTGTTGGAATTAACCTTTACACTATTATTTCATTGAATGAATATCAAGGCGTCATTTTGACGCACATTTAAGGTGTGCAGGGGACGGGAGGGTTCAATTTTGGATCCTCTGTTCTCTTTCTTTTTGCATTTAGGTGACCTTGTGCCAGGGCTACTTTTCCTCCCCCGCACCCTAAAACTTTGTGACCATTGCTAATTTTGAGTTTGAATTTGATTTTGTAAATTTATGAGTGTGCACCTTCCACCCCCGTCCTCTTTAGCTTAACGTGGTTCTGGCAAGGCTCATGGAGGCCCCCTTTGAGCCTCACCATTAGGCTATGCTCAAGTTTCTCTCTTGGAAGACGGCTTTCCTAGTGGCCATCACCTCTGCTAGGAGGGTACATGAGATACAGGCCCTATCCTGCAAACAACCATACCTGACTTCACAAATAGAAGCTGGTGCTACGTACGCACCCCTCCTTCATGCTGAAAGTTCAATCAGATTTTCACCACAACAAGCCTTTGGTGCCATCTGTTCTTTCCCGAAACCTTCATCGGCAGCGGAAAGGGCCTTGAATTTGCTGGATGTTGCGCGTGCCCTGAATTTCTACATCACTTGCACAAATTGTTTTTGGAAGACTTCACAGCTGTTCTTGAACTTTAGTCCTGTGAACCGTGGGAAGGCCTTTTCCAAGACTTCCATTTCAAGATGGCTCTCTGGCTATATCATGCACTGTCATCGGTTGGCTAACAAACTGCTGCCTGGCTATATGAGAGCCCACTACAGCAGAGCAATCGCTGCAACGATGGTGTTCTTGTCTGGTGTGCCCCTGCTCGACATCTGCAGGGCTCCTACGTGGAGGTCCACTCACACCTTCACGAAATTCTACTGCATCGACAGGAATGCTAGGGAGCAGTCCAGAGTTGGTCAAGCAGTGCTACGCCACCTGTTTGCTTGATGTGAGTCTGTTCCAGGGGTATATGTAATTGCTTCTGTTGAGCCTTGCCACCTCCCGTGGTTGTGTAATGTTGTCCTGCTATGTATTTGTTATTAATAAGCATGTCAATCCATGCCAGAGCCCATGCTGGAGACCTGTAACCATTGTTCTCCAGCATCGGTCTAGTTTGGATTCACATGCGAACCCTCCCTCCGACTCCTCTGCGGCTCTTCTTGGTCATTCTGCCACTTTACGTGCTTACCAAATCTGAAGATGGCTGCCAGAGGAGGGGCTTAGGGAGCGGACTGTCATTGGATGGGGCAGTATGACCCAGAGGACAGTGTTTGGTTTAAAGGAGAAATACAGTTTGTAAGTGAAAGCGAAACTGTGTTTTCTTTTACAGAGGATTCACAGCCTGACGACAGGGAATATTCATGAGCATGTGAATCTATGCCAGACCCATGCTGGAGAACAATAGTTACAGGTAGGTAACTTAAACCTTTGCTGCACTGGTTGACATCTGTTGTATCGCCACACCTTTATTGCTTGTCAATGCCACTACCTCTATGGCTAGTTTTGACAATTTTGTCTTAACTAACTTTGCTTCTTCCTGCTTTCTTCTTATTCTTCACTAGTAACAATCGCCAATGGTTCAAGTTAATCAATTGCATTTCTGGCCATGTCTTTGCTTCCATCCATGCCTGTTTCTTCATCTGCCTTTGCTCTCCCTCGGGCAGCCCCTGACATAAAATGTGGTAAAATAATGCCACTGTTTTATCCCCTGGGTCTCTCATCTCGAAATGCCATCTCTCTTGAATATCTTCAATAAAGGCAACAGGATTTTCATCCTCGCCCATCTTCCTAGTAATGATCGCACCTATATCTGATGTATCGGGATATTATACTCTGAGCACTCTTAAATGCAATTATTAAATGGTGCTCCATCGTGTGTTGTGTTTTGTGCAATCACACCCGCATATCCTGCTTGCTTCCAAATGTCATCCGCCCTATCCCTTAGGATGACTGCTAGCAGTACTTTTATGTCACCTATAGCTAACGTTCTTGATGTCATTCTTTCTAGCTCATAAATTCATGTTCCCCGCACCTGAAGTCAAACTACGTCACTTACATTTCCTAAATTATCTCTGTCCATTTGTGGCCACAGAATATATTGTGGTCGTCCTCCCACTTTCTCTAATAATGGAAATTGTGAAAACCCTGATCCATAATCATATCCACCTACGCTTTGTGTCTTCCAGGTGGGGCTAATCTTGCCCATTTGTCTCTGTCCTGGTAGTAACCTTAATCTACTTATATAAGGCTGGGAAACATCTCCTGCACTGTACGATCGTGCTTGTGGTCGATCTGTGTATGGTGTCGGTTCTGGTGTTTTTTCTTTAGGGTCCTCCAAGTCTGACCATTTTACCCCTTTCTCTACATTCAAATCTTTTGAGAAACCCTCCTGCATCCTATATTCGCACATTCTCATTTTCTTCCCTTTCTTCATCTGACATCATTATGCCACAGCTTGTATGACTTTCATCCCTTTCCGTATTATCAAGATATAATCTACTTAAAGACAGTGCTCTATGCTCATCTATTAATGCGTCACCTGACCCTCCTCCTGTTCCCCTTAATAAAGATCCTTCAACATCCTTTTGGGTTTTAGTTCCATCTTTATCTCTCATTTGCATATACAAATCCCCAATCCTCGTACCTATGTTTTCTGCTTCATGCTAGTCAGCCCATGTCTGTGTTCTCTGTATCCCTTGCAGCTCCCTGCGGGGGCTTTAGTGACCCTCTCTCTTCCTCAAATCATTCTCATGCTTCGATCAGCAGTATGCTTCTATGAAAATAGTTATTCTCTTCCTTGTATGCTCTTGTGTTCTTTCTTTCCTTTACTGCTCTTTTTACTTCCCTTTCCCGAAACCCATCAATGCCCTTATCACCTAGCTTAAATTATGTCCTCCCATCCATCCATCCACCCATTCTGTACTAACATTACTCCTTTAGGCTTGTCTTTCACTTTCCTTTGTCTCCTCGCTTTTTCCTCTATCTCCATCTGTCTATCCTGTCTGTCCTTTCTCTCATCACGCTGTTTCATTTCATCGCGTGTTGGCATATATTTGAGTTCTCTACTTTTGCTCTCTTCCACTTTGTCCTCACTGTTCTAAACGGGGTGCTCGTATGTTGGATTAAAATACCTTGCTGCTGCTTTCAATTCCTTTGAAGGATACAATGTGTGTTCCTCGGTATCTATGTTCTTATTTTCAGAAGGGGAAAGAGGAGTTTTTTCAGGATTGGAAAGAAGACCCGAAGGCGTTATATCCTGTTCCTTATGCTGATTAAGCATCCACTCCTCAGGCAGATCATCTTTCTTGCTCCGATATATTTTCCACAACTCTAAAACTGCCAATCTTTTCTGTAACTTATTCACCTTATATGTAGCATGCAAATATGTTGTCATATGTCGCAATAATCTTTTGATAACAAACCCTCTTGAGGCCACGGCATGTGTGTTTTATTAGTCGTGCCTTGGACCCACTTCGCGTGATCCTGTCTTATCTTTGGTGTGTATCTCAGTAGTTGTTAGGAAAGATTTCCCTTAGGTGCAATTTTCCCTCCATTTTATGACCCCCCCCCCAAACATTATGCTTTTGTTTGACTAACCTAGCCTGACTTTTTCCAGTGGAGCACAGCCTTCAGCTGCACTCCTGGCCTTTTGCTCATCTGTTATGGGGAAGCTGACATGTCCTTCAGACTGGCAGTAGTGGGAAACTATGTTTCCCTTGGTCTTTGACTTTGTTGCCATTTCTTGGTAACTTTTTTATCTATGTGCCTAGTACCTTACAGTACTGCACATAGAGGTCCTTTTGTTTTATGGCCCTAGACACCTTCTAAGGATTTTATGGTGATTGTACAAGTGTCCCTAGGATGAACTGGTGGCAGGAGTTTACTTTTATAGTGATCTTACTTCTTTTTGATCAACCATATCTTGTTTACCGTGTTTGGCTCAAGACCATGGCCAGTGCTGAAAAAGGCACTGCCACAAAGTATTTTGTTCTGTCCTTTGGCAATTTTGTGCCTTTGCCTTCTCCCAGGTGGAGCAGACCCAGGCTTTCCTTATTTGGTCATGCAGCCACCAACGAATTCCGCAACATTCGTGGGCTCCTGCATCTACACTACTGGTGCCAGTATGTCTGGTATGCCTGAATGACTGGGACCACCATGGAACATGCTTGGTCCACGCCTGGTGTGCATGCAAGAGAGCAGATCTTTCATTGGTTATTCTAGATTTGAGCACGACACAAATCTTGGATAAGAGAAGGGGCTCTGCATCCTTTCCAGGTCGATCAACTGAAGTTCACTCCGAACTACAGAAGGAGCCAAGTATCCTGTTCCACTAAACTAGGGTGGCCTCCTAAACATCTGCCCACCAGGTCATAGTTTAGAAATCCATCTAATTGGTGTACAGCGGTGGAATAAAATCAGAGGTACCCAGTGTTGCACACTGATGAAATACCCAGGTTACACTTACACAGGAAACAGTGACCTTATTCTAAATTTTACTGAAAGCGACCTGCCTCACTTACAGCATGGAAGCAATTGTGAATGTAACTTGAAGTGCTTCCAAGTCTGAGACACTAAGGAAGATCTGTGCAGAAAGTGGCTTATCAGCTTCTGGCACAAAAGCTGAAATGATCCAAAAGGTAATGGATTGTCAGGAAAGCCAAATCACAGCTTTACCCTCTCTTGACAGTGCAGAAGGTGCGGAGACTGCTCCCAGTAATAATACTGAAAGAACTTTTGCTGCTGTCATAGAGGGTTTGATGAAGATAGGAATGATGAAGAGTCCCACGTCTCTTTTGCTGACTCTGAGGCAGAGGCCCTGCTGGAATTCAAGAAGCAAGAGCTACTCGTTTAGCAGAGGGAGCTTGAATTTCACATGCCTAAGCTAGAACTGGAGAAAGCGGAGAGACAAAAGGACAGGGATCACCAGTTCGAGCTTGCCAAGTTATAGGCTGCCAATGGCTCCTCTAAATGATCTGCTATTGGGTCTAGCTCCTCCTCTCATCCAAGGTTTCCAAAAGATCTGCTTAGTATGTATGATGACAAGACTGACATCATGGACTGGTTAACTGCATTTGAGTATGCATTTGAAGTGCAAGAAGTTGTGGATGCTCAGTCGACTACCCCATTCTGGCTGCAGTGCTATTATGGACATGTCAAAGGCTGACAGAAAAGACTTTGCAAAATTGAAGCAAACTCTGGTCTTGTTACGCACACCTGGTCTCTGCGGAGGCTTTGGGGCATGGTTGCAGCCCTCCCTGAACTTGAATCACCCCCTTCAAGCCTCTCCCTAGTAGGAAAGCTGTGAGCGGTGGTACGTGGTGATACTACTACTGCGTGGAGATAAGAGTGTGTGATTGCGCCAATCTGTGATTGTTGTACCTCTCGAACCCTTCACCCCAAAGTACGGTTTCTGTGAGCATACGCCGGCCCATAAAGCTCACCTTTGAATTATGGAAGATAAGCTCTCCATCTTGCTACTTCTGGCAGGGGTAGGTCGAATGGGATCTAGTTCCTTCACTGATCCCTGATTAGGATTAGTCAAGTCCAGCTGCGACTATGCTTCTCCTTATGAATGGTAAGTCTTTCTTGAGCTCTTGTGATGCTGTTCGTTCTGTTTAATGTCTTTATATGTTGCTCCCATGTATGCCTGCAATAATGTCTATCTTCTGTTTTCTTCCCTTAGTTGGAAATGCAGCCTCAATGCAGCTGTGAGATGCGAGACGCGGCCAGATGGAAGATGGATGCACCGCAATGTTCTACAGCAGGTAAGTAATGGTTTAAGGAAAAGCGCGAAGTATGGCGAAGCGCAACCTTAAACGGCCTTTTTTTTCGATGTCTAACCTTGTCTTCTGTTTTTCCTTGCAGGCACTGCTGTCGACGATGGAGCGTGTCGTGCTGCGGTGCCAAGATGAAGATATCAGCCTTCCGGAAAGTGTAAAGATGAATACTTGGTTTGCCGAAGAGATGTACAGGTAAGAACAGCTTCCCCCAGTTGGTAAGTATGCTGGCAGGAAGCAGGATGTCCAGGAAGCAAGATCTTCAAAGGTAAGTCTGACCTCAGGCGACGGTGAGCGTCATGCTGCTTGCAAGTGCAGAATAACACAAAGCGTCTGTCTTGAGGATTGGGGCAGCTTATATAGCTGAGATCGTGGGCACGTCCATTAGGGCCGGCTTACCAGCCACACCCTGCCACTCCTAGAGAGTGAGCATGTGCGAAAGCAATCCATTAGCAGCCGCACCCAAGAATACACTTGGGCTGCTTAATGGATGGAATGTTCAAGGTTAATGCATCCTGCTTAATGGTTGGAATGTTCAAGGTTAATGCATCTGAAGTGCTATGTCCATAATAAAAGCTTTTTGGTGTTAAATGGATGTTCTTGTTTACTTTTGTTCATGAGCCTGGCGCCAAGGCACCAGGACAGTGTCCTCCCAGGTCTCCTGTGCAGGCGACCCCTGCATGCCTGTGCCCTTGACTTCATGACCATGACAGGTCTTTAAGTTTGCGAAGACTCCTGCCCAATACTTGAAAAGATTTAGATTACAAAAAGAAAGACGGTAATACTTGCATTTCGTATGTAACTGATTCCTTAAAAAACTTGACTGGTTGGGTGGAAGGTAACAAGGTCACCACCTTTGAGGGTATGATTTGTTTAGTCATGCTTGAACATATTCTTGCTTCTTGTTCCCATGAGGTTAAGCAGTACTTGGCTGATTCTAAGTAGATCGATCCAAAGAAGTTAGCCATTGCAGCAAATGTATGGGTGTCACACAGTGTCCCATAAAAACAAGCCTGCTTCTGGTAAGCAGGAGAAGGGGAAAAAGCACAAAGATTAGGAGGGTGAGGGCACTGATAAATCTTCCTCCCATAAGGGCCACAAAAAATCTAAAACGGGTAATCCCCTGAGAATGTTCAGGGTTGTGGGAGTCATCCTCCCAAGCATAACTCTGGCTACAGTAAACCTCCCTATGTCCCAAGACCCAGTGGATCTTGTGTGGCTTGTGGAGCAAGTGACCATGTGAAGGAGGACCCCAAATGTAAATTCAAAACCTTGACGGTCCACTCTGAGAGTCTGGCCTTCCTCTCTTATGAGGAAGAAGAAATAATTGCAAGGGCATCCTTATTTTCAGACGCCTTCCCAAGTGGGATAGAATCTGAAGTAGTCTTAGTATCCCTGGGTTCCTGGAAATGTAGAGTTTGAGGCCTATGCTAGTATACCTGATAATACCAAACACTACTTTAAAGACAGTGTGCTAATCAATGGAGTTGACACTCCTGCCCTTATGTATAGCAGAGCCAGCAGAACTGTGGTGTATTCCACTTTGGTAAACCAAGAAGAGCTTGCCAGAGCTCCCTTGATGCCCAACAAGTTAGCGGATGCCGCCCCCCCCCCTCTCAAGTTCCCAGTAATGCCCGTAAATCTAACCTTTCATGGTACAGTAGTAAGGATACCTGTGAGTGTGCAGAGGCAAGTCCCTGGAAAGGTTCTGCTGGGGAATTACCTCAGAGACTTTGGTCTTGTGGGGGACACAGCAGAAAGACCATGCACAAGATCATAAAGGCTTCCCTGGCCAAGTCCAAGGCTGAGCCAAAGCCAAAGTGAGAAACCCAGGGCTAAGACAGTCAAGAAACTCAGAAAGGGAAAGAAAATATTCCCCCTAACTTACCTGCCACTGAGGCCAAGCACCTGAACCTGATGAGGAAGAGGTGCTGCCTGAAATTCTCAACCCACATGACCATCCTGAACTCCATTGTTTATTGGTTGAAGGTGGTCCTGATAGTGAAGAGTTTAGTAAGGGCCAATGTGAGTGCCCATCTTTGGAAGGCCTACAGAGACAGGCCTGTTCCCAGCTTGAGGGTCAACCTCCTGGGAAACATAGGATTCATTGAGAAGGTGGACTCCTGTACAGTGCACCCACACTTGTCCATAGGAGGATGGTGGTCCCCCTTCAAGTAAGACCCTTCCCCCTACAACTGGCTCATGATGTTCCTTTAGCTAGTCGCCTTGGGGTCAACAGATCTAAGCAGAGGCTATCCATGCATTTCTACTAGCCCATGGTGGGGGGTCCAGGTAGAAGCCCATTGTAGGAGTTGTGCCACTTGTCAGACCTCTGGAAAAGTGGTTCAACAATCCAGGCTCCATTGGTGCCACTCCCTGTTGTGTCGTGTCTAAGTATATGCAAGCCATGTGGAAAGGGTGTGGGGTCACTTAAGTTTTCATCTGCTTATCATCCACAAACACATGGCTTAGTCGAGAGCTTTAATAGGACTCTCAAGAGCATGACTGGGGCTCTGGAAGAACCCTAAAGGGTAAAGTGGGATTTCCTGTTACCATGCTTACTCTGCCTACAGAGAGGTACCTCAAGAGGGTGTTGGTTTCAGCCCCTTTGAGCTTCTTTTTGGTCATCGTGTTAGGGGCCACTGGCCATAGTCAAGGAAGGGTGGGAGCTCCCTACTCCTCCTCTCACTACCAATGCAGTGGATTATGTGCTGGGGTTAAGGAAGATAATGGTCCTCCTGATGGCTCAGGCCAGTGATAAGTTGAAGGCTGATCAAGCTTTGGTAAAACATTGGTATGGCCAGACGGCTTCACTTATTAACCTTACCCCAGACCAAGAGGTCCTGATTATTAACCCTAAAATGCCTAGAGACCTACAGGATACCTGGTCAGGCCCTTACACACTTGTGGAGCAGCCGGGTGAGGTAAACTATTTAGTGGACCTTAGGAGGCTGGGTCAAGCCCCTAAAGTATTCCACATAAATAGGCTGAAGGCTTTCATCCCTCGAGTAGAAATAGCTGCACTACATTTGGCATCTGACATTGAAGACGAGGAAACTGAACCTCTTCCTGACTTAATCCAAAGTAGCCCTTCAGATGGCTCCATTGAGGGCATCAAAGCAGACCCTCACTTGACTCCTGATCTACAAGTGGAAATAAAAACTTTGCTGAGGCAGATCTCCCCCTTGTTCTAACTAACCCCAGGTTTGACACCTTGGTGAAAACACGACATTGACACTGGGGATAGTGTACCTACAAAAACTGGGGAAATAGGAAATCAGACAAGGTGAGATCCTACATCAAAATGGAGGTCAACAGGATGTTGGATCTTGAGGTGATTGAGCCCTCTAGTAGTCCCTGGGCATGTCCTGTGGTTGTAGTCCCAAAGGCAGGTACTTCTGAACTAAGGTTCTGTGTGGATTTACAGGGCTCTGAATGCTGTCACCAGGACAGATGTGCTCACTCCCTGTCTAGAACTGATGAGGTGGTGGATACCTTGGGTGCGTACAAGTATCTCAGCACATTTGACCTCACTGCAGGGTATTGGTAAATAGCCCGAGCAGAACATGCCAAGGAGAATACAGCATTCTCAACCCCATAAGGCCTTTACCAGTTCAGGGTAATGCCATTCGGATTAAAGAATGCACCTGCCACTTTTCAGAGGTTTGTGAATCATGTCCTAAATGGGTAGTATGTATTCTGCTTAGCATATCTGGATGATATAGCTGTTTTCAGTGCCACTTGGGAAGAACATGTAAAACAACTAGGAATGGTGTTGCAGGCCCTTCAGAAGGCTAACTTGGCCATAAAGGCCAGTAAGTGCCAGATTGGACAAGGATCAGTGGTCTACCTTGGGCATGAAGTAGGTGGATGGTGCATGAAGTAGGTGGATGGATGATTCAGCCTCTAACCAGTAAAGTGCAAGCAGTACAAGACTGGCCTACCCCCACTTCACAAACCCAAGTGAGAGCCATTATACTGCATACTACTGAAATTTCATGGCAGACAATGGTACCATACCTGCCCCTCTGACTGCTCTTACTACTACTAAGAAACCCAAGAAGGTCTCTTGGTCTGAAGAGTGGGAGAAGGCCTTCAATGACTCCCTGTGCCAGGCCCCTATTTCCAGGGCCGATGACTACAAACATGCTTTTATTGTGCAGACAGATGCCTCTGACACTGGAATGGGTGCTGTACTATCAAAGGTTGATGAGAATGGCAAGTAACACCTGATTGGATTAATTAGTCGGCATCTTAAGGAGAGAGAGCTCAGGTGGTCCGGTCCGCTGTATAGAAATAATGTTTCTCTGTTGTGTGGTCCCTAAGGAAGCTGAGGCCCTACCTCTATGGGACCCACTTCCCTGTGCAGATTGACCATAAGCCCTTAAAGTGGCTAATGAGCATGAAAGGATAGAATCCAAAGTTGCTGAGGTGGTCCATAAGCCTGCAAGTGTTTGACTTCACCATTGAGCACAGGCCAGGTGTCCAACATCGCAATGCTTATGGGTCATCCAGAATGTTTAGCCGACGTGAACACGAAGCCCATCCAGGGGTGGATTAATTCCCCCTGTCCTTGGTCTGGGAGGGGCTAGTGTTAGGAAAGATTTCCCTTAGGTGCAATGTCCCCTCCATTTATGGAACCCCCAAACGTTTTGCTTTTGTTTGGCTAATCTAACCTGACTATTTCTAGTGGAGCACAGCCTTCAGCTGCATTCCTCTGGGCCTTTGCTCATCTGTTATGGGGAAACTGACACGTCCTTCAGACTGTCAGTACTGAGAAACTGTTTCCTTTAGTCTGTGACTATGTTGCCATTTCTTGGTAACTTTTTATCTATGTGCCAAGTACCTTACAATACCGCGCATAGATGTCCTTTTTTATGGCCCTAGACACCCTCTAAGTATTTTTTGGTGATTGTACAAGTGTGCCAAGGACAAACTGGTGGCAGCAGTTTACTTTTATAGTATTTTTACTTCATTTTTATGAACCATATCGCGTTTACTACGTTTGGCTCAAAACTGTGGCCAGTGCTGAAAAAGGCTGTGGCACAAAGTCTTTTGTTCTAACCTCCAGCCATTTTGTCCCTTTGCCTTCCCCTTCCCCCAGGTCGAGCAGACCCAGGTTTCCTTATTTGGACATGCAGCCGCCCACGAAAACCGCAACTTTCGCGGGCTTCTGCATGTGAAGTGTGCTAGTGCCCAGGATGAGGATTGGGACTGTCTGTTCCCAATCCACACTACTGGTGCGAGTATGTCTGGTATGCCTGAATGACTGGGACCACCGTGGACTGGATTGGTCCATGCCTGGCGTGCATGCAAGAGAGCAGATCTTTCATTGGTTATCGTGGATTTGAGCACAAAACGAATCTTGGATAAGAGAAGGGGCTCTGCATCCATTCCAAGTCGATCAACTGAAGGTCTCTCTGAACTACAGAAGGAGCCAAGTATCCCGTTCCACTAAAGCAGACCCGTGGAACCGCCTGAGACGTGCTGGAAGGTTTGGCACCCTGAGCCGCTGTTGTCCCCTCGGACCCCTGTTTTTGCATCTATCACAGAAGACCTGCAAGGGCGCTTTGACCCTTTGGAGTAGTGGGAACAACTACTCTCGGCACTTTCCGATTACCTTCCAAAAGAGCCATATCTGAAGTGTTCCTGGGCCATCCAGCGTATTGCGCAACTCGAACCCAGGGTATTGCATAGGAGCACCACCGTCCCGAGTTGACACTCAAGGCTTGGGGAACCACTAGCTTGTGGTTCTGGGCCCTCTCCTGCTGAATTCCATAGCCTTAGCTCCTCTGGGTCGCGATTTAAGAGAGTGTGCCACACTGCAAGCATTTATGGTCCAGCATCACCCTTCTGTGGTGATGGGCGTTGCTCCCCCCTGTGCCGTGAGATGTGCTGCACTGGAACTGTACTCTTTTCTTCATCGTGAGCTGAGAAAAGGCTAGTGTCCCGCCACAGACAATCATCCCATCCCTCAGCCGCTGAGAGCTGGAGCAGCGGGCAACTGCTGGGGTTGAACCTACAAGAGACCTGCCTAGACTGGCAAAGTTTGGCCCGGACTGTGTCGAGGGTCGGTGAGTACTTGCGTCACTTACCGGTGGCCCCCTGGCACAGCCATTGCTCTTTACGCATGAGAATCCCTAAAAAGATACTCACCGTAGCTGGTCTAGCCAGCGCTCCCTAGCTATTCTCGAAACTCGCTCTGCATGCAAGGGTAGACCCTCTTCTAATAGTGGGACACTGTTCTTCATCACCTCAAGCCCCTTCCTGAACTGCTACAGCTCCCTGAAGAGGATCCACTTTCTCTCATTACGCACGACCATGCGTTTTCAATGTACTGTACTTTTGAGCACAAGGCTCCCCACTTCGTAGGGCTGGGCGGCTTAAGTTAGGGATCTATTCTGAAGAACTACCTAATGCTATATTTGTGCTTACCTATTGTTCTGTTACAGGTTGTGGCTGTGTTTTCCCCTTTACCAAATTAGACAAAACGTAACTGAATATATGTTAAATATTGAAAGGCGTGTTTGGTAACTGTTTTAAATTACTGTGGATTATTTGTGTTTCATTATTAAGGCCTATAATAAATGTATATGTATTTTTGATATACACTTGTCTAAACGTATTCTGTGGAGTTTTACTGTGTGTGCTCATTGTGGGCTTCCGATCACTCTCACCCCTCCTGAGACTTAGGGCCTCATTACACGGTAGGCGGTAAGGGTTAACGGTCACCGGTAATGGTACAGGTGACCGGTAACCCTTACCGCCTTACTACGTGGTCCCTTAGCGGGTTGGTACTTTAACGCCTGCTTTTAGCAGCCGTTAAAAACCAACCCGCTAAGGGACCTTGGTGCTAATTATGGCACCGCAAATTTGCGGTACCGTAATTAGCACCTTCCTCATTCCCATTATGCAAAAATGGGAATGGGGAAGGGCAATGGTGGAAGGGGGAATTACTGCCCCGCCAACCTTGGAATAGGGCGGAAATTCCCCTTTCCACCAAGGCGGTGCCGGTATTTTACCGGCATGGACCAAGGTGCTATTAGCACCTTGGTCCACCGCCTTCCGTGTAATGAGGCCCTTAGTCTTGACCGCCTGCCAAGCTACCACTTGTCCAGAAGGTTCCTCATATCCACTAAACTAGGGTGGCCTCCTAAACCTCTGCCCACCAGGTCAGAGTTTAGAAATACATCTTAACAGCAGTCTCCTGCATAGGTGTAGAAGAGGAGTGTCTATCTCGACTGCCAATACTTATCAGATCTTTTATTCTTTTATTTATTTGATCAATTATATCACACTGGTTAACTTGAGCAGGCACCATTAAGCGCCGCTTATTACCAAAAAACTATTCTGCACTGATGTTTTTATTTCTTTGTTTACACTTTGTATCAATTTGAACTGTTTTGTTGTTTTATTATTGATGTTTTAAACCTTTAACTGCCATGCCCCCCCACCCCTCCCAGTGCCAAGGCCTTTTTTGGTGATTTCGGGATGTCGCCATTCAATCTCTTGTAACTTTTTTGTTACGTGAGATATCTTGGCCAAATTTGGCCCCTTTTTTTCCCACATGTAGCCGGTCATAACGCCAACAAGGGATCCTAGTTTGCTGTAGGGGGGTGAGAGAAAGTAACCAAAAAGGGAGAACATGTTGGTTTTTTTCAGAAAATGGCAATAAAATGATGTACAAAGAAGCCTATGTAATAGCTAGGAACAAATGGTTTGCTGTGCTGAATTCGCCATTTTCCAGGCTTTCAAGAACAGGTTGAATTGAAACCGAAAAAACATATTTTGATATGCTAGCAAGCCGTTTTATGAGAGGTGGCGTTTTTGGCCTTTTTTGTCCAATAGGACATGCGTGGAACGGAATGGAAGAGAAGGATAAGAAAGCTGAATGGGAAGACAGAAAGGTATACATTTCTGAAAAGTAGACAACATTCCAAGTTTAGGAAGGGGTGATTTGCGCAGGGCAGGCAACAACTATGTAGGGAAAAATTCCATAGTTTGGGGATAAATTGGAAAAATGACAGAAAAAAGGAATGTGGTGGACATGGTTGGCCCGGTATGGCAATGGCTTCTGTACATTTTGAGAAAAACAATGCTCCGCTACATTCCCCCGACTCTTCCAGTTAGGAAATCACAAATTTTTCGTAACGTTTCACAAAACAAGCAATACCACAAGCCAAAAACAGAGCCATGGTACACAGGATTTCTATGCTTACGGCCTGTAATGTGTAAATAAATAAGGAAAACAAATGTGGTGAGGAAGGGCAAGCATACATTTTTTGAAAGAGCACAGGCAGACCTTGTGAAGGGTAGGTGACTTGTGCAGGTTACAAAAGTGTACAGTGCCTAAAGCAGCGACTAAATGTAGGTCAAATTTGGGAAATGAAAGGGTTATGTGACAAAGGGCAGCAGCAAATGTGTCGAAACGTTATGAAAAAAACACAAACACAACAAATTCCATACCTTTCCGCCTTCCCACAGGTGTCCTGACAAAAACGGTATCTCACGTGTGGGTGCATCTACCTGGGCGCAAAGGGAAAAGGCTAAACCACTGGTAACCCCAAGTCTTTCGGCAGAGCAGATTTTGAGGAATTTTGCTCTTATGGACAACCTACAGATTTGGGCCTGCGGTGTCGCAGCCACCAAAGAAAATGGGGAACCCCATGCATTTCCAAAAAGAGGACACCCGTGGGAATCCACAGAGGTGTGACTTGTGCGAATTGCCCCAGAATGTATTACCCACAACCAGGGGTGCCGAGTATGCGGGTGCTCCGGTGCCCGGGCACCCACCAGGAGAATGAGTTTGGGGCTGAGCCCCCTCCGGGCCAGGACAGAGGGAAGACACTTGTCTTCCTCTCTGCCGGCCCAGTCCGTCGCACTGGGAGTGTCTGCTGTAATGCCCAGCCTCACTAGGCCAGCAAGAACCTGTCACATTTCTCACCTCGGAGAGCAGTGTATTTACTTAAGCAAATATACTGCTCTCCAAGGTGACAAAAGAGGCACTGAAGTGAAGGCAGAGGACAAAAGCCTATCATGGGGGATATCAGTAGTCCACCTCCCTCGCCCTATGTTGCAGCTGAGGGCTTAACTGCTGGCTCAGCTGTTACATGGCCCATGCTGCCGATTATCAGCATTAACTTAAAGTGTATTTGTGTGCATGCATGTATGAATGTATACGTGCATGCATGCGAGGGAGTGTGTAAGTGGTTGTATGTTTGTATGCTAGGATATGTTTGCAAGTGCACACCTATGAATGAATGCGGTGTGAATGGTGTACATGGGTGTGACTGTGCACAGTCTAAATGTTCTGGGTGCTGTGTGAATGACAGATCAGCTGTGGGGGTGCATGTGTCTGAATGTGTCCATGTCTGTGTATCTGTGTGTATGCAAGCTGGGGCCTGGGCAGGGGCATTGGAGCATGAACATTTTTTGCCAAGAGCATGGCATGTTTTACTGCTGTTTTTGGGCAAAGGAAAGCCATCTTGAGTGTTTTTATGTGATGGTAGGGTTGGGGTGGGGGCGGTGGGGAATACTGTAGTGGGGCCGGCCTGGCTGGGTCTTACTGTAGCATGGAATGTTGTACTTGCATTAAGGTCAAAGGCAACATGATGAGTGTTCTTACATGGGGAGGGCATGTTCCCTCATTTTGACTTGGGTTTTTATTTTACTGGTGTTAAGGTGGTGTTAAGGTCAAAGGCAACATAAATATTCTTACCACGGGGGAGTATAACATGAGTGCAACGTAAGTGTTCTTATATGGGGGGATTTGTGTAATGATATGCTATTTATATAGTGCTTTTGCCAAAGCGCTGTACTGAGAACATATTTACATAAAATGTATCACCCAGCCGAAGTTTGCACTCATTTACTGAGCTTTATTTATTTATTTATTGCATTTATTGACAGCGCCCAAACCTGTAAGTATCACAGCACTGGTACAACTTGGTGAGCAGAGAAAACAGTGCAGTACAGCTTTAGAGAGGTAACAAGGTGCAAAGGCAACATACTAGTACAAGGTCCATAGAGGAGGGTAGGATCAGGGAGGTAACTTTGAAGTATGAAAGGCTAAATTGACCCTGCCAGGATTAGAACTTGCGAATCACACTTGGACTACAACAGCATGCACTCAGCCTGCTGAGCTATCTGACCTGGTAGCCAACAAGAGCAGGTTTTCTTACTATGGCATTGCAGTTTATTACTGGTGTTAAGGCCAAAGACAACATACGTTTTCTTACATTGGGGCGGGGGCATTCGTGCAGCAAGCAAGGCTATGTTTTTCTTTACTGTGGCATGACATTTTTTACTGCTGTTAGGGAGCAAATACACCATTCTTATATGGGGAGTGGGGGATTTGTGTAGTCAGCAAGGATATCTTTTCTTACTGTGGCACGGCTTTGTTTCACTGGCATTAAGGCAAAGGCAACAGGAGTGTGTTCTTACATGGCGATACTGGCATGTATTGGTAGAGCCAGCATAAATATTCTTTGTTATAGTATAATTACTGGCATTATGGACAAACCAAACAGGAGTATTTTCCTATGTGGGAAATAGTGGCATATTGCAGAGTAATGGCATATAGTGGGCAAAGGCATTATGAAAATGTGTTTGAAAGTGCAGCTGTGCATTGTTTGTGGCTTGGCATCTAATGGACTGTTTATTTCTTACTCTGCAACACCGATTGTAAACCGTGTGGCTTTTTACCTAATGTATCACAAAGTGTACTGAAAAATGCACTATTTTAACCTATTATTTAAAAACTTTTCTCAAGTGGACAACCTCCCCCTTGATTGGTTCGCCCTCCCTCACTACTCTGTCACTCCTGTACATTTGGCTGGGGGCAGGACAAGTGACCTTCCTTCTCTGGGCTCTTTTGGTGTGGGCATTACTACATTAGCTCCAGGCCCCACTTGTTACAGAATCATGGCTACACCACACCTCGGGTGAGGTGGGGTGAAAGATGGATGTAATAGGCTAAAGGAAAGCGTAATATCTACTTGGCCTCCTGGCCTTGGGGGGGGGGGGCGGTAGGAGGGAGGATTGGGGGGGTTAAGAGGGGCTAGGGGCGTAATCAGTAGGGCAAAAGGGAGTAGGGGCAGTGATGGCTTACTGGAATGCAACTGGGAGGCTTAAATCTCCTTTTTACTTGACTTTAGTATATGCAGTAAATGCTAGCCAATGTTTCCACTGTTCTGCGCCACCACCTTGCACCAAATTGGCGAATATGTGCAAATGCGGTCAAATAACTGCCAGTGATGTTACTTCTCTATATTTGGGCACCCCCCGGGAAATTCATAAATCGGCTCCCCTGCCCACAACCCTTGTCAAAGTCTGAAATTTGGTGAAAAGAAATCACAATTTTCTGACATTTCTCTCTGCCCACCCACCGAAACACGCTGCCAACACCACATGTCCTACCTTCTCGCGTTCCCACAGGTGTCCCGACGAAAACGGTTTTTCAAATGTGTGGGTACACCTACCTGGGCACAAAGGGAAACGGCTAACCCACTGGTAACCCCAAGTCTTTCGGCAGAGCAGATTTTGAGGAATTTAGCTCATGTGGACAACCTACCGATTTGGGGCTAGGGTGTCAAAGCCACTAAGGAAAACAGGGAACCTGATGCATTTCCAAAAAGAGCACACCCGTGGGAATCCACAGAGGTCTGATTTGCGCGAATCTCCCCAGAATTTATTACCCACAACCCCCGGCAAAGTCTGAAATTTGGAAAAAAAAACACTATTTTCTGACATTTCACTCTGCCCACCCACCGAAACACCCCACCAACACCACATGTCCTATCTTCTCGCATTCCCACAGGTGTCCCGACGAAAATGGTACCTCACATGTGTGGGTGCACCTACCTGGGAGAAAAGGAAAAACGCTAAACCACTGGTACCCCCAAAGGGTTTGGGGAGACAACCTACAGATTTGGGCCTAGGGTGTCGAAGCCACCAAGGAAAACAGGGAACCCCATGCATTTCTGAAAAGAAGACACCCGTGGGAATCCACAAAGGTCTGACTTGCGTGAATCGCCCCAGATTTTATTACCCACAATCCCCAGCAAAGTCCAAAATTGGGGGGGGGAGGAATACAATTTTCAGACATTTCCCTCTGCTCATATACCGAAACACGCTGCCAACACCACATGTCCTACATTCCCGCATTGCGCAGGTGTTCCGACAAAAACGGTACCTCACATGTGTGGGTGCACCTACTTGGGTGGAAAAGAAAATGTGTTGATCATCCACACGTTCTGCGGCAGTCCCAGGGAGCACCGGCAGGGTCCCCAACCTTTCCCAGAGGGAGAAGCTGCAACACAGGCCAGCTAGAGCTCCAGGATAGTCAGGGGTAATGTCCCTGGCCTTGGTGAGATGTCTCCCATATGGGTGACCATTCCTAAGTGCAGCAGCTGTCCCAGGTAGCCCCAGCTGGGTCCCCATCCCTTCCCAGAGGGAAATTCGGTAACGCATCCCAGCCACACCTCCAGGATGGTCGGGGTGATGTCCCTGGCCTTGGCACCCTTTTCCCATGTGGGTCGACCATCCGCAAGCCCAGCCTGGGGTTCTGGCTGGGCTGCGTTACAGCCTTTCCCGCTGCGGAAGAATGAGGACTCTGCTGGAAATGCCACTGGATTTGGGGACGGTCGACCCACATGGGAGACAGCCACCCAAGGCCAGGGACGTCACCCCCGATTATACTGGAGCGCTGGCTGGCCTGCGTTGCAGCTTCTCCCTCCGGGAAAGGTCGGGGCCCCTGCCGGGGCTCTCTGGGACTGCTGCTGGGCTTGGGGATGGTCAACCCACATGGGAGACAGCTGCTCAAGGACAGACATCACCCCCGACCATCCTGGAGGGCTGGCTGGGATGAGTTACAGAATGTACCTCCGGGAAGGGAGGGGAACCCTGCCGGGGCTCCCTGAAACCACTGCTGGGCTTGGGGACGGTCAAACCACATGGGAGACAGCCGCCCAATGCCAGGGACTTTACCCCCGACAAATCCTGTAGCTCTGGCTCGGCTGGCTCAGCAATATCAGTTTTAGATGGATTCATGACTATGTCATAATTTTATCCAGATCTTGATGATGTCTACTCCTGTTACTGGATTGTCATAATCACTTCCGTTTGACAATGTGGTGGCTGATATCACACAAGTTGCAATATTATTTTCAATCTTTGGGCTTAGAGGAACCTATGCTTGAACAGGGATCTAATGGTTGACAGATCCCAACAGTAATATGTACTAAATAATTGTTATGTTTTTTCTTGTCTCCTCGTCTTCTGTTTTCTCTGAAATCCCCATCTCCCCCCCTCTTCTTTTTTTCCCTTTTTTTCTTGTGTGTTTCACAATCTTTACCATCCTCCATCTTATTTTGATTGGTTGAATAACCCTGTTAGATGAATCATTTTATATAATGATATGGCTTGCTTAACTGGTTTTGGTCTTTGTTAATGGCTCAAACATTATGGGCGTGATTCATGGAAGTGTTTTATAATGGCGCAATACCATAGGAAAACATACCATGAATCAGGCCATGTGTCTATTATTTCATCAATGACACGAAGGAATGCTTATTTACTTTTTGAAAAGTATGTAACACAGATAAGATACTGTCCTTTGAAAAGGACCAAATTGGTCGAAACACTTGTCGGCTACAAAAGTATCAACCATTGAATAAAATATCAAGACTTTTGTCTTATTACCAGTCTCACTATTATGTGAATGTGACAGCGCATGTTTATTGAACACCTTCATTGTTTTCTTTGTTAAACTTTATGTTGGAGTAACCTAACGTTCCATAACGATTGCAGCAGTCTCTAACAAATTTACTGTTCTAACAAACAAATTCTCTCAAGCCACAGAGCACCTTATCCTGGTTATCCCATACACATACACCTTATATGCAAGAATAATAGACAAGCAGGGGTCAATTCAAAAAAAGTGGGGGGACTCATCAACAAAGGCAATGGGATGTGACGCCCCCAGAAATTAGCATATCAAGGTGAAATATGCACATTTCATTAAATTGGCTTTGCATAACCACCCAAATTTAACATGACAAATGGCATTTGCCTTTCATAAAATCAACACACACACCAAACCAAGAGCGGATATTTTCTTCTAATAGTGTTTTTGAAATCTTTAAAAGGTGTGCATGTTTTAAACTCCAAGAACCAATACAAATGTTTTCCCTGGGACTTGCAGTACCGAAATGGGACATTTCACCTTCAATTGTTTATTTTTCATCAACCTATATAGTGTGGTGGTGAAGTGTCAGGCCTACAAATCTGCCGACTGCAGTTTGATCCCTGAGGTCGGCTTAAATTCATAAGTTCAAAAGGACATTCAATGTTTCTCATTTCAGCTCGGTGGGGGCTAAATCCACCCTCTGAATAAAGTGGGTGGACTCCGCCCCCGCGTGTACCCTCGACTTGATCCCTGTAGACAAGGCAGTGGGTTGGGCCGATGACTCCCACGGGAAGTGGGAGGGCCCTTGGTGTCCCCCTCACAGATGATGTCTGTCAGTACTGCTGCGCTCAGACGAAGAGAGTAGCTATCAACAGCAGGTTCAAGTTGATCCAGTTTTACGTTCCCACACCAGTGTTACTTTACCCCAGTCGCCCTACACAAATTCTTGCCTGAGATATCCAATGCATGCCTGAGATGTGGCAGACTTCACTGCTCCCAGGTCTTGGAAAAAGGGATGGGTGTCCTTGCCATGTTTGCACACAGGGCGAATGTATGTATAACAAGCATATAAAGTGTATTGGTATTTGATTCTTTGTACAGTTGCCCTTTTGATGACACGTGTTTCGGCAGATGCCACTGTCTTTTTCAAATCCGACTTAAGTGATTTTAACATTGCCATTTTGCATAAATAAAATTCAACCAAAATGTAACCCAAATCATACAGATTGTGTCCGTGAATTGCGTATTTCAAAAACAAATCATACACATAAATGCATTATACCGTATGTGGTAAGTGTGTGTGTGGCCAATGGCCATGCACCAAATAATACAGACATGAAGGGAGGGGGAAAGGGAGGGATGTTTAGAGGTAGAATAAATGAACAGAAAAAAGCAATAAAATAAGTTAGATGTGAAAACATACGGACATTACATCCAATTCCAACACTTTTATGATTTTTGCAAATATGGTGACAAATGTAGTCTTACCCAATTTGTGTGTCTTGACTGTAGAATGTTCTATTAGCATGTATGCAAAGTCATGGGTTCAATCCCAACCTGCCAAGTAAACCTGTGGTAAGTACTGGTCCATTTATATATATTGGTGCATTCACTGGCTTTTTACAGCTTCTTAAATATTATAGATGTATTAAAGTCCTTGTTCTTAATTTGGATTTTCATTGTCTCATCTACTTCTCTAACTCACATTTATTATATTGAACATGTACATTATAGTCCCTAATATGGATGGGGAGGGAGCGTGGAGAATACCCACATCTTTTAAGTATCCTTTTTAATGTTTATTTCTTTACCGTTTGCAATTTACAAGCACTGTATCTTACCATCCTGGAAATCGACTTATTTAGAGTTCTAATTGTTAAGCTTCTAAGGAGCTAGAATACGCTCCAAATCGGGCACTGTATCTAACAAAATAAGGGTTTACCTGAAAATTCTTGATCTCTCGTCCGTGCATTCTAGTCCGCGTCTGACTGCAGACTGCTTCCCTGCTCTTTTTGTTGTTTGTGCGGTATCATGGCAACTACCTTAGTCCTACTTCCTTGTCCATTATAGCCTCTATACTTTGGTCTCAGAAGGCACTTCCCAATGCAATGGAAGTGTCTTAGCTTTGTTTTTGCTTACATGCTGGCGGCACTAATCGTTTTTAAATCTAAACGTGTATTCTTTATTTATTGTAGCAACTTTTATCTTATGTGAATGTTTGGTTCTCTTGTTATATTATCCATGTGCCTTTAGTCAGAAAAATAACAATGTTATACTGCTTTCCGTGTCTGTTCAATATAAAGTTCACATCTCACATTATTCTTAAAAATTTGATCTGAGTAAAATTAAAGAGCCCCTCTGCCTGCATTTTGTCCTTGAATTATCCATACACTCTCACTTATGTTTGTGATTAATGAATCCGGAAAGTACTTTGTTGTGACATATATGGTTCATGAGATGACCTTGCACATTCCTGTTTGGCATTCTAATACAAAGGTGGCACATCTCAGATGTTATACATAATGACGGTTTCCTAGGGTCCCTGCTTGTCAGACTGCTACATATTTCCCCTTCAGGAGATTATGCATCTATTGGTACCTAGTGTTCTTTATTATTCGTGCCTTAATTCCCAATAGGTTTTATCCCATTTTTTCAAAGAGAATTCATAAGAAGGAAGACATCTCATTGTCTGAATTCAGACCCGTCTCCACTGTTCTAAACTTGCAAATTAATTTAGCTTATTCTGATTTCCTGATTTCCCCCTCTAGGCCCAAGTGTCGCTTTCTTGAGGGCCAGGAATCTGATAGTTTTCTTATCACTCAACTGGTGATTCTTCTGCCAGTGCTGTGCTAATGGTAGGTTTATGTCCTGACTTCCAATGGATGACATGTGCTCTCGTATCCTCGCTCTCAATTACCTGATCGTACTTCCTATGTATATCTGATCACATTGACATATAATAGCATAGATTACAAACTTTGATTTACAATTAATAAAGTCTGTAATTTTGTGTTTGATCCCATTCTTGTCCTCAAAGGTTTCTGTGTTGTCCTTTGCATATTTGCACATAGAGCATGGGCTGCATTTTGTGAAGCCCGTGGGTAGTTATGGTAGCCATGTTGGAGTGGTTTTAATTTTCTCTTCTTGAAGAAAAGAGGGACTTAGAATGTTCTTGAGTGTTTTTGCTCGCCTCAAGATAATAGATGGATTGTCTTCAATAAGGTCTTTGATATGTGGATCTAACTTCAGGAGATGCCAGCTCCTTTTCAAAATCTTTCTTAAGGTTGAGTTATTGGAACAATATGTTGTTATTAATCGTATTCTTTCTGATCTGCGTTCCGTCTGCTTTCTGGCAGGCAAAGTATTCTCTCTGCTCAGTTTTCTTGGTTTTTCTAGTGCTTGTTTTTCTTACTGTACCCTCTAGCTAAAAATTGGGTAGTTAGCAACGTACATTCTTTGTCAAAGATGTTTTGATCCGTACAGTTTCTTCGTGCGCTTATATACTCTCCTTTAGGGATGTTCTTGATCAAAAGATTGTGGTGACAACTTGTGGCATACAGTGTTGAATTAGCCTCCGTTTCTTTCCTATATGTTCTTGTCATCAGTTTGTTGTTTGCCACATAAATGGTTAGATCCAAAAACTTCACCCTTTCTGCACTGGAGGTTCCAATGAATTCTATTCCCAGCTGTTTCTGATTTGCCCTCTTCTTTTTTTTCCAACATTCTTTTTATTTGATTTTGTCAATAAACATACTGTTTCGAGTGCATTCATTTACATATTGCATCATCATATGAAATAAGCATGAAACCATAACGTGAACATGAACTGAGCAAAATTAGGCGGGGCGTGTTGCCTGTTTCCTTTGAGGTGAGCAGTTTACGCCACCCTGTAAACATAAACAGAACATGGCCAGGTGGAGTATTAGGGTAGGAGGGGGGCAGCCCGGTGGGACTGTCTCTCGGGGGAGCTGTAGTTCTTTGGGGAATTGTTTTAGCTGATTAGTTGACTTTTGCGGGGAGGCGATAGTTGGAACTGGGTTGGGGCTGAGTGTCGCCGAGTTCATATTGTCTTCTGCTGTACTTGAGCCTGGGTTGGTGGCCGTTGAATTGGGGGGTCTGTCTCCTTAGGGGTTGCGGGGCTTGACTGTGGTTTCTTTTAGTCGTATGTGTCCATCCAGCGGACAGTCAGCGGTTTTCTTGCCATTCCTGGGAACTGGTCCGCGTAGTCTAGGAAGGGGGTCCAGGTGTTGAGGAATTTGTTTCTATTCCCCAGGCGGATTGCGGTTATTTTCTCCGCGGCTGCGATGTCCCAGCATTTGGCCCACCACAGGCTCAATGCCGGGCCCTCTGGGTGTTTCCATAATCTTGCCATTGCTATCTTCGCCGCCGTGAGAAGTTGTGTGCACAGGCTCGCCAGGTTGCTGGAGAGTGGGAATTTGGCCCTCTCCTGTGCTGCCCAGCAGGACTATTCCTGGGTCACATGGGACCGTTAGTCCTGTGATTTGCTTAATTAAGTCCAGGATTTCCTTCCAGTATTTGACTGATCTTGGGCAGGACCAGAGTAGGTGAAATAGCGTGCCTGTGTCTGTGCACCCTCTCCAACATGGTGGGGAGATAGTCAGATTGTTCTTGTGCAGAATTTCTGGGGTTAGGTACCATCTGTAACAAGTTTTTATTGCCCCTTCTTTATTGGTGACGCATTTTGAGCTCTTCTGCATTCTGGTCCAGATGTGTCCCCATTCTTCCCTTTCGATTGGCCTGCCAATGTCCTTTTCCCACTTTTTCATGTATGCCTCTGTTTGGTCGGGATCCGTTCTGTCCAACAGTCCGTATATGGCTGATGTTTTCCCCCTGGGGGGAGTCGTTGTGAGCGTTTGTTCCAGCGCTGTCAATTCTCTGCAGCCCTGAGTTCTCATGGGCTCATGTGAGAGCCAGTGTCGGATTTGTGAGTAGCGGAATCTTTCTGTTTCCGGAACCCCGAATTTTGCTTTGCATTCTTCGAAGGTTAGTGGGGCGCCCTCCTCATAAAAGTCTCCCACATGCTTTAGCCCTCTGGATTTCCAGAGATTGAAGTTATTGGGTGTTATGCCGGGAGTGAAGTCCGGGTTGTCCCAGATCGGAAATCGGGGGCCGGTCGTGTTTCCTCGGTTCCATCGCCTACATCGCCTAGCCGCTTTCCTCCAGCTCTCCACTGTGTACTTGGTAGTGGTTAGGGGTCCCTCTCTGGGCGGGTCAATAGGTCTGATAATATGTGGGAGTGCTTCTAGGGGGCTTTGACACCAGTCCTCCTCTAGTTTCACCCAGCGGGGTCTGTTGGTGGATGGGTTCTAGGCGAACGCTGGCGCCAGCTGGGCGGCCAGGCAGTATATTTCTATCTCCGGGGCACCCAGGCCTCCCACTCCCCTGCTTCTTGTCATCACCCTCCTCGCTATTCGCGGCTTCTTGTTCTCCCAAATTAATTTCATGATATTTGTTTGGAGCTTCTGCAGGTCCTTCTTTGGGACGGAGATTGGGAGGGCCTGGCAATGGTAGAGCAGCCTTGGTACCAGGTTCATTTTATTTGCTGTTATTCTTCCTAGCCAGGACACTTCTTGCTTTTGCCATCTTACTAGGTCCTTTTGGAGCTCCTTAAGTAGCGGGGGGAAGTTCAGACTATACGCTTCTTCTATTTTCCGTGGAATCTTCACACCCAGGTAGGTGAAATGTGAGGTGGTCCATTGGATGGGGTGGCTAGTAGCTAAAGCTTTAATCGTGCCACTTGGTATGTTGATTCCCAGAGCCGTTGATTTCTCCCGGTTAATTGAGAAACCAGATGCCGATCCGAAGTTGGCCAGTTCGATCCAGAGTGCTTCCAGGGATGTCTTCGGCTTGGTCAGGGATAGCAGAACATCGTCTGTGTATAACGCTATCTTGTATACCTCTCCTTTGATTGATAGCCCGCTTATTGAGGGATTTTGGCGCACTCTGTTGGCGAATGGTTCCATGGACAAAGCAAAGATGAGCGGGGACAGTGGGCAGCCCTGCCTCGTGCCTCTGGTGATATGAATTCTGGGTGATTTGTTGGCATTTATTCTTAGTGCTGTGGTTGGGTGTTGGTAGTTGGCCAGGGTCCATGTCTGGAACTTGGGGCCAATGCCCAGAAGCTTGAGGGTTTCCTCTGTGTATCCCCAATCTAGCATATCGAACGCTTTGTTTGCGTCTAGGCACAGGGCTGCCATTTGCTCGTCCGATCTCCCTGCCGATTCAATTATATTTAAGGTACGCCTGGTGTTGTCAAAGGTGCTTCGCCCTGGGATGAATCCCGTCTGATCTGGGTGGATCAGCTCTGGCAGGTGTTTTGCTAGTCTACTTGCTAGAATTTTCGAGAAGATTTTTGCATCGTTATTCAGCAATGTGAAAGGCATATATGAGGAGCAGAGCTCCGGGTTTCTTCCCGGTTTTAGTAGCAGCACCGTTAGGGACTCCTCCATAGAGGGGGTGATGGAACCCGATTGCAGAAAGGAGTTGTACAATGAGGCCAGGCGAGGGGCCAGAGTATGGGAGAATTTTTTATAACATTGGGCGGTCAGGCCGTCTGGGCCTGGGGCTGTGTTTTTCAAGAGCCGAATTGTTTCCGCAACTTCTTCCGCCGAGACTGGTAGTTCTAAAGAGTCGAGCTGTTGGGGCAGAGGGTCTCGCCGGATTGGGGGCAGATATTGGACTTGAGCTTCCTTGCTTGCAGCAGGGCCTGACATAATTCCTGTATGATGTTTGGTGAGGATCTCCATTTTTTCCGCTTCCGTACAGTAAAACATTCCTCTTTGGTCCCGGAGCACTCGTATCTTGTTTCGGGAGTGTAGTTTCTTCAGTTTCTGGACCAACAGACGGTTGGCCCTGTTGCTGTTTATGTAGTAAAATTGTTTTGTGTAGGCTAATGCTCGGGCCGTTTTGTCTGCCAGGTGCATTTCCAGTTTTGTTTTCGCTCTTTTGAGTTCTCTGCTTGTTTGCATGGTTTGGCGGATTTTGTATCTATCGTGATTCTATTTCTCTCATTTCTGCCTCAAGCCTGGTGAGTTGAATTTGGTGTCTTCTTTTCTGTGCTGCCGAGCAGCTGATTGCCACCCCTCTAATAACCGGCTTCATTGCGTCCCAGACCATGGCTTCAGGGGTGCCTTTGCCTGCGTTCTCTGGAAATTAGTTCGCCAGAGCCTCCTGAAGTTCGGAGCTTGATGCAATGTCCGCTAGGATGTAGTCTGGAGCTTTCAGGGGGTGCTGGGAGGCCCTCCACGAGCAGCTTGGCTATGACTGGGGCGTGATCGGATATTACTCTATGGCCGATTTGGATGTCCTCGATGCAGAGGAAGAGTTCGCTGGTCATGAGCAGGAGGTCTATTCTTGAGTATCCTCTGTGAACGTGGGAGTAGAATGTGTAATCTCGCTCTCCCTGGTGGGCCAGTCTCCAGACGTCGACGGTACCCGTAGATCTCAGCAAATCCGCCATCCCCAGTGCCCGGATGAAGTCCTCTCTCGAGGGCGGAAGCGTCTTTTCTGTGTTGGGGTCTGGGGTGAGATTGAAGTCTCCTCCGATTAGGAGGCGCCCTTCTGTGAAGGAGGTGATTGTGGGGAGCAGATTGCCGAGAAAGCGTTCCTGCCCGGAGTTTGGGGCGTATATTGCTGCTATTGTGATCGGTAGATTTATTAGGAGTCCCTTGAGCAGAATATATCTCCCTGCTGGGTCGCGCTTAAGTGAGATTTGGGTGAGCTGCACAGCTCGGCTAAGGAGGATGGCTACTCCCTTTTTTTTATGGCCCGAAGAGGCAAAGAACTTCGTTGGGTATTGACGGTAATTTACTCACTTTTCGTCCGTTTGCAGTAGGTGGGTTTCCTGAAGGCACACAATGTCGGCTTCTAAATGGCTCAGTCTCTGTTCCACTGATTTTCGTTTCTTAGGTGAATTCAGCCCCTGTACATTCCATGTTATCATGGTTAGTTCCTTAGTGGACTACATCTCTTGTGAAGATGTCTCTTTTGTGTTCCTTTGGCTGTTCTCGTTGTGATTCCTCCGGTGCGTTAAATTTTGTGCATTGCTGGGTTTTTATTTTCTGTCCGGCGGATCTGAGTCCCTCCCTCTCCCCCCCCCCCCTCACCTTGACCAATCGAGTTTTTAAGGCCATGAAAGTCAGTTCGTCTGCCAACGGGGCATCCGGCTGGGCCAACGCATCCTTGCTGCTTGGAGGCAACGGTGCCTCAACTGTTAATTGGTGAAGCGATGTGGATCTGATGTGATAAGATCGTGTTGTTCTCTTTTCTTGTACTTTTGTTGGGCGGCCCTCTTTTAATTCCATGTTGGGAGTTGAGCCCAGGTCTATCCATTTAGTTTGTTTTTGGTTGGTGGGCCTTGGAGTTTTCGGCGCCTACCCAGTTTGGTCCAGGTGAGGTCAGCCCCCCTTGTTCTTGATGTTCGTGCTGGGGTATTTTGGGCTTGGTTGTCGTCTTCTGGGTCCGGGTTTACAGGTTTCACTCCCTCCTGCAAGGTGCGGATCAGGCAGGGTTTACATTCCCAGGAGAATGCTAGGGCTGTGGGGAACGCCGAGTGGTAAGGGGTTTTCTTCTCCCTGAGCCAGATCGTGATGGGTCGTAAGGCCTTTCTTTTTGCCAGTGTTATGGCTGCTAGATCCTGGTAGAGGGAGATTGAGGCGTCTCTGAAGAGGACACGAGGGGAGTCTCTGGCCTCCCTTATGATTTCCTCTTTGACCTTGTAAAAGTGTACTCTGGCTAAGACATCCGGTGGGGTGTCTGTGTTTGTTCTGGAACTCGTTCGATGCACCCTATCCAACTCCAGAGGGGCGTCGTCGGGGAGGGTTATGATGAACCGAAAATATCCTCAACATAGCGGGGCAGATCAGTGTCCGGGATTGACTTCGGGATTCCCCTTAAGCGGATGTTGTTCCGGCGAGAGCGATTTTCCGCGTCCTCCTGCCTTGCTCCCATTGCTTCGCAACGAGCCTCGAGGGCTGTGATTCTGTCCGAGCTTTCGCCAATTTCGTGCCCGTGGTCGCATAGGGTCGCTTCCACCTCTTCGGTTCTCACCTCCACTTCTCCCACTCGTTTGTCTAGTGCCACTATCTTTCCCATGACTTCTTCTGTGCCCCTTTGGTATTCTTTTGTGAGGGCTTGTAGGAGCTCCTGTAAATCCGATTTGGTGACTGACTGTGTCATGGTGGCGGGATCTGCGGTGGTGGATTGGCTTGTGGCCGCTGTCTCCGGTCGGTCCCCCTTTTTGGGCTTGTCTGCGCTCAGGGCTGCCAGTAGAGCCGAGATATCTGTTTGTTTTGTGGCTTTGGGTGCTTTCGCCATATTTGGAGGGGAGGACCGCACTTGTGCTGTCTAGAGGAAGGGATCCTCCTGGTTTGGTGGGACCCGCGTAGGATGCGGTAGATTAATCCCGGAGATGTTCGCTTGCTTATTGGTGCGATTGGTTCCTTGAGTCGTAGGAGGTGCAGACCATCCCCCGGCTGCCTGGGTACTTGGGGCTCTTGTTTCTTGAGATTACAGTGTTGTGTTGGACTCCAGGGCGATCGCTGTTGGGGCCTTGATGGCTGCTGAACGTTGGGCGGGGGCCTCTGCACTCCCCCGCCTTATTGCGCCTTATTGTTGTGTCTCAGTGGCCGCTGTATTCGTTAGAGGCCATGGGGCAGTCTGTGTAGTGATTCGCCCCTCTACACCCCGCCAGTGGGTGGTTTATTGCCCCTTTAGGGCCCTCCTTGGAGTCTCAGTCTTCCCCTGCGGCCGGGTGGGTCAGTGGGGGCCAGTGGAACCCCACCCCGACTCCGATCTCCCTCCGCTGAGTCCTGGCAGTGAAATCGTGCCCCCAAGGGGCCGTTGATGCCCTTGGGTGCTTTCTTGAGTCTAGTAGGGGGGGGAACTGTGTCTGCACCCCTAAGATTGAAGCTGTCCTTGGCCCTTCCCGGGCTTATGGGGGTCCCTCTGGGGTTGTGGGTGTTGCGGCAGGTGCCGCCCTACCTGTCTCCTTTGGGGTAGTCGTCCGGGGGCCTCCTCCGGACCCCCCCCGCTCCTTTGCTGGATCGGAGCGGGGTGGGGCTGCGGCCACCTCGGGTTCGGACCCCTCCTCGCGGATTCTACTTTCTGTCAGATGCTGGCTGACGGACTGCAACCGCGTTCGGAGGCAGGGGGAGGGAGGAGGCAGCTAGAGCCCCCGTTGCTGTGCGGGTCACTGCCGGGAGCCGACCCAATCCCCGCCTGGCTAGCTGGGTTCCGCTTGGTTCTCCACCTTCTCCGCTACTCTCCACGGAATTCGCGGAGCCACTTGCTGTAATGAGCAGGAAGCCGCCGGGTGCCGAACCAGTCACCCTGAGAGCCGATCCCCGTCTGGCTTGCTATCAAGACACGCCCGTGAGGTGGGAAGTCTATGTTAGGGTCTTCTCTCTGTGCTCCCCGCGGTGCAGTCTGGAGGGAGCCCCTTGCCCGCTTGCTCAGGGATCGCTGGGCTTCATAGGACCCTCTGAGGTTCGCTGCCTAAGGGTCCCGGTGCTCCACTATGCATCGGCTCCAGGGGAAGCCAGCCTCTGATAGCCGCCATCTTGTGCGCGGGCTCCCGTCTTTCCCCATCATCGCAGATCCCACAGCCTTGCCTCGGATCCCAGGCCCGCAGCGGGATCGGGGCTAGTTCGAAATGCGCAGGGAGGATTCCGCCATCAGGTATACCGTCGGTGTGTGCTGTGTATCACTCTTCACCAAAGCATTTTGAACGGATGCGTGGCGACGGCCGGGAGCTCTCACGGATTTTGGCTCCAAGCCACGCCCCCGATTTGCCCTCTTCTTGAACAATTACAAATCTTCCTCCTCTCCTTTCCATATTAAAAAAACATCGTCTATGTATCGATTCCTCAAGGTGACGTTCTCCTCATATGCTCTATCTCTATTAAGATTTTGAAAAGGAACTGGCATCTCCTGAAGTTAGATCCACATATCAAAGACCTTATTGAAGACAATCCATCTGTTATTTTGAAGCGAGAAAAAACACTCAAGAACATTCTAAGTCCCTCTTTTCTTCAAGAAGAGAAAATTAAAATCACTCCAACATGGCTACCACAACTACCCACGGACTTCAGAAAATGCAGCTTGTGGTCTATGTGCAAATCTGCAAAGGACAACACAGAAACGTTTGAGGACAAGAATGGGATCAAACACAAAATCACAGACTTTATTAATAGTAAATCAAAGTTTGTAATCTATGCTATTATATGTCAATGGCCCTCATTACGACCCTGGCGGAAAGGGTTTTACGCCAGCGTAATGCATGGCGTACCTTTCCGCCTTACTACGAGTTCCCGTAGCGCCATGGTGGTTTTTTCGCCTGGTTTTTCCGGGCGGAAAAATCCATGGCGCTACGGGACCTGTTGTTAATTACGCCACCGTAATTTAAGGTGGCGTAATTAACGCCTTCCCCACTCCCATTATACCCTATGGGGCAAAAATGGGAAGGGTAAATGGGGATTGGGGACATACCGCCCCGCCAAGGTCGGAATGGGGCGGTAAATCCGCCAACCCCTATGGCGGAGTTGGCAGCTCTGCGCCATGGACCATGGTGCAAATTGCACCATGGTCCTCCGCCAGGGTCGTAATGAGGGCCAATGTGATCAGATATACATAGGAAATACTATCAGGGAATTGAGAGCGAGGATACGAGAGCACATGTCATCCATTGGAAGTCGGGACATAAACCTACCATTAGCACAGCACTGGCAGAAGAATCACCAGTTGAGTGATAAGAAAACTATCAGATTCCTGGGCCTCAAGAAGGTGACACTTGGGCCTAGAGGGGGAAATCAGGAAATCACACTTAGGCAGGAAGAAGCTAAATTAATTTGTAAGTTTAGAACAGTGGAGACGGGTCTGAATTCAGACAATGAGATGTCTTCCTTCTTATGAATTCTCTTTGAAAAAATGGGATAAAACCTATTGGGAATTAAGGCACGAATAATAAAGAACACTAGGTACCAATAGATGTATAATCTCCCGACGGGGAAATATGTAGCAGTCTGACAAGCAGGGACCCTAGGAAACCGTCATTATGTATAACATCTGAGATGTGCCACCTTTGTATTAGACGGCCAAACAGGAATGTGTAAGGTCATCTCATGAACCATATATGTCACAACAAAGTACTTTCCAGATTCATTGATCACAAACATAAGTGAGAGTGTATGGATAATTCAAGGACAAAATGCAGGCAGAGGGGCTCTTTAATTTAACTCAGATCAAATTGTTACGAATAATGTGAGATGTGAACTTTATATTGAACAGACACGGAAAGCAGTATAACATTGTTATTTTTCTGACTAAAGGCACATGGATAATATAACAAGAGAACCAAACGTTCACATAAGATAAAAGTTGCTACAATAAATAAAGAATACACGTTTAGATTTAAAAACGATTAGTGCAGCCAGCACGTAAGCAAAAACAGGGCTTAGACACTTCCATTGCATTGGGAAGTGCCTTCTCCCTTTCCCCCTCCCTTCATGTCTGTATTATTTAGTGCATGGCCATTGGCCACACACAAATTTACCACATACGGTATAATGCATTTATGTGTACTATTTGTTTTTAAAATACGCAATTCATGGACACAATCTGTATGATTTGGGTTACATTTTGGTTGAATTTTATTTCAGAAAAATGGCAATGTTAAAATCACTTAAGCCCGGATTTGAAAAAGACGGTGGCATCCGCCGTAACACGTGTCATCAAAAGGGCAACTGTACAAAGAATCAAATACCAATACACTTTATATGCTTGTTATACATACATTCACCCTGTGTGCAAACATGGCAAGGACACCCATCCCTTTTTCCAAGACCTGCGAGCAGTGAAGTCTGCCACATCTCAGGCATGCATCGGATATCTCAGGGAAGAATATACACTTTATATGATTACTAACAATTGAGTGAAGTCTCTTTTTTTCCATGGTGCATGAAGTTATTAAGAAGTAACTTAAACAAGGGCAATTCTTAGAAACGGAGTAGAGGAACAATTTTTCTCCGTCTAGTTACCAGATTCATGCGACTCAAAACAGTGTGCAACAATAAGGAGGGCGCTGCGGTCATAGTTTAATATCCACAGTGAAAGGTTCCTCAGAGAGCATTTAGATGTATAACAAGGCTTCTTGTCTAGACAATACTGCTGTGCTGCAGTAAGGAATCAAAGACTGGCTTAATGCTTTCTTCCGCTTTCCTATCAGAGACATTGGGAACGCAATGTAAAGGAACCGACGGGTTAAGGGTAATTCTAATGGACTCTGCTGAAAAAAAACATGCCCCACTTCATTAGCATAAGAAAATCCACAGTTTTGGAGGGACAGAAGCAAGGAAGTCAGTAGAGCAACCAGAGGCAGTGTTCGTGGGCGTATTTCCTGCAATAGGAAAAGATTAGTTCAAGGTTTGCAGGAACTTGCAAGTAAATGGCATCTGGAGAACAATTTAAATGTACACAACCAACCAATATGAAGCAAACTCAAGGTTATAAATGTGCCCAGGAGGAATGCATGGTGGTCAAATAGTACCACCTGAAATGCCAACTGCATTAATAACTTTTGAAACTTTGAGCACTTTAGCAAATTCCAAGGCTTTCAAAGTAAGTATGATTCCGCAGTATCAACATGACTTTTCAAATGGATTACTTCCTCCAACGGATTCCTTATCTATGATATCTAACTCCCAGCGCAGCTGCTCTTCTCAAACGTTTACACCACCATGGGGACCAGTTCGGCTCTGCGTCTGCTTCGCTCAACACCACTAGGCGCCTGCACTTTTCATGACGTTGGGACCAGTATATATTGAAGCATGGCATCCCCATAACCTTAGTCTTTTTTCTGTGCACTCCGTTTGCGTCAAGAACACAGCTACGTTCAAAGTCTTGACATGTCACATGCTGAATCAGATGGCCCCTCGGTTTCTGACCACCACAGGATTTGTTTGCACTGTTTGGGAGAAGGACACGACCCGCAGGACCGCGGGTCGTGTCAGTCGATGCACCCTAAAATGCATTGGGAAGAGGCTGCGAAACTCTTCACCTTTTCCCCCATTGGCAGTTATACTGACTGGTTCGAAGTCACCAGGTGCAGAGTGTTGAACTTAAGAGCGTTCCCTGCTCTGCGAGAACAAAAAGAAGAAACATTGCAAGAGGTCACGCACACCCAGTGGTTCCTACAGGCATTATTCTTCTCCCCCCTAGAAGAAAGGTCACAGCTTCATCCACTCCTCTGAGGAGAAGATACAGCAGGTATCTTTCCCAGCAAAATCCTCTACGCTGGAGGAATGGGAGGCCTTTTGGGTTAAGATGAGACATCCCATCAGGGCCCCTGTGAAAGACAACAACGCATATACCTTCAAGCTTGATAATGGCTTCTGCAGGCAAATGCCCGTCACTACGCCTCATTGCTCCGGCTTATGACATCGGTCCTTCCGGTGCCAGCTCCATTCTCCAAGGCGGTGCAGAGGCTCCTTGTGAGTAGGCCCTGCTCTCTAGGGCTGCATTCATGTCAAAGATGGAGAACCTCTTTGACGAGGAGTGTGATCCCATCACCTTTGGGATTTAATCTTTGTGCTCTAGGAAGTTCTGGGATTTCCATGAAGCCTTCTATAGTGAGGATGCGGAGCTAATGGAACTTGCAGCTGATTTACCAGAGGTAAATGGGCTGGACATGCCTACTGCACTAACTTTGGGAAAACCTCAGGCTTCATTCAATGCCTGATGGCGAAGGTAATTGAGACCTGGTTTATCGGCCTGTTCCAAACCCAAGGTTCAATTAGAATTGACAGACATACTTGGCGAAGAATGGCAAAGGGAGACCCAACTGCCATTTAATCGTCAGCAGGGGCTCCAGTACTTGAGTTAATAACAAAGCCTGCTTGGGTGCCGTCTGTGGCCCAGGATTTAGCAAAAAACCATAGGCCAGCACCTTTTGACTCTGCTTTTCTTTCCTCGCATGGCTCCCCTAAGAGTCTGGTGGTCGAGCCGTCCACAGTGAGCCTGAAGACCTCCTCCTTCCCATTCCTCCCTCCTGGCAGAGTAAGAGGCTGACCAAATCCCTTGCGAAAGAAGGCTTTTGGCTCAGGCAGTCTGTGCCTAAGGGCCATTAATGCTGCCTGTGTCCCGGCCAAATTCTCCTATTTTCCCTAGTCTGCAGCTTCAGGTGCCGCTGAGCACTTGCCCGTGAGAGAGGTTAGAGAGTGCTTTAAGGCCCTAGTCAAAGATGGCAGGGAGGCATCCTACCAGATTCTGCAATCCGGCCTAGACACGGCTGACTGACTGGTGTGAACCTTGGCTACAGGTACCTACTCCTGGATGAGGACACCTGGTTTCTCTCTGGATGTTCAGGATAAACTCCTCCACATGCCATTTGATGGCATCAACCGGTTTCGGGCTAAGGCCGATAAGTCCCACCAAAAGTTTAAATCTTCGAGGGCAGCTGCCAAGTGTCTGGGTTTCGCGGTTCAACAACCTGCTGTTCCCATGAATAGTGGTAGGGGATTTTGTCTCTTTCCCCTTCTACGCCCACAGAGGTAGGCTTCAATGCAGTTCTGCCAAGCCCAGGGCAAGTGCTGAGGTGCTCGAAGAGGTGGCTTGGCCGCCTTAACCGTGCTCTCAGGGGCCCCATGTGCGAAGTCGCTATGAAAGCTGTGCATCCCATCTAGGGGGCAGAATTTCTCTTTTCAGCAAGGAATGGTGTCTCACCGCTGCATCTGGCGCCCGGGTCTCACAGGTCATTCACCAGGGATGTGTCCTCCCTTTTGGTCCATGCCCTCCAGACTATCCCCTATCTAGCCAATGTTTGCCTCCTGACCCTATTCTGTTGGAGGAGTTTAGTCAGATTCTGGGGAAAGATGCTATATAATTGGTTCTCCGCTCGGAACAAGGCAAGTGCTGGTACTCAACTTAGTTTCTGGTGCTGAGGAAAGATGGGGGCTTCCATCACATACTGGATCTGCGACTCTTGTGTCTGTGCAAGGACAAGTTCAAGATTAAGGTGATTACTTTAGCCCAAATCTTTCAAGTTCTGGACCTCCAGGACTTGTTTGTATCGCTGATGATCCAGGAGGCGTCCTTCCATCTGTCGATTCACCTCAAGCACAGGAAGTAGCTGCAATTAGTAGTGGGCCATTACCAGTTTATGGCCCAGCCATTTCGGTCTGTCTTCGGCACCCAGGGTCTTCACCAAGCTGCTGGCGGTGGTAGCACTCACCTCGGGAGAGAAGGCATTTGTGTCTTTCCCTGCTTGGATGACTGGCTCGTCCTAGCCCGCTCCCCAGACTGGGTGGCTGCACAGCTGTTCTGCATGCTCAGTCTGTTGTACTGCTTGAGCTTATCCCTCATCTTCAAGAAGTCTCATGTTTTGCCATCCTAATTCTACCAATTTATTAAGGCAGTCTTGGATGCTCACCTGGGCAGGGTCTCCCTGCCAAAAGGAGTGGTGAACATCTTCAAGACGGTTCATGGCTCCACTCACAGGACCAAGTTCCGGCCTTGGCCATCCTGCGCTTGATGTGCCTCAGGCCCTTCTGCATTCTTGTAGTACTGGAGGTCTGGCTGTGCATGAGGTGGCTCCAGTCCCTTCTTAGTTGTTCATGGTCTGTTTCAGCGGTGCACATCTAACGCTTTGCAAGTCTCTGTGGGTATGCAGTGATTATATCAAATACAAAACAATTAACGAAAAAATAGCAAATGAAAAAACAACTAATACCAAAATAACTAATTTTGAAAAAAAACTAAAAATGGGGTTGTGAGAGGGAATAGTGGTTTTGGGGCTGGGGGAAAAGTATTATTTTAAAAAAGGGGGGCTTTGGGAGGGGGACACCCCCAAAACAACAAAAAATCAATTAGTTATTTTTTCATTAGTTATTATTTAATTTGTCAAAATTGCATGTAAACGTCTTGGCGAGTGTGTTCCGGGACCACAACATGGTGGTCCCGGTGAGACAGCTTGTTGAAAGGGGCATTTCTTCAGCAACCCTGGCCCCAACTGACTGGAGCTACATATGCGACCATTAAAACGCTTGGGTGCTCACCTCTGGAAACTGATGGTGAGCAGCCTGTGGTTTCCAATGTAGAACAGAGAGGACATTCTGCAGTTGAGAACGAGAAGGCTGACCCTCATTGCTTTCCTTCTTTCCTTCGGGGCAAGACCGTGTTGGTCCTGATGGACAAAACAGTGACCATGAGGCAACTACCTCAACAAGCGAGGTGGTGAAGGATTCTTGCCAGTGTTCAGAGAAGCAATGAGAATGTGGTTCTGGGCTCGAACAACGTGTCTCTGACGTTGGCTCATCTTGCCTGGACAGAGAATGTCATTGTGGCTGCAGATATCTTGAGCAGATAGAAATCAGCCTCCCGTTAATGTGAGCTCTCTCAGGAAGTTCTGGAGGAGGTTTTCTCCAAGTGAGAGACTCCTCGGGTTGACTTCTTTGCTTTCAGTATGAACAGGAGGTGTAAGTTGTTCTGCTCCAGGAGATTTCCTCATCGGGAGTTCTGAGGAGACATGCTGACAGCCAAGTGGACTTTCAATCTGTTCTATGCATTCCTGCTAAATCCCCTGTGATCCCGCTAGTTCTCAGGAGGCTATTCCTGTTCAGGTCCATGCTGATGTTGATTGCTCTGCTCTGGGCCTGGAGAATGTGTTACCCGAAGTTGCTGGACATGTCTCTCTGCCCCCTCGGGCACCTTCCACGGAAAGTGGATCTGCTCTTCCAGTCAGAGGGGTGTGTGCACCAGCCAAACCTTAACAGCCTGAACCTTTGTTATCTGCTGCTGAGAGGCTGAGATATAAGGAGTGGGATATGTTGGCTGATGTCCTGGATGTACCCCTCTCTACACTGAGGCCTGCCACAGAGTTCATTGGCAATCATCAGTGGCTCGTCATTATTGGTAACACAATCAGATTTCATAGATTACATTTCAGATGTGATAAAGGTAGAAAGAAAACTTTGATTTCTCCAGCATTGGATCTTTCATAGATTCACATGCTTGAATATTCCCCGTCATCCGACTGGCAATCCTCAGTAATTTAATAATAATAACATAACATTACTTTTCCTTTAGGTAAGGGCTATACCAATAGAGCCTTATAAGGACCTATGTAGCCCTTCACTTGTGCAGTCCCTCCACCTCCTTAGGTCTTTATCGATCCTAGGCAATGAGGTGACAGGGTTTAGGCTGCACCCTAGTCAGCCATCTTCAGATTTTTCAACGTGGTCTACTGAACAGGGGAATCCTCTTCAGCTGTTAGAGCTAGTTTGATTTTTCTACTACCTTTTTTACTACCTTAATTCTAAAAAATGTTCGTACCGTACATTTCTTTTGCTTCCTTACCAATATGGCTTCCTCGCTTAGTCTTCACCACAAAATACAGGTTGTATGGCATGCCCTTCCAGGGTCAGATGTCTTCTTCAACCTCATACCAATCAGGAGGTAGATAGCAGCAGAGTTCCAACAGGTACCAAAATCAACGTGGCAAGAGGGGTTCAGGTCAAGGCAAGAGCTACGCCAAGAAGAACTGACTCATGCTCAATGCGTCTCCCACATTCCACCCCAGTGGGAGAACGCATCTCATGGCACCTGAATCAATGGTACACTATTATTTCGAAAGGATGGGTTCTTCAGGTGATCAAAGGGGGATGGCTGCAGAGAAAAACATCCTTCTGTTGCAACACCTAAAGGCAGAAGCTGCCAAGTTATTACTAAAAGCTGCCATAGAGCAAGACCCACCCCTGCAACGAGGGAAAGGGGTCTACTCCTATTTTTCCTAGTAAAGAAGAAAATGGTCAATGGCACCCGATACTGGACCTGCGAGCCCTCAACAAATTTGTCTGCCGCCTAAACTTCAACTTGTGCTTCCATGGCGACGTCCTTGCTACCCTAGATTTGGATAACGCCTATTTCCACGTCCCCATCCATCGCACAGAGATCCTTCGGTTCACTGTAAGCGATCAACATTTCCAGTGCAGGGTGCTCCCTTTTGGGTACAAGTCTGCACGAAGAGTGTTTACGAAATTCCTGGCACCAGTCGCCGCCCATCTTAGGCTTTAGAACTGCAGGTCTTCCCATGACTAGATGACTGGCTAGTAAAAAGAAGCTCCTTGACAGCAGCGTCAGAAGCACTGCTCCAGGACCTAGGGTGTTTGATCAACGAGGACAAGGCTTTACTCCTGCCTGCACAGACAGCAATCTTTCTAGTTGCAGATCTGTATACTCGAGTTCCGAGGGTTTGTCCTTCCCCGGACAGAGTGGCGACAATGCAAAACCTCATTGCATGGTTTCAAAAAAGAAGAATCTAAAACGCACCCAACCATTGGCCCGACAATTCAGCAATGGCACAGACTCAGGACAAAACAGGGGATTCCCACCAAAGCAACTCCAATGTGGGCCAGCATAAGGTCCATATTAGCATATGGGTCACCACAGGTCATCCACCAGAACCAGGGGAGTAGGTGGTCAAACATATGGGTTATGGATATCATGGAGGACAAAAACGAGATGATGGGCTTTGAGATGCACAAGTCATCCTAGGTCTAGGGGAGGGGGGATTGGCTTTGTTATCACACCATCCAGGCTATAATACTCAAACACACAACAGGGGATTCACACCCACGGCCCCCCGCGCCTTGCGAGAAAGAAATGGAACGGAACCCGGAAACATTCCCAAGAATCAGCCCATTTTATACTATGTCCATACCAGATAACAAAAGTCGTACTCTAACCTTAGCGGTACACTGGATGCAAGAACTAGAGTCACCAATAAGTAGCTTGGACATACACAATGGCTTTTCAGCCATCTCAGGGGTCTCTTTATGCCTTAGGAATAGAGAAATACAATATAATAATCTCTCCACAGAGTATACTACACCCCGATCAAACTCTACAAAATGGGGCTCCAACCTACGGGTATATGCTGGAGGGGCTGTTCGGGCTTAGGGACGATGGGTCACATGCTCTGGTCATGTCCCAAGATCGAACATTACTGGCGCAAACTCCACCAACGACTCCTAGAGTTGGAGGGGGTGGACATTGCTTTCACTCCCATCGCCATGCTCCTGGGCGTTGGCACAACGGAGTGGCACACAGACGCGCTAGCATGCAAGCTTATGAACCTGATCCTGTTCACAGCATGCAAACTCCTGTTATCACATTGGAAAGCGGCAACACCACCATCTCACAACGAATGGCTCGCTGCACTTTCCAAAACATGTAGACTCGAGAGAGTGGCCTTCAAGAGACAGGCAGGCAGTCCCTCTGCCAGGGGAGACAGATTCTGGGAACAAGTAGACCCATACATCTGAGTAGGCATGGCCGACACATGGACTCTAACGCACCTAACGCCTCGACAAAACGCAAGAATTAACCTGGCACTGCGGACAGCGCACACTAATCAAGACCAAGACAAGACCACGTCTGGGGGGGGGGGGTCACGGGAAGGGGATCAGGGACTGTCACAACCTGTACCTATGTTGAAATGTTATTTCACATGCTATTATTCCCACAATATGCTTGCTGAAACTGTGTTTAAGAAATGTGTGACCTTCTGTAATTGTGACAAAATCCCTTAATAAAAAGAGTTGAAAAAAAAAGAACAAGCTGCACTGTCAGACAGTACAAGTCCCTCCTGGGCATGATGTCCTCCCGTATATTCCTCATAACAAATTGCAGACTAAAGATGTGACCGCTTTAAGAGGAGATGGATGCGCAATGGGCTCAACAGAGCTGATCATGGGAGGACATTGTGCACCTCATGCCAAAGCTCCACAAAGCCCTCATATGGTGGGCCAAGCACACCAATCTTCTGCAGGGTTTACCATTCCAACTACCCACGTCCATTCTACTCTTAAGGGTGGACACTTCACTCTCCAGTTGGGGTACTCATCTGGGCCAGCTACAGGCCAGTGGGGTGTGGTCACTGACAGAATCCTGCCTGCACATAAATGTGCTGGAACTCAGGGTCATTTGGTAGACGCTAAAGTCCTTCCTAATAGTGCCTTCCGGACAAGTGGTAAAAGTGCAAACGGATAACATCACGTCAATGCACTACACAGACAAACAAGGCAGCACCAAGTTCAGCATCCTCTCGCTAGAGGCTCAACTCTGGAATTTGACACTACGCCACAAAGTCCACATGAGGGCAGAACATCTCCCCGGCAAAGACGAAGGGGCTCATTACAAGTCCATCGGTAACTGTGCCGTTACTACCGGCAGGTTGCCACTGGACCTGTAAATATTTACTGGTGCCGGCTTTGCTGGAAACACCAGGGTATTACAAACCCAGCGTTCTGGAAAGTCAGACACCTGTAAATTGAAAGTCCCCAGTTATTAACGGTGCCAGTGCTTCTGTGACGGTCTTCCTACCATGACCGCAAGGTCTGCCCTGTCGAGCACAGCGGCTCCGGCAGGCAGACTCATAGTATGCCAATCCGGAAACAACAGTGCGGTAAACTTACCGGTACTGTTGTTTCCGGACCGGCATACTTGGAATGAGCCCCAAAGTGTTGGCAGACAAACTCAGCCCACAATTCCACCAATCCCACAAATGGGAAATCAACAACCACGACCTGGCCAAACTATTCCTCAGGTGGGGAAAACCCACCGTAGACATGTTTGAAACCCTTGAAAACAAGAAATACGAGCAGTTCGCATCCAGGTACCTGGAGAAATACTCTCTGGGAGACACATTCTCAATAGAATGAAACAGGAAATTCCTTTACGGGTTTCCTCTGACCCCATTGGTCCCAGGGGTACTTCGCAGGATAAAGGAGCAACCATGCACCATGATATTGATAACCCAGATATTGTCATGACCTAAAGTCCGACTGGCCATTGTTGGGGTGGAAGGCAGGACTGGTGACTTCCCTGGAGACTGGAGATGTGGCCAAAATGCAGCATTCAGCAGTGTACTACGATCCCAGGATTCCCTGGCGAGCAGCGCCGCAACATGTGACTGGGACACGCAGCACAGAGGCACGGCAGGCTGTGTTGTCACCTGTGGATTCAGCATAAGAAGTCGGCAAGTCATGAACCCGCTGATCCTAAACTGATATGGTGAGCAAGTTCCTTAGGTATCTTTCTCTGTTATCGTTCCTTGTCCTTGACCTCATTGCAATGTTTTCCAGACTGTCTTTGCTTGATTCTTCACTGCTGTTTGCCCAGAATTTTGATATTGATTTCCCCGTTACTCGACCTCTGCTATTTCTGAAAAGGTTTTGATTCCTGTTCATCCCCTGAACTGTTTTGGTTTCCACCTGTCCTGCAATGCTTCTCTGGAACTGGTACTTCCTGTCGCTTTTTCTGGAACATTGTTCTTGTTGATGGAATTGCGTTTGGTTAACTTTTTCAAATGTTATTATTTCCAACTCCTCCTGATCTTTGTGAATTTCTATATACTCTGGTGAACACTTTGAATGCGCCCTCATTCCGCCCGCGTATAGTGCCTCCTGTGCATCTCGTGCCGCCGGGTCATGGAGAACTAGACTAATTTGCACCTGGATTCAAGAGTGTATCTGGTACAGCAGAATTGGAACATTTCTGCAACTATTCAAGGTGGAAGGTATTTTCCTGTAGGTTCACTGCTTTTATCATGCACTCTCAGGTAGTCTTGGGATTTTGGGAATGTGCTAGATTTTGTAATATTGTGGTTTCTACATACACAGATTTACAAGCTTTACGTTATTTTCAGCTTGCTGAACGTGCCCTTCCTACCTTTTCGCTTCAGCTTTCAGTCCACCATTTAATCACGTCGTGGTGGACTGTGCTTTCAGGACGAAAGTCTCCCCATAGTAGGAGGACTAGTAACCTCATTACAGTGAGGTACAGGTTACAACGGAGCACTCCTTGATACAAGGCTTCGAGACAGGACAGATAGGGGCACATCAAATTTGGTACCCTGCACTCCTTCAACACTGGAGAAGCTGATACATCGTCAACCTCACCGGCACCTGTTGTCAAAGCACAGGGGCAAACTGCTTCATCACAACCCAGCAGGCCTATTTCTCAAGGGCTGGCTCCTCAGCAGCGTAAATTCCACAACCTCGCCCTAGACCCTGAATGCTATGGTATACTGCGAGCTTCCAGGGCTCCGTCCACCAGACGAACATATACCAAGAAATTGAAGCATTTCAAATTAAGGTGCGTAGAAGCTGGCACAGACCCCCTCTCAGCATCTGTGGAACAAATCTTGCCCTTCCTTCGGCATTTAGCAAAGAGCAGCTTAGCGCTTTCTTCCATCAATGTTCACCTTTCAGCCCTCCCAACTTATATCACCAGACCTCACCAACACTCCTTGGTAACAGATCGGGCAGTCAAAGCCTTCCTGAAAGGGCTTACGCGCTCTTTTGCCAGACAAAGGAGAATTACACCTTCCTGGAGTCAGTTCTACCTGCGCTCATGAGAGCACCCTACGAACCTATTTACAGGTGCGACACAAGGATCCTGTCATGGAAAACAGCCTCCTTAGTGGCCATCATTTCACAAAAGGTAGCAGGCGCTCCTCTCCAGAAAGAACATGGCATGATGACCTGTTCTGTGGTTTTTCCCCACTTTGAGATGAGAGTTTGCAGTACAAGCATTTTGCTCACTGTACCTTTCACAGATGGGAAATACCCATTTGCATATCAGTCTTTGTCCCGCCCACATGGGCAATCCAGCACCGAAATGCTATGGCAATTCCCTTCTGAACAAGAGTACCAACAGCAACCCCATACACGTGTTTCAGCCTTGTTGGGCCTCATCAGTGAGGTGGATCTGTGCCTCTCTGGGCACAGTGAGCAGGGAGTCCACGACTGGGTTCCCCCAGGTAACTCATGGTGACCAACCCCAAGTTCCTTGCAACTATTTCAAAAAAGGTAGCAGGCGCTCTTCTCCAGAAATAGCATGGCATGATGACCTGTTCTGTGGTTTTTTCCCACTTAAAGATGAGAGTTTGCAGCACACACTTTTTGCTCACTGTACCTTTCACAGATGGGAAATATCCATTTGCATATCAGTCTTTGTCCCGCCCAAATGGGCATTCCAGCACCGAAATGCTATGGCACAAGAGTACCAACAGCAAGAGAGGCACAGCCATTTCATTCCCTGAACAACAGTAAAACCAGCTGCAGTAAATGCAAATAATGTACAGCTCCAAATGATGGTCCCCGAAAACATTACCCGGACGACTCAGACAATGGACAGCAACCAGCGCTGGGAACAGGAGCAAATCTCACGACAGGAGCTTGCAACAAATATGTTACAATGTGAGACAAGTGTTGCACGAAGCGAAAGAGCACTCTCATAGACTAAGGTGGTACACACAAGTTACAATGCAGATACATAGTCGTTCTTATTACCTTAAGAAAGTACACCAAGAGCAGAGAACCTTTGCAGATCCCAGGCCTGGGGACATCAGCTCTAGCCAACCACAGTTCAGTATCCTAGGGGTGGGTAGCAACAGGCAAGAACCAATGGTAAGACCCTCACACTGCAACATTGGGCCTCATTCCGAGATTGGTGGTAGTCATGGCGCTATTTGTGCCATGTCTGCCACCAATAAATGGTCCGGCACCAGCGCATTTCAATGGGGACTTACCGGTTTAGTCCGACCCTGGTGGGACCAGTAAGTCCCCATTGAACATGCCATTCCCCATTCCCATTGAGCCCCTATAGGGCTCAATGGGAATGGGGAGGGCGCTAATAACGGGCTCGCGACATGCAAGCCCGTTATTAGCACCTTGGTCCCTTAACGGGTCCCATATAGAAAGGCTGGTCAGACCAGCCTTTGCAGGTGGGACCCGCTAAGGGACCTTGGAATAGGGCAGTAAGGGATTACCGGCACCAGTCTCCTTACCGGTGCCCAGCATCCCTTACAGCCCACCTCATAATGACCCCCATTGTTAGAGATAGTGATTTGGGGATGGACCAGGCCAGCCACCTGACATGCGAGAGCCAGTAGAATAACACATATAGGCTCCTGACAACCAATTCAGTAGGCCAATAGGTTTTCTGGAGAAGGGCCCAGGTTGTGACATCACTCTGATGCAATTTTAGGTCAAAACTGGCCTGCAAGCCAGGAGATGTTGAGACGTCCACAGATTTCTTTTGTCCTTGTACTGATCCCTGTTGGTTTTTGCTGTAATAAACCGCAGTTTGAACTTGCTGTTTGACTGAGTCTTACGTTCCTCCTGTGGAAGGTGTTGGGCCTTCCGAGGGTCCACAAACTCCTAGTGGCCCTCTGGCTTACCTGGGACTTTGTCCCAAAAAGTTGGTAGTGCAGAGGATGGTTGGCTGCGTCAGCCCGGCACCAGGTCGACTCCTTCGCAACCGAACATGAGAGGCTGCCGGACCCTTGCATATTTCGAGAAGACAGGAAAACGTGTGCCCATTTACAGGTGCCTTTTGTGAATAATCCTGCCTGAGGTGCGCGGGTTGTCCAGGCACACCAGGGTGGGAGGTGAGCGGCTTGACAGGGAGCAAGCAGCCGAGCAGCGCTAGCACAACACAGAACGTAAGTATTGACCCAGTCCGACGGCAACTGTGGGCGTGAGGGCGGGTAATGAGTATTGTGGAGTGTCGTTTAGTATTGTTGATTGTTATGAAGTATTGATTAGTACTGTTATAGTGAGTAGGGACAGGAGCAGAGGTAGAAGTTCCTTTTTTATGTTTAGGGCACATTCGGTCTTAGAGGTAAAAGGTTCTGGTGGATAACCTAGACTATTGACTCAAGGGCTTGAATGACAAAAGTTATGTAAATAAGGTATTCCTGTGGGTTGGGCGTTTTAGCTCGGGTCATAGATGATGGTATCCCTGTGAAGGTTAGCAAGGGTGCTAGCCTAGATTGCGGAAGGTGAGTTGACTTGTTAAGTCTCCTGGAGTGAGGTGTTTCACACATTAGGCAACGCAATGGGTGCAGTTCGATCACAAGAGAATATTGGTATACTCTGCCTAAAGTGCAGGAAGACAGCATTGGGGTTTGTGTGTGGGTTTGGGAGCAATGGGCTATTAAATTGTGCTCGTAATATCTGATTTACCTATGTCATTTTGATAGCTTGGTGACGTCACCCTTAGGGTTGCAAATAGGACACGGAGAGCTTGAGACAGTGAGGAGATGATATTGAGAACTTGGGATTGGCAGACGAGGTTAACCAGTGGCGGTGCGCAAAAGGTGCATGCACAGGATTGTGTTTGTGTGCCTGAGGAGGCAGTGATTGCGAAGGGGGGGGCGGTGCACGGATAACGCCTGATAAGTTGTAGAGCCAGAGGGGCTCGTAGAAACTGGAAAGTATTATTATTGCATTGTGACTTGTACCCCCAAACAGCGGATTATCGAAACCCCCGACTTGAGGTCAGGTAAAAGGTATTGATATGTATCAAGGTAACAGTAGGCGGACTATGCCCCTTCAGCGCCTGTGTAAGACACTTCCACTTTATAAGGAAAAAATATACAACTATAGCATAGAATGGTCCAAAAGTACAGAAGGTAAATTAACCAAAGAATGGCGACCTTGTGGAAGTTTCTCCAAAGATGTGCAGCAATCGCTATCGACACACATACAGGGTGCCTACAAGGGGAAGTAATTGACCAAGCGCATGGCCATATTTGAGTTGTGGCGCTGTTTCAGGAGGGAGAGGTGGTTGCCGTGAGGTGTCGGTGGATGCTAAGCCAGCAGAAGGTCAAGGGCCAAGGGACCCATGCCTCCGCACCCCTCCCCCCACTCCAAGTGTAGTATCTGATGATACAGACGATGAACAGGGAATGTTTCCAATGAGGGGCATAAGGGCAGAAGAGGGTATTCAAATCTGACATATTAGACACCAGCATACACTAAAGAGGATAAGCAGAAAGGCGCGGGACAGCCAGCTAGTGATGCAGGGGCAAGCAGTGAGGTGCAGCAACTCGCGAAGGAGGAGTTTGAGGGCATAAGCACTAACGAATGGATAGCAGCGCAGGTATTAAAGCCTCAAGGGAAGACAAACGGAGAGGCAGAAGCAGCGACCAAGCCGATAGAAAGCCTGAAGAGGGACAGCGACATGACAGACTTGGCAGAACTGATGGATGAGGAGGATAGAAGGGGGAAGGACATGGAAGTGAGATTAGAGCGCGGGAGGAGAGAGGAGAAACTGGAGCAGGAAGACAGAGACAACGAAGAAGGGAAGAAGAGAAGGAACACTTGGAAAGGGAGCAGGAAGAAAGAATAGAGAGGGATCTTAAAGAAAGGAGGAGAGCAGAAAGGGAGATGAGGGAGAAAAGAGAGAGAGAACTAGAGAAGGCAGAGAGACGGAGAGAGATAGCAGAGCAAGAAAAACGCAAGTTAGCAGAGAGGGAACAGAGAAAGTCGCATTTGGCCAGATTGGCGCGAGAACGAGCGCACAGGGAGGAGGACGAGAGAGCAATAAGGGGGGGGAGATGAAGACACAGGCAGCAATGGCTGGGGAAAGGAATAGACTTGAGGAGGACAGATGGACAGAACCAGACAGCATAAACATGCAGGGCAAGAGTGCAAATGAGGGAAGTGGAGCCGGCCTAGGGCCCTGGGCAGGAGGAAATGGGGGTGACTTGAGAGACATTGATCTCAGTATGAAACCCAACACATACTTGACATAGAGGAGACTGAGTTTTGCAGATGATTTTTGTAGCAACATGGAAACGGGATCTGAAAACAAGGACAAATACAGCGGGGATTAGAGGGGGGAGCAGTATCGATCACAGTCCACAGGGTTGGGAACAGACAAACGAGTGTCATGGGAGTTCATAAGGGATAAGAGGGAGGTGGCTCAGACGAGCAGATGCAACAGATGCAACAGACGGACAACCTTTGCATCTCACACAGCACGTATGTTAACATACTAAGGGATCTCCCAGGACAAAGTGGGGAGACATCCATAGCTTGCTCCAGACGACGATTGTCCAGGGCGTATTATGATAACAGGAGAGTGCCCACATTGGAACCAGTAGATATATACACAGACATTAAGGAGGAGAGAGGACCTTGATAAATTAGATTGACTAGGAGGGTGCTTGAGGAGAAGGCAGCATACACACAGATGCCTTTATTGGAGAGAGGTGGGGTGATACCTCAGTATGAGCCATGGAAGCACAAAGATAAGGAGAATGTGAAGTGTAGGTTACCATCATTGAGCACGGAAGCAGGGAAATGGATCTATGAGATGGAGAAGATGACAGATGGCCATAGACTACTAGTGGGTGACATAAATGGACGGTTAGTATCGATATTAGGAGACGCAGCTGATGACGTATGGAAGAGAGCAGGGTTCCCACATGTGACGACACAGAACACAGCACATGATGGGGCATCATTTGCAAACTGCAGGACAGCAGTATGGCAAGCCTTACAAGCACAATTCCCAGACACGTCAGACATTGGAGCAATTACGTCACTAAACATTTGGGAAGACGAAGACCCTAAGCTGTACATTCAGGTGATTCAAGAGCTTTGGTGACTTGAAACTCAAGAGCCTTGGGACAAAACAGTAGCAATATTTTATCACATATTAGTGCATGGACTACCACAGCCAGTACAGATGAGTTTGAGGAAACTGGCGGGGATGGAAGAGAAGGGATGGCCAGAAATACAGCTCACAATAGTGCATCATTTTAGATTGTGGCAGGAAAAGGTTAAGATAAAAGGAGAAAGACAGGTGAGGCCAAACTAGTGTAGCGTAAGCTATCAAAGTATGTGATGGAAGGGGTGGTTAAAACCAGCCCAAACCCACAAGCACATCAGCAACCATTTGTACCGCCCATGGGGAGAGGGTACATGGGGCGGGGCAGCCCCCAGTAGGGATTCTGAGGAAGGGGAGGACTACAAAGGAGCCGTGGCTTCGGGCCACAGATGCATCACAACCAAGGGGGGTTTTCAGGAAGGTTTCGGAGATATGGACAACGAATGCAGCAGAACCCAGGATGCTTTTTGGGTGGTTTTCCAAGACAAGGGAGGGAGCCACCACAGTGTTGGACTTGCGGCCAGCTAGGACACATTTCAAGGGTATACGATTTTAGAGGGACTCAACAAAATTCAGGAGAGCAGGGTCAGCAACCATATCAAGGAGGCCAAGAAGACTATTATGTGCAAGATCAACAGCCACAAGGGCAGATGAAGGGTACATATCAACAGATGCCACAAGCACAATCACTGATGCAGGCACCACAGATGTCAGCACTGATACCACAGTATTTACAAGCACCACAGATCAGAGGGAACACACAGCAACTAGCACAAATACCGGATGACAACGCACCGGCACAGGTGGACCGAGTAGCAACAGTACCCGTCAGACGACTGGGAGGGGTGACAATGGTAGGAAACAACCCCTTTACAGGGAATGGGTCATCCATGTACCCACAATAGGACAGCCCACAGACGAACTTGATGTGTCCCATCCTGTCGTTCAAACCCAACCCTGCGGAGGAACCTTACATAGGGGTGGCAAGAGGTGACAACACTTTTTTCCTTTGTGGTTGACAGCGGGGCGACTAGGTCATGCATTAGGGAAGGAACATTTACGTTGTCAGGCTATGCCATGAACACTCAAGGATTCTCTAGGACTCGAGAAGTGGTACCTTATTACTGATAATATCTCACTATCTATTGGAGATCACGACTTATCACTACCTCTGTTTTACTCTCGACAGACACCTCTAAACATATTGGGATGAGACATCATGAGCAGACTAAACATGACCATCTCATTCACAGACAAAGGCAAAGTGTGCTCAACACCAGGAATACACATGTTAAATGTAAAGCAGATTGTTTGAGCATATTGTGGATGCACGGTACAGAGGGGGGTGCCAGTGGACCCAAAGATGTTTCAATATGGGACTGCCATTGCATGGTTGGCAGGCATTGCAGGGAAGGTGTGGCGAGTACCAAACAAGTATTTGTTTAGGCCAGAGCCACCACTGAACGAGCCAGAAGGAATGATAGTATCCATAGAAATAGAGGTGGTGTTGGCAAGGGAGGATTGGATTGCAGTACACAGAGTGGATGACCCTGGGAGGGCATGAAGAGCAATAATTGCAGTTGCAGAGGGGTGCCGGCTGACCACAATGACAGATGAAGAACTATTTCAGGAAGAGAGACAGAAATTGGAGATGGTGTTCGAAATTAGTGTAACCTACTGGTTACAGATATATTACAGACAGGTGCCACAGAGAATGGCTATGGCGCTGGAGGTGGCACCCTCATTTTGGGAGGATGACATGGCCAAAGTGCCCAGCAGTTTATGGACAAGTCCTTACGACGTGGGCTGCATAAAGAGCATGGGGGGGTGAAGATTAAACTGAAACCAGGAGCAATTTTACCCCAGAGTAAAGCAGTATCCCCTAACCAAGGAAGCAGATGAATGCATTTACGAAACAATCACAGCTTTGATTGACAGAGGCATTCTGGTACCATCAGAATCTCCATGCAGTACAGCAGTGTATCCCGTGCGGAAGGCGAAAAGGGGGTCATGGTGTTTTATTCAGGATTTAAGACCTCTTAACCACATTGTAGAAGCAGAGTATCCTCTAGCAGCAAACCCGGTGAGAATTTTGTGTGCCATACCAGCGGAAGCAGCGTGTTTCATGGTCACTGATTTGAAGAATGCATTCTTTTCAGTGCCACTACACCCAGACTCGCAAGACTTGATCAGCTTTATTTACAGAAACTAGAAGTGGAAACATACTCATTTACCACACGGGTACTGCAAGTCACTATCTATCTTTAATCAAGTGATACAGATGGATCTAAGTAACAAACAGACAGAAAGCAGTTTTACAGTATGCAACAACATTTTGATTTGCAGTGAAAACTCAGTGCACATGCTGATAGTGTTAGCAGACAAAGGGTACAAAGTGGACAAGGCCAAATGACAGTACTGCAGTACTGCCAGAAGGAGGTGCTATACATTGGACAGATGATATCCAAGGACGGCTGACACATTGCCCCAAAGAGAGCAGAGACAATGCGTAAAACACCCCAGCCCACAACAGTAAGGGAAATGCAACAGTTTTTTTTGGGGTTGTCTAATTACTGCAAACCCAATGACGTGGATGACAGAGAATTGACTGAGGCCTTTGAGGAACTGAAGGAGGCCATAAGCACTCCCCAGTGTTAGTGACACCAGACTACAAAAATCTGATTTTCTTATTTTTGCACACTGATGGTGTAGTGATGAAGGTAGTACTGACACAGAAGACACGCATGGGCCATAAGCCAAATGCTTAATACAATGGACAACTTGACCCAGTGATGAGGGGACATTATCCATGCGAACAATTGTTGGCAGCTGCAGCCTTCGCAGTGGAGAAGTCATCAGCCATGACAATGGGGTGCACCAGCACCACCACTTTGTACGTGGAGCATGCCCTCTTTGCGATACTACATAAGCCAAAGAGCACACTCACCACACAGAGAGCATCAGGGTACGAGGTGCTACTATCAAATGTAGGACTGAAGATAGTAAGATACAAGACTAAACCCAGTGACATTCTTGGCAGATGTTCTCAAGGCAGGAGACTATGCACATGACTGCACAAAGAACATAGAGATGTTCAGTGAGACACGCAAAGTAGAGGAAGACACACTTGAGTGGGTAGACATGCTGTACATTGACGGTTCTTCGACAATTGATGAAACTGATGGGATCAGACGTACAGGGACTGTAGTGGTAAGACTGAAGCAAGGTGGTTGTAAGTGCGTGACTACCATCCCATTATTCAGCACAAACAGCAGTACCAGTGGCTCTCATATTAGCAATAGAAAACAATGTAGAGAAAGAGGTGACAATTTATTCTTACTTCGCCTACATGACGTCAACTGTACACTCAGGACTTGCACGATGGCTCAGGAGAGGGTTCAGGGAAGCAGACAGGACCCCAGTGCAGCATGCGCTATTATTGGGCAAATTGATCAAAGTGATCAAAGTGATTGCATATTCAAAACAGGTAGCACTAGTGAAATGCCAGGCCCACACCAAAGGGGAAGACCCTATCTCAAGAGGAAACGAGGCAGCAGATGATGAGGCAACACGTACAGCGTATTTTTGGCAATTGTGGGAACTGAAAGAGAGACCAAAGACTCAGGGGGGAGTTAGGAACATGGTGATGAAGGAAGGTTACAATGTATTACCAGAGACACATATTATGGAGCTGCAGGGAGGAGAAAGAGCTATGGATAAAGAGAGGGTGCTCCATGTCTCCACAGATGCGTTATGGCGACGGAACAATACAGGGAATTTGGTCATGCCACTAGCACTATTGAAGACAGCATTGGCACAATACCATTATCCAACACACACATTGAAAGAGGTCATTGCTACACGCATTGGAGAAACATGGTTTTGCCCAAACTTGAATGAACATGTAGCTGATTTTGTTAGCAATTGCTTGACCTGCCAGCAGTTTACATCAGGGAATACTTTGAGGGTTGTGAGGGGATCCATACCAAAACCCGTAGCCCCTTTTATGCATCTCCATTTGGGCTACATGGATACGATCCAAGTTTGCTAAGGGTACCGCTACATGATAGTGGTTGTCTGCCCATTCTCTAGGTGGATAGAGGCAGGGCCCTGTTCACATGCTCACACACTTAGAGCAGCCAGGTTTCTGGTTAGTGAGGTTTTCCCGAGATGGGGTGTGTGTGAGGTCCTGCGGTCTGACAACGGCCCTCACTTCGACAATGAACTATTCCAGCACATCACAACCCTGTTAGGCATCAAGCATACATTTTCCTGTGCGTACCACTCACAAGCTAATGTTATGTGTGAATGCCTGAATGGACTCCTAAAGGAGTGCATTGCCAAAACTCAGCAGAGCACCAAGAAAAACTGGCTGCATTGTTTACCTTTGGCCGTGTTTGAATTGCGCACTAAGCCAGGGTCCAACCACCATTTAAGGACCCATCAGGTGGTGACACAACGGCGCATGCATCTTCCCCTGGCTCCTCCCATAAGAGCATTGAAAGATTGTGAGAACAGTCCAGATGTGTTAGGATAGGAGATGAATTACTACATTACTTCTCTGGTTGCTAGTGCCTCTTTTATCTCTCGGCAGATACAGCGCATCTAGGAAGACGGCGACAAGATCGGCTGTGACGACACACCACAAGATCATGAACTAAAGGATTCTGTGAAAGTGGTATATTGTTCTCCTACATAATTTTGTGAGGTGCTGGAATGCGCCTAGATTGACGGGACCTCACGTTGTAGAGAAGGTAGCAGGCCATGCTGTTAGGCTAGTTGGTAAGACTGTATGGAATCATCTCCTCCATGTCAAGCCGTACAAAGCAGTGGCCTCACCTGGCAACAGATGTTCTGTGACTAACAGGGCCAATGTTCAGGACATCGATGAACTACAAGTGTGTACAGACCTCACTGAGTTAGGGAGATCGGGCACCCCATAGTCACACTATCCCAAGCAGCAAAAGCAGCAACTGGAATACTTGTCCAATCTGACTAAGGATAGATTGTCCATTTGTTATTTTTCTTTTCGCACACGAAGGTCTATGTGAATGTCATGGGAAATGTATAGATTGTTGTCCTGATGTTACCTTCCACCCCTTACCCCAAAGCTTTCTTTAACCAGTTTGTGCACTATATAAGAAGACCGAGATGATTCAGAGCATGATCCCCTGCAGTATATTATGGTGTTTTTGTAGAGTACTTGGCCCAAACATACCCACAACTTGAACACAGTGAATTCCGATTATTGCCTACATTCAGAGACCCCTCAACAAGAAAGATCTGGGAGCAAGTAATTAGTATTTGTCAGTACCCTCAAGCCCTGTGAACCAAATAATCACTAACACAGTAACGCCTTCTTTGCGAGTTTCAGGTGATTTGATTTGATATTTTATTTTTATCGCGCTCGTACACAAAGTTGCCCACCTGGGGCAGGTGGGCAACTTTATCTCCAGGCTGCAAGGATCAAGCTGCGTAAGTGGATATAAGAGAAACAATAAACATTATTATTATGTCGTGTCTATTAATTCCAAGTGGCTTGATGGAATTTGTATTTTGGCAATTATATGTTGTTGTCACCACTACCTCTGTACCCTATACTAACATTCCCCCAACCCTAGCAGGAGGGACAACCATGTCAGGTGGACGAGAAGACACTACTGATAAGGTAAGGAGAGGTAAGCGCAGTGTTGACACAGACAAGGGAGTAGAGATGTATCTTACTGACACTGCTTGGGTATCTAACAACATGTGGTACAAACATATGACAAAAGTAGGTAAGGAAACCACCGGGGAGATCTGTTATGTCTGCTCTTTAACCCCTTATGCCATGAGTACCTCTACAATGTTCATAGCAACTGAAATACCAGCAGCAAGAGCACAGGGCCTGATGTATCTCGCAATGGTGCAAACGTGAGGAAGATTCCAAGGGAAGACAGCAACATTGAGATGGATGTCCAAAGGGACATTCCCATATGAAGACAATTACATAAAGACATTAGACATGATGAACAATTACTGGCAGCTAGATGAAGCCATACAGTGCATAACTAATGGACCCTAGAAAGGAGAAACAAAGATTATCACACTGAAGGAATTGCCATGTCCCTGGACAAGAGTGAAGGAGATAGGAGGATAGCCTGGGGGCTGGGAGTGGCCACAGATATTAGTGTATGGACAAGTGTACACTAACGATGGATGGCAGGATGGAGTGGTGAGAAGCAAGGCACTGACACTAGCCCAGTCATTAGTGAACAACGAACAGGAAGAAAATGACAAGTGCCCGAAGGAGTGGGATGCAAGCGCAAAGTTGCTGACATCGGTAGAAAATGAAGCTGGACCGATGCCAATAATCCCCCTGAAGATGCCAGCCCTCTGCTATCAGAACAATGGCGATGTTGAAGTTAGCGAGAACATAGGATGCAAGACAATTGAACAACTCACGCAATGAAAGCAGGAACGGCAGTGCTGAGGGATCACTACTGGACATGTGGATCGAAGGCATGTGAGAAGCTGCCACCTGAATGGGGAGGAGTATGCTTGTTGGTACACATCAACATGCCTTCGTTGGTCATGCCCAAAAAGGATGTGAAACTCGATGAATTCCCAAAGATGAACAACAACAAAATGTAGAGAAGGTAGAGAAGCTAGACGGATTGAGCAGAGTGAAAAGAGGGGGGAATTACTTTTCAGAGGCATCAGAAATGGCGTTGGATGAGATTCCCGGAGAGCACCGACTATTCAGCAGAACCCAAATGTTCTTTGCATCAATAATACCAGGAATACAGATGTACACAAATGCCAAGTGGTTACAGATCACTTGTTGGGAGTTGATGGTAACAATCAAAGGGGAAGTTCACTCAAACGTTTGTATTGGCTCAAAAGATGGGCCATAATCAAAAATATATATAAAAAATATTTTTAAACAAAGTTCCCTATATAAAATTCTGAGCACATGAGGCTCAAACAAAAAATGTCAAGCACTAGGAGGCATCCGATTTGTGAAATGGATGAACCTCCTGTGCTTGTGTTAATCTGTGCCTTCGCTGCACTAATGAAGCAAAAGCCGGCTGTAATAAACAAAAGCTACTAGTAGGTGGTTTTTGCTTCATTATTGCCGGGGAGCAGAGAATGCAGTCAGGATCCTTCCTGCCGTCTCATGCGGGTAAGTGCTTTTTTTTGTGCTTAAAGAAAGAAAACCATGGCAATTATAAATACACCCATTGTTGTATTTATGATTGCAGTGGCTTTCTTTTTAAGTCTGTGAAACCCATGGCAATTCCACTGCAATCATGAATACAATGCGGTTGTATTTATAATTGCTGTGGTTTTCTTTTTAAGTTTCACAGACTTAAAAAGAAAACCACAGCAATTATAAATACAACCGCGTTTTATTTATAATCACGGTGGCTTTTGCTTTGAGTCTCCTGGGCTCCCCCGGGCCGGGGAGCCCGGGATACTGAAAGCGAAAGCCACTGCAAAAAACTTTAGTGGTTTTCTGTCTTATGCAAAAGCTCACAACAAAGACATCACATGCCCCGCAAGACTGATGGTTCTGGGTCTCCTCGTCTGTTACTAACACTGCCATGGTGTCCCCACCTGTCACACGCTTTTCTGTCGTTTATGTAATAGACTTGGCTCTGTGTAGCTTACTGTGCAGCTGTTTGTGGGCTTGTTATGTTAGTATTATTTGATATGTACGCTCAATCCACAGGCTCTCTGTGAAACATTTTGCAGTTACAGTGCTTTGTTTTTGTTATAAAGTGACACATTTTAATACATAAATTATCTATATAGATACTCTGGGAAAGTATTCATTTGACTTGTAGTTACAAGTTTACACAAATTAGAAACCCACACTGGACAGACTAGTAGGATCAATTTTCTAATAATACACATATATCTGAAAATGGGGTTTTTGCACCTTTACACAATGATAACCTAATGGTCTCAATTGATTAAAATCTTTAAAGAAATCAGATATTTTTTCAGTCCATGTTGGTCTATATTTTTTGCTTGACCGTTTTTTTATATAAAGGACATGGCTTAGGGAAGTAACTCAACCTATATGAAGAGTACCGCAGATTTGGCTTATGACAAAAGATCTGCATTATGTAACTGTTTCTTTATACTCATTGGCCCTCATTCCGAGCTAGGAGGTAAGTACCGGTACTTTCCGGCATGGCGGAAAGTACGACACCGGGCTGGCGTCAGACCGCTAATTGCGGCCCATTCTGAGCTCGCGGACATGCACTTTTTGCCATGCCGGAAAAGAACCGAGCGTCCTGTCGCAAAACAACCCGAAAAACCCCTACCGGCATGCTGCGACACGTAAATAACAACACCTCCTTGGAGGCTGTAGCGTCAGTACATAACGATGCCATTTACGGAGACCGTAAATTACGGCCACCGCTAAAAAAAAGGAACCGGAAATTACGTCATCGCACAGGAACGGGAAGGAGAGCGGCGGCCATCTTTAAAAACACAATCCATTGCCATCCTCATCCGCCAGCACCCTTGTGAGCTAACTAAAGTCGGGAACAGGACCAGACAACTCACAACATGCCCAAAGTACCTAAGAAGGCTGTGGATCGCATCCACAAGAGGAGATTCTGCCCCGAGGAACTCCAGGCCATGGTTGACTTCCTGGCTGAGCATGCCGTTGTCGTTTTCAGCAACGACATACGGAGGGAGTCCATCCTCCGCAAGAAGAACATCTGGGCTGAACTTGCCCAGAGGGTGAGCGCCGTAGGCAACACCCCCCGCATCCCCAGGGACTGCCGCAAGCGGTGGGATGACCTGCGGGTGCAGGGCCTCCTCTCCAGCAACTGCAGTCAGGCCATGCAGACGGGAGGCGGACCAAGTACCCCTGTCCAACTGGAGCCGTGGGAGGAGACCTGTGCGGCTCTCATTGGCACAGAATGTATCGAGGGCGTGGGGAACATGGAGTGCGGGGCAACGACTTCTGCCGAAGGAGGTGAGTGTTCACAGTGTACACTGGCAATGTCCATTGCATGAATCAAACTGACCCAAGGGCCATCGAAGGCACCCTCTCGTGTTGCCCTCCCCCCATCCAACTAATGCTGAGGCAAGTGCCACGCAATGAAGGTCCAAGTGCGAGTACATAACGCACATCAACCATAGTGCATTAACTTGCACAGCCCATCATGCACACTGTGCAGCCGGCTCGGCATTGTACTAGCCAAAATGCACATAACCAGGCCACGATGAGTCACTCCCAAACATGCGTACATGACATAACCATGCACATGTACCACTGCCATAGCTACCCCCAAAATACCACAAACCTTAATTGACCGAAATGTGTATGCAGCCATGTATGCAAATGGGACATCCCACATTCACTCATGTTGTCCCTCTCTTCTACCCCCACAGGCACTGACCATGACAGCGCAGAGCCCCAATCAAGCCGGCCAAGCACCTCCATGGGTAGTGGCAGGGTCAGGCGAATGCCAGCACCTAAAAGAACCACCCCCCCGGCTCCAGAGAGGCCACTGGATGCTGTCGAACCACAAGCCATCCCAGCATCTGCGCCAGCCACTATGCCAACCCCTAACTCGGCACAGTCGAGCATCTCTGGTGAGGCTGCTGCTACCGGCCCTGATGAGTGTGTGGACAGCCCGTCACCCATCTGTGGGGTGTCCGAGGAGGAGGGCCAAAACACAGTGCACACCCCGGAGCCCTGCATTGTACCCCTGGCCTCATGCAGTGACTGTGGGGATGCACCTACACCTGTCCACAGTCCTCAACTCGACCCGCAGGGGCATGAGGATGATCTCCCGAGTCCACCTGTACAGCCCTCTCCCGAGCATGCTGGGGCAAGTGGTTTCGCCGATGGTTTCCCATCATTTGGCACGCATCAAGTGAATCAGTTGGCAGACCTCATTGCAGAATTCATGGAGGACAACCGCCAGGCCAGGGTACAATGGCATGATGGAGTTAGAGAAATGCGGCAGTCCCTCACTGACTGCACCAACCAGTTGTGTGACACTCTGACAGACAGCACGACCCGTCTCTGTCATATCCTTGGCCGCATAGCGAATGCCCTTGAGGCAGGCCCTTCCAATACCCAGCCAGAGCAGGCGGACACGGCCGCATCCAGTGTGGCCACACAAGGCAGCCCAGAGAGACGCACTCGGCGTTCGTTCCATGCGTCGCAGGGATATGCCTCCCCCGGGCAAGGGGAGCAAGAAACAATAGGCATTTCTGCCACATGTGGGCTTCAGTTCCTACATGGGACCACTGCTGTGGAGTTGGAGTTTAGGGGGGTGAGGGGTGTGGGTTTGTTGTGGCGTTCGGGTTTAGGGGGGGTGATGGTTTGTTGTTGAGTTTGGGCGGAGGGGGGCTGGTGCGGATGTTTTCACTAAATCTTTTTGTTCACAATACACTATTGGTGTCGCAAAAGTTCAAACGTTGTGGGCATTCATCATTGAGCATGTGTTTATTGACGTCTGCCAGTGCATGGTGTACAAGTATACACACGTCCAGTGCCCTGTGTGCCCATGTCATGCCACCCTCTGCTGACTTGTGTCCTGGACATCTTGTCCACTGTTAATTTGGCGCATTACATGTCCCTCAAGTGCACTGCTTCCATGATGCTTTCTTGCCACTTCCCCCTCCACCTTCACCGAATCTTCATGTGGTCGTAGCAGTACCATGTCAAGGGTGATAGACGCTAATCTAGGGATGCACTTTTTGTGCAGCTAGACATATGACATGGGCTTATTGGACACCAGATATCAGTGGATGGGTCACCCACCAGTCCTGCTTCGCCAACTCACATGTGCTTTACGCAAGCCAGGTGACTGCTTCATCTACACGTATGCCTGGGTATGGCCCTTGTTTGATTGCTCCCTGGGCCTGTTCAGGGGGTTACTGACGGGGGTCATGTACCATGTTGTCAAGGGACAGCCACCAACAGCTGCATGTCTAGCCAAATAAGGTGAGTGTTTGGACTGTCATGGTGGAGAACAGTACTTGGCTGTCATGGCAGGGTTTCATTGATGGCCATATGCACATGTCCATGGATGCATTCCACACGATCATGGCCACAAAATGTGTCCAATACAATGGAATGCTGTGGGGGGGGTTGCGTCTTCAAGATGGTCCGTGAACGATGGCATGGACATCTCGTGGTACATGTTTCGTTGTTGCATGCTGCTGTCCTGATATTAGATCCATGTAGTGCTGTGTACTGTGTAAATTCGTATTTGTGTGTGATGGCTGTAGTCCGTGGCTCATGGTCATCATCCTGCTCAAATACATACTATGGTGAATCCCAACAATCCTATGGGTGTGCCATGCCGGTGACGTGGTGTGGTATCCCTGCTGTCCTCTGTTCAATCCACTCCCAGGGATGGGTCTCCGATGTGGTGCCATGCTGGGGGCTGACACATTGTGCATATGCAGTGTGTCTTCCAATATGCGCTTACGGTTGTGGTGGCCGCCAATGAGTGGTGCAAGTGTAGTGTGATTAGCCCTTGTCAGATGGTGGAGATGTAGTGTATTGTGAGTGCCTTATTCCATCAAAGTGGGAATCTGATCGTATGTGCCATTGCACTGGTTCTGTGGCAGGTTTGTTGTTGGGGTGAACACCGTACGATGGCTTCATCATTTCGACCCAGTTGGTTCATGCATGCACCCACCTCATGGCACCAATGCACTTGCATGACACAGTCAGACGACTCAACAGTCAGCTAGGCACGTCATCCTGCATGTTGGACCATGTGGCACGGTAGCGTGGTGAACTGCTGGCCCTTTGAGTTATGTGTAGTTCTTTGGTGTCGGGCCCACCCATGTGTGCGGTTCTTGGTTGCGTTGCATTTCATCTACACGTAGGGGGAGTGGTATTGTTTGCAGTTGCTATCCGCCACCTGCATGGCATGCTGGTCCACATACGACGCGTGGGTGCTGTCAGGGGCACCATTGTCATTTGGCATGCCTCCATTTGCATGAGGTCCAGCTTTACTGTTGTGTATCTCCTGGGTGGTCCATGTTGGGGATTGGTAGGCCCTTGTGTGCTAGGGGAGGTGTAACAGCACTTGTTTATGTGGCCGTCTAATGGACGGTTGTGACATGCCATGCATGGGCGCCACTGTGTGCTGGTAGGTGCCTGTGGCATGGGTGTGGGGCACAGGCAACACCGTCACTTGTGCCAGGTTAGCACTGTATATTTGTATGCTGCTCGCTTATCTCTTTGTGTCTCTGGCGAAATATGGTAGTGACGGTGTCACAGTCAAGGTGGTCAGGGATGTCTATCTGCTAAGGGTTTTCCTTGAGTGGCCGGACATGCTGCGTGTGCATGGGGGCTGCTGGGGTGGTGACGAAGGCTGCTCTGGTGCTGCATGCAGGGCCTGTCTCCCCCTCCTTCTACCCCTGTGTCTCCTCAGAGGGGGGGCCTGGTGTTGTTGCAGAACTTTTTGGGGTTGTGGCCTTGCTGGTTCTATTGGTGTCATCTTGGTGTGGGAGGGGGGGGGGTGTGTGGGTGTGTTCCTTTTCTGCTGTGGCAGACTCCATAGCCTCCATCTGTGATGAATGTGTGCACCTGTGGCTCTGTGAACCACTGCTCAGGGTTTTTACTTCTTCTCTGAGATGCCTGTATGTACTCCATGCCGGTAAGGTACTTTACGGCATTGGGGAGGCCGTTATTTACGTGTGCTCTTCACTTGCGATCAGCTCCCATTTACGCCATGCCGCTAATTTCGGCATGGTCAGGCGCGCGCAAGACCCAAGACCAATAATTACGGCATTGTAGTTTACGGTGCCGTAATTAGCGTTCTGAGGGGTCAGAATAGCATGGAGCGGTAAACCATGCCGGTAAATCATTACCGCCATGGTTTTTACCTTACCTTCATGCTCGGAATGACCCCCATTATCATTTGCAGAGATGTCCCAGAGGATGCATTTGATTATCCGAATGCGTTGGATTAAACAGCTTACCTATTAATACTTTTTTCTTCTTCATACATATACACACACACCAACACACACACATGTGGTACAACATATTTATCATAGTGATTTGTGCACACACATTGAATTGGATTAATCTCGCTGCAGTTTTTCTGCATGTCACTCTGTTCCTGACAAGTACATGCCAGGAAGAAGTTTTGAGTTGTATGTACTCCAACAGTGCAAGGGAGTTATGGCGTGAACCAAATAACTTAATCATACCAAACTGTTTTACATTATTGAAGTGTACAATGGTGCCCACTTTCCATATACTACAAAGTTCATTTTTACCTATTGATGGTGTACATTTCCAGCTTAGTGCCAGGAGAGGCATCTGCTTTCGTGCTCCACATCCTCTGTACTGGATGTTCTGCTGTCCTTTTCTTGCACAAGCCTGCAGATCGGTAATGTAAAGGGGTATAGTGTGGCTATTTCGATTTTTAAAAGGACCCATGAGCAGGGGTCGTTATTCACTAGTGTGCAATTTTTGTGGGGACTGCGCAAGCAGTTTGTCTCGGTATGGGAGATAAATTTAGTGTTGACGTTTCTCCTGGATGCTTCATTTGAGCCCCTGCATTCTTGCCCTTTAAGGTTGCTCACCCTTAAATTGATTTTCTTAGTTGCCATCACTTCCACTAAACGAGTGAGTGAGTTCTGGCATTATCAGATAAACCGCGATGTTTGTTTTTTTCCAAAGAGAAGATGACATTCCTCCTGAAGGTAGTCTCGGATTTCCATCGCTTTCAAAAAGTTCCTTTTGACCCCAGCCACCTCGTCCTTCCAAGGCAGAGGAGTGATCCCACTGGCTGGACCTGTGCAGGCCCTCAGCCAGATTGTGTCTCAGAGGAGAGATGGCAGGAAAGTTGACCAGCTTTTTTGTGGGTTATGCTGTGACCAAACAGACTGTGCCAAGGAGGAGCATCTTCTGCATCTTTGAGAATGCTATGATCTGGGCGGAAAGGATGTGCCCGAGGGTCTAGGAGCTCATTCAACAAGAAAACTGGCTGCCACATCTGCCCTTCGGAGAAGAGTCCTGGTTCTGGAAATTTGCTGCGCAGGCTACATGGGTCCAGCTGCACACGATCCCCAAACATTACTGCTTGAATTCTCAATATGGGCAGGACACTTGCTTTGGTAGAGTGATTCTCCAGAGTTGTCTGGTGTAAGTGATGCCCTTGCTCCCCTCTACATACTGCTTTGAGAGTCTACCATAGATGAGAAATACACGGGAGAAAGGATCCATTAGACAAGCACATTATTTACTACTGTTTAACGTTCTTTCTGATAATGTTTGTCTCCTGGATTCCTCATCGACCACCACCCTGCCCCACTTGTCTGCTAGCTAGCACAACAGTTCTGCAGTCCCTCAGCATCAGAATGTTAGGGGAAAAAGGGTGGAGCTAAGGTCATGAGGCACTGCACCTCAATATGTGTTGGCCCCAACGTCATGTTAGGCGTATAAAGGCATAGAGCAAAGCCAGGCTGCGCCTCCTGGTGGCAGAAATGTTTATTAAGAGCAGCTTCACTGGTAGACTGACCAGACGTCCAGAGGGGGTCCCGCAAGGGAACCTCGTAATAGGGCGGAATGGGTTTAACGGCACTGGCACCATTGTCAGCGCCGTTAAACCCATTCCACCATGGTTCTAATGAGGCCCATTGTCTTTGTCAGCACCACTTTACAGCACTTCATCAACCTTTCCCTGGTTTACTCCCATTACAGGCCCAATTCAATCACACCTGGTTTACTCCCAGGCCAGGCCTACTACTTCAAAGGTTTGCCACTGGGTATAGTCCCCTAGCCGAGCAGCGATTTACAAATGGCAAGTGCTTCTGTGATTAGGAACGTATAACAGATTTACAACAACTTGACAATGTTCATTATTTTGCAACATTAAACTTTTAGCAATTCTTCAGGGAAAACAAGATTCACATTGGTGCTCTTTAATGCTCCTCTGTAAATTATGCTCCTCTCCTTTTTAAAAAATGTTTTTTTCATTTGGTTTAATTGTATAACAATTTTTCCAAAACAGCATGAAAGAGCAGAAGAAGAAGAATAAATCCAGCCTCCTGGTTCCTGGAATGTCAATTCTTGTTTGTCTGGATTTGGTTGTGATGATTTCCCTTAATTTCCTCAGGGTGTCGACCTTCAGAGTCCCTTATGCCAGGCCAAATTGTTTCAGGAAGAGGGCCACTGCGATTGACCATTTTGTTTTTACACCGCTCATCAAGCCTGCCCACCATGAATCCTCATCTAGAGTTCAGCCTTTTACCAGGATGTTCATGAGTTAGGTTTCCCTAGCTCCTTGTATTTCGGGACACTTCAAAATGAGGTGGTGTAATGACTCCACCTGTTTGTTCTCGCAAATGCGACATACGTTCGTGGGGGAATCTCCTCTGATAGCCATGATTTCATTTGTCCGTATCAAGTACAATCTGGCTCTCAAGAAAATGTGTCCCAAGTTCTTATCTGGGAATTTCTTCAAGTAAGCACTTATCTCGTTGATTTTCATTCGATGACATGGTAGGTTATTTGTCAGTTTATATGTTTCAGCCTTTTCTATCGTTTTAATCCAGTCTAGTTCCATCAAGGGCAGCCTTCTTTCCACTCTTGTTTCCCCATTGCATAAGTAACCAAATACTGAAAAGGATAAGGTCTTATTCTGTTTCTTCCTTGGCTTTGGCAATGTGGGTTTATACCAGCTTTTGGTACATGCTTCTCAAAGTATGAGCAACAAGCTTCACAACCTTTGGGCCTCTCGTTAGTCCCCTTTTGCCTTTGGCAATATCTGTTGGATTTGAATTGCCTTGCTTTTGGTTTCTCTTGGCTTGGGCAATGGTTGTATGCATTTGTTTGTAATAATATTGCCCAATCGGGTTGCTGGGATCTCAACAAACTCACGCGCTTAAAGTCACAGTAATTTGGTTTTAACCAATATTGCTTTCGCTGCTTTTTGATGGTTCGGTATTCAAAATTACTTCTAGTATCACTTCCACTCATATGCAAGTGTTTGCAACTTGTTAAACGCCTGCCTTGAGCACGTGAGCGGTCTCGGAACACTCTGTGGTCACTATCAGCGGGTGAACTCACCGGGTAAGGCGTGCGCGTCCGGTCCCCTCGCTGCTCACAGTTGTTCTGCTTCAGGGGCGCCTCGTGACCCGTGAAACTGCTACTCCTGATCCACAGTCACCCGCGCCACTTGTAAAAGGAGCTCCCTTTTCTCCGTAAGTTCTCTGGTGCTTGCCAGCAACTGAAGACAGCCTCTTTGGGAGGAAAGCTTCCCTTGCTTTCGATTGCCGCTGCACAGCCTTTGCACTTAAAGATTCTGGAGGCACAGACACTCTCAGGACCAGCTACTGTTTTCTGCCTAACAGGGGTTCCGGTGTCTTCTCCCTCCTCCAGATTCTGCATTGGCTGCATACACGGTCCACTCTGCTCGACAGTGGCCTGCACCTGAGGGGGCCCTTTAAACCTCCCAGTCTACCTCAGGTTTGGGTCATTTCTATTAACAATCTGACCACTTCTCCAGCATTGTTCCTCTTTAGCCCTCTTCTTCGTCCCAGTAATTCGGGACTCATCTCCGGAAAATTTTGGAACAGGCACCATAGAGGATACCTTTCCTGGACTTTTCTTGGACTGCCTATTTAACCAGCTGTCCCGTGCTCATAGCACAAGTGAGCGGTTTTGTGGTTCGGTGGGGGGTGTTTTACTAATCAGCGGGAACAAGGACTTTCACTACACAGATTCAGTGGCATGTGGTTGGCGCACAGAGGCAAAGTTATTAGTGTTGGGTTTAGATACAGGGCATCCTTAGTACTTACTTCAAAGCAACTAGACTTTGTTTGATGAGCAATGGTAGTAATAGGAAGGAGCAAGTGGCTCCTAGCTGGGCTACCTCATTCCCATAACAGGAGTAACAACAAACTTGCGACGTCTCGACTATGGTTGAGAAAGGTAAAGAAAACTGTTTGGCTGAGGAAAGGTGCTTTTCATCTACTCCTCCAAGGGTGACTGTGGGAATTAGTCCTTTGAGCCCTTGGCCTCCAACCTGTCACTCCCTTAACGTCAATTATCAAGTATAACAAGACTGGGGCAGTTGTTAAGTTACTAAGGCGTGGTAAGCACACGAGGAGCTGAACCACTGGTTAGTGAAGAAGCCCAGCCCCACATAAAATACAAACAATACAGATCAACTCAAAATGGCATGTATGTACAACTTGAGAAGTGGATCACTCTGGGATGATCTTAAAGCCCCAGAGTTACATGAATTATCACAGGCTACCAATTGCGATAAGGTTAATCAAAATAGTCAAATGGAGATTAGACCCACCAACCATGCACTACAAAACAACTTGGGAGAATTGCAAATGACTTACATCGTCAAAAATTCACAGCTACCGTCTACTTCAGTAATAACCAATCAGATAGAGAGTTTACCTCAATCAACACCAAGCCTTAAAAATCCAAATAATATACAATCCAGGATGGCGGACTACGCATTAATAGCTACAACTATGAAAAGAACAATAATGGAATTCTTTCCAAAACGTAGATGACACAGCTAAAGTGATATGGATCAAGTTGAAGAATCCACGTCTACAGAAATAGTACCAACAATCAAGATAGGTTGTTTTACTCAGACAACAAATGCACAAACATTGGCAGACACCAATGCTGCTAACACGCTTATTTTTATTGATTTATCTTATGAGCTAAACGCAATCTCTCAATCAGAAACAGACTTGCAATCAGCCCAACACAGAGAGATGTTAGTGCAAAACAACATCGAATACATAATTGATAGTCATAACAACACCAAAAACATAAAGGAGCCAGAGGATTCAACTTTAACTGCCATAAACTTTGTATTATGTTCCCTGGTAAATGTGTTTGAAATGCTAAAAGGAGAGGTACAAACACACACTGGAATTCTCTTGGAACTCACCAAGGAAATAGACGAAAATCATAGTTCACTAGTTGGACTAAAAGCAGCCATAAACTCATCACTCAAAGAAGAACTAATTGAAATGAAAACTGAAATTATAACACATTCCTTTGCTGTGAAAGAACTAAATGTAAAATGGATAGATTCCAACCAGCAACTAAGAGCCCTAAACAATAACATCAACTCATTAGGAAATGACTTAAGATAACAAAATATAACAAACAGCATAAGAGATAAACTTATTCAGGACGATGATTTACTTGATGACACACCATTATCACAGTCAATGATGGAAGAAATGATACACCTTGCACAAATTGCTGAAGAGGGTTTCTTCCAAACGGAAACCTCTGTACCCAAAAAAGACAATGGGCCTCATTCCAAGTCTGGCAGTAACCGAGCCAGAAAAACCGGCAGGTTGCTGCCGGACTTGGAATGATGATTACCGGAATCACTGGGGCATTACAACCCCAGTGACCCGGTAATTGCAGAGGCGGAATTCCGTAAATCCCCATTCCCATGGAATCCCATAGAACTCCATGGGGATGGTGACAATGGAAACACTGGTTCCGTCTAGGACGGAGCTGGTGTTTCCATTTCTGTCTGCAGGCGGGTGGCGTTATTCCGGCCAGGTCAGACCTGGCGGGAATAACATCTCCCGCCTGCAGAACTCGTGATCTTCAGGTCCTGAAACAATGGTGGCGGCGGGTTTACGGCCACCGTTGTTTCCGGACCGGTAGACTCTAAATGAGGCCCAATGAGCGAAGTTTTGATAACGAAGAATCAAATCCAAAAGGAAAGAGAAACTTTAAAAAAAAAAGACAAACACGAAACAGGAAAAATTCAAAATGGTCCACAACATCAGAAAACCAAAAATGGAAAATGCGCAATACTGACACAACAGCATTTATTAAAACTCTTAAACCACTATCAACAAAGAGCACAGAAAAGGAATCTAAAAAGAAGATAAAGCACAACAACAAGGAAAGTACTATACTTGAGTTGATTGATGATCAAGAAAATAAGCAGAATGCTATTAATGTATTCAAGGATCGAACAAAAGAATATAAGATCAAATCGGCCCTCACTGTAGGAATTCAAACAGACTTCAATCATGTGGTGCCACAAAAAAAATCGCACCCATTTTTTTTTTACCAAGATACTCATTAAATGGAGATAAGCTCTTGTGCTTAAAAGTTCTACAGTAATCGTGCAGACCAAAAATACGGAGAGAATCAAGAAGCAACTGGGGAAATTACGACATTGGTGCCAACCACATATGCTCAGTCTGTAGTACTAGAATGCCAAAACCAAAAAAAGAATCGAACCTGCACCTGTAAAGATAAACAAGAGGTGAAAGAAAATACATCTAGCCAAGAACAAGTTGAGAAGGTAAACGACCTCTCGCCATATGCCTTGCCTAAAGTTTGTATGAAACGAATAAATAGGAAAGGGAGAGGTGTGAAACCCATCAACAGCATAATTCTTCACATATTTAAAGAAGTTAGAGACTTATTTCTATTTTCATCCTCAGATATAGAGTATGTCAAATTTCCAATCTACAGCTGTACAGACATCGTGCAAATGAGCCTGAAAACCAGTTTGGGAGCAAGTGCTATACTGGCAGCTAATGCAGAGTTGAAGAAGTTGGGATACATTGTTTCGGCCTAGCAGATGAACGAACTGGAAACAACGGATGCAAGATCCATGAGTCAGGAGGGGAGCGCAATCAAGAACCCTCAAAGTAGTGACAACGGTACGAGAGAAGAAGAAAGGAGAACAACTGAACAAAACCATCTAATGAAAAAACTAAAGTATGGCCCTTACTTCCAGAAATATTTCACAAATTATCAAGAAACTGGAACTGACGGAAGATCTTCTCTAGCAAAAGAACTTGGAAATCATTAGTTGGAACATCAGAGGATTCGGTTCATTCAAAATCAAATCTATGACGGAGGAAATATTTAATCAGTTTGACATGATCATATTCCAGGAGACATGGTTAACGTCATACTTTAAGGTTGATGGATATTGACAAGAAAGGGAGAGGGGCGACTAGTGGGAGGATTGTTAATTGCATGTCGAAACTCAACCTTTAAAAATGTTGAAATGGTCTGCCCATACATTCCATGTGAGCACCACAGGGTGTGTCCCGCCGACCGCGGGTGCGATTGGCTCCAGTTGTCTAGGCGTTGTCATGGATATGGACCAAACCCTTTCCCTCCTGGCCAGGCCCGACTGCGCATGCCACCTGTGCCTGCAGCCGTTTCCCGGCTTCCAAAAACACCACATGACTACGGCCGTGACGCGTTGCCATGGATATGGCCCTCACGCTTTCCCCTAAAACCTGGCCTCTCCACGTACGCTCACAGCTTTCATTATTCATGTATCGTGTCCCGCTGGCTGTTCCAACGATTGGCATATCAGGTACAGTGCCCCCATTTTTGGCCCAATCCGTGCCTCCTGCACTCTTTCATCCAGTCCCTCCTTACCCCGGACCCTTGCCAAGTTTGTGTAATGCTGTGCTAGCTAATTGCTGGACACTCAATTTATGTCTTCTCTTTTCTTCCCTCTCCTACGGTTTCACTGCGGTCTGCCTACCTTGGCGACACCTCCTTGACACCGGATTACACCAGCGTTCTTCCATAGGACCAACCAGTCCCCATGGCATGCAAGTACTTTTCCTTCCCTCCCCTGGTTCCCTTTCCCCCGGACTGCAACCAGGCTAAGTGAATTGACACTGTTTTTAATGGCATTCACCTATTGGCATTGTGTTTTTCCTAGGGCTATGTGGGTGATCCCAGGACTCCCACTGACTATCCCGGCGAAAGCCGGCCCATAACTAAGGCCACCAAACAAGGCTTCTGTCCCGAGCCCCAAACACAGAAGTGGATCACCTAGGAGCAGGAGCTCTCCCTCATCTGTGCGCTGCTGGAGCAGTGCACACATCACTAGGACCATCTGCAGCTTCAAGGTAAGCCTGTGGGCTTATCATCTCACCGTGCTACAATTCTCATGATAAAACGAAATACACATGCAGCCAACAGCATTGTATTCTGCAAAATCATATTGTCTGTGACCATCACACGAGCGCTGCATCGTACGTTTATTGTGCATTTCCAGACCTAGTGCTACAAGTAACCGCAAGTTTAACATCTTCCAATATGGCCGCCGTGTGAAATTCGCACCTACGGTGCCAACACACTTCCTTACTGAAGCGGATTGGTGGCCCAATAGGATTTAACCTATCAGGGAACACCGGCAGGCGAAAGACAGCCCACAAATATGGCCAACAAACAACATTCCTGTCCCGAGCCTGTCGCAGCCGGGAGGAATGTGAGAAACGTTCTAAACACCCATCCCCACACTTCATCACGCCCCACCCACTGCTGTGTCTTTGAGTGTTTCGCCGGCATTAAGGACTTAATGGTCTTGACGGCAGCCGCTGCTCTGGACTCTCTATAGGTTTCTGTCCAACTCCAAGGTACTATTGCTGCTGATAACTTTGCCCCGTCAAGACTTTAGCTCGCGCTACTGAGTGCCTGCAATTACTAATATTGCAGTAGCCACATACTCTGTGCTCTAAATTCGCACTATTTCATAGATCTTGCTGCATAGGTCAACCCCATTTGCCTGCCTACTGCCGTCACCAAAGAGCTTGCTCCTCACTATATCTCTCCCTATATATAATATGTCTACTGCCATAGCCTATCATTCTACCCTCACTGCATCACTGCCATTGCATTTATTTGTATGGGGACAGCCCTATATGTTTCACCACTGCCGTAGCTGGGTATCCTACCTGGTACTGTGCTGCTTGCAATTGTATATTTATTATGGGCCCTCCCCACATGTTTGCTTACTGCCATAGCTGAGTAGCTTACCTTTTATTGTTTACCTCCAATGCATACTCAAGGCATATAGAACCTCACGTGAGCCTGCTCTCCCCACCCTCTCCTGTGCGTGATGGCCATTTCTCTCCCCAACTCTTGACGACATCCTCCCTACCTCCTTTCAACCCTCCTTCTCCTGCCCCCAAAAAATTGTCGTTACCTTGCCTGCTGATGCCATAACCAGCCTTCTGGACTTTCTTGCTTGCAGACTTTACATGCTAAATTCCTGCATCAAACCCATACAAAACCTAAGGTGCCCCAGGCCAACGGTTCTGAGGAAGCTTATGTTGGGCATACACTCTTCACGCCCCTTGCCTCCACGTGCTCAGACGCCACCTACCTCATGCCCACAACCCCCCCTAATATTTTTAATAAATCACCCCGTTCAGGGGTCTTGCCACTCCATGACAACATACACACCAGACCAAAGGTCTGCTCATCTCTTCCTAAGATTCACTTAAACCATTCCTTGCGTACCTGGAGGCCTTTACCCTCTTCCCACAGCACCTTCAGCCTCTCTCTTAACCCCATCAACCAATAACAGCCCCTCTCTCCCTCCTTTCAAATGTGCCCTCATAAACGCACGTTCACTCCCCGCCCGTGCCACTGAGATTCGTGACCTTATCACCAATCCTGACCCCGACATCTTAGCCATCACAGAGTCCTGGCTTCATGAAGCAGCCGGTCCTGCTATTGCATTAGCTCTCCCACCAGGCTACAACATTCACCGGCAAGACAGACAGCACATGAAAGGTGGTGGAGTTGCTACTATAGTCAAAGAAACTATCGCTCAGAATAGTCTACTCCCGATTGGAAGGAAACGCTGATACTGCCTCTGCTATCCCCTAACTGCACTATTATCATACATACTCTCTATCGGCCCCCAGGCCCGGCCTCAGACTTTCAGTGTAACCTACTCCATCTCGTAGGGGATAACCTTAAAACTTCCACCAAAACCCTTCTACTTGGCGACCTAAACTTGGGCCTTAATGACTGTAAAGATAAATTAGCCAAAGCACTTGCAAAGGAACTCAAGGGCATGGGGGTTATGCAAAGAATCACTAACCCCACCCATTGCAAAGGTCGTACCCTTGACTGGGTCGTCAACCACAACTGCTCCACCACGATCAGTTCCAACACCCTGTGCCCTTGGACTGACCACCACCTCTTTCAATTCACCATCCCCAGAGCCACTGCCTCTAAAACACGCACCCCTGCACCACCAGTACTGGCCAGTAGTGCACGAAAACTACCAAAGACAACGTCTTACCCTTTCTTGAGATTCCAGCTTTCAGGCCCCTGTTTGCCAATGACCTTGGCTTGTTAGTGGTACTTTACAATGACATCTTCAAAAAAGCAGTTGACGCCATCGCCCCACTAGAACTAAAAAAAGCCAATAAATCTATTCACATTAACTCTTGGTACACAGCAGAACTTCAGGCACTATGCACACTCAAACGCAATGCCTTGACCAAGTGGCAAACTAATCCCAGTGACTCCTCCAAGGATGAATTCAAAAGGTTGTCTGCCCACTACAAAAAAGCCATTATCCAAGCTAAGGCCAACTCATTCAACACCAGAATAAAGAATGCCAGGCCCCTCTCCAAAGAAATGTTCGCCATTTTCAGAGACTTATTCACTCCTACCACTAGCTCAGATGACATTGGTAAAGTTGAAGCATGGTGCTCAAGTAGTCTCGGGAGGTAAGCTCAGGGGCAACGTGCTCGCCTTGGAAACAAGAAGACACGGAGCACCACAGGTTCGATCCCTGGGTCCACGCTTAGAAACCTCTGGGTATTAAGCGATTTATAAATAACCTATAATATTATATCATATCAAGTATTCAATCAGCCTTGCTCAATGAAATGGACCTTTCTGCAAAATAAAATTCAAGCTCACCACAATGCCTTGCCCAAGCCCAACCCACCCCTGTCGCCTATAAAAAACTCCATGCTCCAAGACAAGAGCCTATTCTCCTTCAGAGATATCACCAAAACAGAAGTCCTTGATCTCCTCAAACACCTGAAACCTTCCATTTGCAAAGGTGAAATCTGTCCAGCTAATATCGTTGAAGATTGTGCTGACTCCCTTGCACCTTTTTTGACAGCGTTCATTAATGCCTCATTAACATCTGGCCTTGTCCCGCGCTGTCTCAAAGAAGCATGGGTACGCCCTCTCCTGAAAAAAACCTCTTTAGACCCCACCTCCCTGAACAACTACTGCCCCATTACCACTGTTCCATTTCTCCTAAAAATCCTTGACATGGCAGCCTACAATCAAATCCAGAAATTCCTTGAGTCCAATAGCATCCTTGGAAAGAGGCAACCAGGCTTCCGCCAAGGTCATGGCACAAAATCTGCGCTACTCGACCTTAAAAACCAAATAACAGAAATCATGGATGAAAGCAAACCAGCGCTTCTCCTCTTGGATCTATCTGCTGCATTTGATCTTGTGGACCACAAGACTCTCAGTAGACATCTCACCAACACAGCTGAATTCTCCCCAGAAGCCACAACATGGATCTCTTCCTTCTTAGAAGGGAGAACCATGAAGGCCTTCTCCAACCTGGTTTGTGCAGCACCAACTAACATCCACTGAGGAGTTCTTCAGGGCTCTTGCATGGCACCAACCTTGTACAATCTATTCACTAAACCCCTCTTCGACAATCTGGAAACCCCCGGCATAGCATACAGAAACTATGCAGACGACTCAAGCCATTTGAACAGACTCAAGCCATCCAAAACAATGCGCTCAACAATGCGCTCAGAGCTGCGTTAATCATCCCCAAAAGAGATCACAATTCACATGCCAGGTGCGCGGCCCATTGGCTCCCTGTCAAAGAACCTATCACCTTCAAGACATTAGCCATAACTCACAAGTGCCTGGCACTCACAGTCCCCACCTGTCTGAGAAAATCGTGAGATCCACCTCCTCCAGACCTAAGGGAACTCACCATGCCAACCAGCTGTACATCCCCGCAATGCAAAGGGTCAAAGTAGGAGGCACCAGCTTCCTTCACATTGCTCCTAAGCAATGGAATGCTGTACCAAACACCCTCGGGGTAAAGACCTCACACATATCCTTCTGGAAAACCCTAAAAACAATGCTCTTCAACTAACCCATCCAGTCTCTTATTCTACGGAACCTCCCCATCAAGCCTTGTTGTAACACCTGCTCCCATTAGTCCCCTCCCCACATCATTGTCATTAATTTTTTTTTATTTTACTTGATTCAATTTACAAAAGAAATTTTTACAAGATAGAAAAACATTTTCCCTCCCTTCCACCTTCCAAGTTATCAGTTCCAGTCTGTTCCAGTCTATGTTGTGAGAGAGGCAGATAGCCTCCTCAGACGAAAGAAGAGAAAGAACGAGAAGTAGATAGAGGATGGGGAATAGCCCTCTATGCTGACACCAAGCTAGGTACTAGCTTAGCGTAGTGTAGTACAAAAGGGTCTCCCACTTTTCTCATTCCAAGAGTTCCAGATTAAGGTTCAAGAGGAATTGTGTGACCGCTATAACATAGGAGGTGTTATATCCCTCTATAAGCTTGTTCCACCAGTCCTCTTCTCCACATGTGGTTGACTCTTTAAATATATGGCCAAGGTGTTTACTTCGCTGGATTCCAGTGAGATCTTTCTTATCGCCCTGATTTCGTTTGTGGACAAGAGGTTCATGCGAAAACGCATAAACGTGCTTCTTAGACGTCTATTGGAAACTTTTTTAAACAATTTGGGATGTCATTTATACCTCTTGTTATAGGTGGTTGGTGGTTTATTAGTTTGCTTCTATTTTCCAAGGACGTTGTCTGGATCCAATCTCGTTCCCACAGTTTTTGTCTAACTTTATTTGGGTTTTGGAACAGCTCTTCTTCAGTACTGTCAATCTCGGTGAGAGTATTTTGGTTTTCTATCGCCCAGTTTGTGAGAAGGCTGCATCTATGGGCTTCAAGCTCAGCGTTGATGATGGTAGCTACACTTGGGCATTTACTGATTTTGATTTTTCTGTATAGCATTATTATATTTCTTATCACCATCGACTCGAGTGATTGTAGTCCCAGTTCTTGACGTATTGTTGAAATGGGTGTCGAGGTTGGTAGCTTCAGAGTAGTTCTCCAGAAAAGGCCTTCAATTCGCCTCCAGAATTTACGTGGCATCATCAACATTGCATCGGCTCCATATATGAGGGCTGGAACCACTTTCCCCTTGTAAAATTGTATCAGGGGAGTTATTGTATATTTACAGAATCTTACGTCTATCATTTTTGCCTGGGTAGCCAATTTCCTTGTTTTTTCCAGGAGATGAGCTTGCATTGCAGATTCCTGATTGTTGTTACTGAGGATTACCCCTAGGTATTTGAATTCGTTTAACTGTTCGATCTTTTCTCCATCCAGGGTCCATCTGAAGTTTTCAGCACTGTAGGTTTTTCTTTCCATGATCATCACTTTGGTTTTGGTTTTACTAATTTCTAAGTTGTTATTCTTAACGTAAGCTGCCAGCTCATTTAGTTGGCGCTGTAAACCGATTGGTGTAAAATCCAACAAAATGAGATCTGCATAAAGCAGTCTTGAGATTTTTGATGCTCCTATAGTAGATGGAAATGCACGAGTCACTGATTCTCCTTCTTTGATGTCCCATAGATACGAATTGAATAACGTTGGGGCGAGGGGGCACCCTTGCTTCACTGCTCTAGCCGTAGTTATTTGTGAAGACAGGAGCCCAGCATGGTTTAGACATACTCTGATGGTGGTATTTTGATGGAGGGCTATAATCGGTTCCAAAATCCCTGCCGGGCAGTTTTTCGCTCTTAATTCGTCCCATAAGGTTTCTCTGTTGACCTGGTCAAAGGCCTGGACCAGGTCTACAAACGCCAGATAGATTTTTGGGCTGCCTTCGTGAATCCTGCTTTTTAAGGTGCTTAGTAGCAGGATATTAACAGCAGTCCCGGCGTCCTTCATGAAACCTGATTGTAGTGGGTCTTCATTGCCCGAGGTTCTTGCCCAATGTTGAAAATTTTCCAGAAGAAGTGAGCCGAAGATTTTTCCAATCACATCAAGGAGCGCTTTTGGGCGATAGTTCTTAGGGTCCCCTCTCGGTCCGTGTTTATATATCGGCACTATAGTTGCCGTTGTCCATGAGGTAGGAATGGATCTATGGAGAGTGCACTTCTTTATTACTTCATGGATGAAATCAGCCCATTCTTCTTTACTCTTTTTTAGTTCAACGTTTCTAATGCCATCAGGGCCGGGTGCCCTCGAGTTATTTAAACGCACCAATTTTCTCACAATGTCGTCCCGGTCCCATGTTGTTGTCCAGGGGGAGTCTAAGGTGGCAGATGTTATAGTATTTTGCCTTCCAACTTTCTGGAATAGGGCTCTAAAATGTTTCATCCAGGCCTTTTCACCAACAAAGTTATTTGTTGCATTCACTTGCGCCCCAGAAGTTGTTCTGATCAAGGACCAGAAGTCTCTCGATTTCCTGCTGCATAGGGTCTGCAGCATTGCAGTGGCGTCTGCCTGCTCAATTGTTGCTCTGTTGAGCCAAAGCCAGCTTTTATAAGATCTTTCAGCAGATTTCACTTGACTCAGCAGCTCATGGGTGTTTACTTTTTTTGCTAAACGTTTAAGTTTTCTTAATTTTTTTCTTTCCTCCACAATACTTTTATTGAATTCGTGCATATGGTTTTTTATTTCACGACTGGCCCACAGTTTTTTCTTTTTCTCAAAGATTTTTAGTAGAGGACGGTAGTCAATGTTATCTTTGTACATACTTAATCCTGTCGCTCAATTTGGTTTACATATGGCAGTATCGATGCTCGTGAGTTGTTCGACCGCCTTAGCTGGCAGTCTTAACCTTGTGCCTCCACTGCATTCCTCGATTTTTGCCGTCATACTTGGGCTAGGTGATCTTATATTTGTCCAAGTTGCCTTTAGTAAGTTGTGGTCGCTACTAGATGTTTTCACAACCTCGTAGTTGACCATTATTCTCAGCAATTCGTTGGAGACGAACATATGGTCAAGGTTTGCTTTCTGGTTATTACGTTCCTACGTAGGAATTGTCGTCCCTTCATTAAGCATAGATGTTTCTAAGCTATGGAGGTTCCACGCAGACATCATCTCCATCCATAGCTGTCCTCGGACCATATTTAGGGGTACTTTTTTCATGTTTCTCTTGTGCGATTTGATTTTTGGGCAAACCGCATTAAGGTCCCCACATATCATGACAAATTTTGGTGCCCAATCTAGATACATTTTCTCTAGTATGTTGTTTCCTGTTTTCAGAAAGACTTCATTTTTAATTACTGCCGGGTTCCAATAGGCATTTATCACAACAATAATTTCTTTCTTTACAGAATTCTGGTTGTTGATGTCTGGCACCATTTTCGTCCAGCTTAGAACGGATACTTGGAAGTGAGCGTTGGAAACCTCAGTTTTCATATGTTTGATTCCCACCCCAGATCTTATGGCTGTCATTAAGCCTGATGTTGGTCGGCCCTTTCCAGAGAAGGAGGCTGGCGCTAAAAAGGTTTCATATCCTTCCAGAAAGGGTTTGTTAATTAGCCATGTTTCTTGGAGGCATAAGATATCATAATCTCCAAGATTCACGTGGCTTTTTGACAGAAGATGGCTAAAACCTCTAGTGTTCCAGCTACCCATTACGATGTTGTTCATCTGCTCGTCCAGCCCTCCTCTCGGCCCTTGCTCCCGGAGCTCCGTTGGTTCTCTGCGTGGCTAGCTCTTTCTGCTTAGTGCTTTTGAGATCCAAGTCCATCTTGAGGCCACACTGTCTGCTTTGTCCTTTAGCGTGTGCGATACGGTTGAGCCATTATCTCTTGATGGTTCTTCCTGGGGGACTGTTATTGTCAGGGTCTTCACTAGGCCCTTGGGATGTCTTCTGTTATTTAAGGGGTCCCGATATATAGTTCTAACTGGGTCCACCAGGGGCTGGGTTCCTTTTTGGGTTATCTTCTCCTCTGTATGAGTTCTTAATGTGTTCGAGGGCTTTTTGTCACTGTGAATCTCCATTGGTGATCACTTATGTCAGCCCCTGTTTGTGTTCTTCTTGAGTGTGAGTGATCTCGTCTTACTCGTTTGCCTTTCTCCTGGTCCAGTTGTCGGTTTCTTGAGCGGTAAACGCTTAGATCGTACCCTAGCATTTGGAAACTTTCTAATTCAGCTGTTATCATGGCTCTGATTATTGGGGATGGAATGTGTAGATAGACACTGTCTCTTTTACCCGATGTGCTGAATTCTACGAATCTGATGTCGTTGGAATTGATCTGTCTTAAGTTAGGAATGCACTTCATAAGGGCCAGTGTGTTCTTTCTATTCAGTATCAGGTTGTCTCGCGTTTTTCCTACACGCTCCAATTTGAACGACCTTTCACTTCCAATTGTTTTGCTATATGGAATATAGGCTTCTTTCTCGTACTCTGAATTCTTTCTTTTGTTTCTCCCCTTTCTGTCCGTAGTTTCGTCTCTTTGATTTCTCTTTCGCATATCGTCTGGTTTTTGATTGTTAGTGGATTTTACTTTTTTCCATGTTTGAGTTTTACAGACTCTTTTGGGGCTTCTGGTTCTTCTTCGGTGGGTCGATGTCCTTGATTCACATTCCTTCTCTCTGGTAACAGCTGCCCTTTTTCCCTTTTCCTTGGTTGGAATTTTGGCTCTTGCACTGTCTACTTGTGCCCCAACGATTTTTTTACGCTTATCTTCTAGCGTTAGCAACGGGCTATTACTGCCTTTTTCTGCCATATCGCTGTTATTAACTTTGGCTTCTGTTGTCTCGGTTTCCAGTTGAGGCGACTCTTGATCGACATCAGAATCCCCACTGTCATCAGGATATATTGACAGGTCCATGATGGCGATGCTATCTTCACTGTCTTCAGTATTTTGGTCGCTTATAATTATTGATGTGGTGTAAGCTTCTTCTCCCCTGATTATATGTTCTATTTCAGAAGGGGCTACTGGTCGATTATTCACTTTTTCATTTAATTTCGTTGTTATTTTCTCATGGTTAGAGGATTCTTTCGTCGATTTGCTAAGTGGTCGCTTTCCTTCTAGTATAACCACTCTATCACCAGCTTTGTTTACATTTATTTTGCCATTCTCAAAAAGTGGGTATGTTGACTGTACTCTGGGTAATTTGTTTAGGTGTTTTAATTCGGAGGTTTCGCTTAATGGATTGGGTTTCTTCTTCTCAGTTTGGGGCTTTCTATTTCCGATGTCCTCTTTGGATATTGTACTTTTCCCCTCTTTTCCCAAAGTCAAAACTACGCATCCATTTGTGGATTGTTTTTTTTGCAATTCTTTTAATTTGCCCCCTTGTTGAGTTCGTACCTAAGTTTGGGGGTTATTTTGAGGCTCTTCACCGGCCTTGCGGGAGTCTTTTTCACTCTTTTTTGTTGTTAATAGATGACCCAGTCGTTCTCCTGGTTCTTGCCCCTTTTCATTTCTCAATTCTTTTAAATTGTTCTCCGTCTGGGTGGCAGTTGAGGCGAGGTGCTGGCTACACTTCATTAGTTCTATGTTGGTTTGTTGACCGTTATCTCTACTTTTTACCCTATTAGGTGTGAGGGGTTGCCCTCCTCTGGGTTCCCTAGCCGTAATTAAGCCTTCCACGTAGATCATTTTCGTATGTAGCATTGCTACCAAAGTCAGTTGTCCTTTAGAGTGCCATACAGGGATTCGTATAGTTTACAAAATGGGTTCATTGCGATGTTTATTGCAGACATGATTGCAAAAATGTCAGTTTTTTTGTCGGAGGTTCTTCCTCGCTATCGGTGTTCCTTGTTGAAGCTCTCCTGTTTTGCATTGGTGGGTTTATCTCGTTGTTCTCAATCGCATTCCATAATCTTCTATTTTGTGATTGGGGGCATACATACGGACCTGGTGTGACACTGTTACTGAGGTCATTTGACCTAACTTGTTTTTCGCTTTGAGAATCGTCTTCTATAGTTGTTTTCTCTCCTGGAGGGTGCTCATACAATTTCTTTCTCAGTTCGCCCTACGTCAATTTCTCCATTGGACCACTAGCTTCTAGAGACGTTTTTTCCTTAGTTGGAGTTCTGTCGGTCTTTTCTATTGTTGGAGTCTCCTGAAGTTGTTCCCTTGTCGGGGACTCCGTGTCAGTCGAAGCTTTTTCTACTACTGTCTCAATGTTGGGCTCCAGTAGTATAGTCTCCAATGTCTCCTTTGTGCTGTCACTTACAAAGGCTCCCTTGGGTATCCCGGATCTCCCTATATTCGGGTGATTATTGTTCGTCTTACTTCCTTCGCTCCGGGCTTCATATGTTTTCTCAATCGACTTGCTATTTTGATGTTGCGGCCCCGGATCAGGAGATGTCCTCTGCACTTCTGGGTCTTTAAAATATCGAATTCCTGGTTTTAAGCCAGTTTTGGGGGTGATTATTCACATACCTAACCGATCGGTCCTTGGTTCATGGATGCCGTCTGGTAATTGAGAGATATCACCCTCTAAAAGTTCTGCATCTGATAGTTTCTCAGTTAGATCATGAGTTTCCAGCGTGGTTTTTTTTAAAGAATCTGGCTACTGAGTTTATCAGATACATATTTGATTTTAATCTGGATTTAGCTTTTCTCATCGTTCTTTTAGGTTGGAACTCTAAAGAATTTTTCCTCTTGTCCGTGGGTGATTTAAATTTTCCGCCTCGTTGCTTTTGGGCTGTTTTTTTTGCCGGGTTGATTGATGATGGTTTCCCGGATAATAACACCTCCTCACCCTCCTGGGATACATTATGCGATTGTGGGAGATTGATGTTGTCAGGATTGTTATCAGGTAGCGCAGCAACCGTTTCTTTATTTGCCAGGGCCACCTCACACAGTATTTCTGGTTGGATGTTTACTTTTGAGGCCAGTTTGTCTAGCTTAATGATTTTATTAGAGCTCTTTAAGTCCTTCGTTGTTGTTTTACCCCCGTCACCTGTTGGGGATGGGGCCAGATTTAGGGCGTAGCTGTCGCCCATGTCAATCCTCAAATCGACCATAGAATTTTCCAATATTGAAGTGTCCTCAATATTCACACTTTCATTAGAAATTGATTCGTCCATTGTCAGGACGTTGGCCGGGCTTTTCAGGACGGCACATAGCTTCATCGGATGTACCTCTATGGCGATGTCAACATGAGTTCCAAGGTTTACATTTGCAGTGTATGTCTGCGGTTCCCTTTGTGGGATTTCCCCACTTTCCTTTCCTCCCCCCCCTGCTCCCGTCTACCGCTGCTTCAGCAGCACCTCCGGGGGAGAGCAGAGCATTGACTTCTCCCCCCTCGTCCACACAGTCTATTTCCCTCAATGCGAACAACTCGCGCGCGTCCTCCTTCATCAAATTCCTCGCTGACGTCTTTGAAACAGAGACACCAGCCTCATCCCCCGTCACATAACCAACGACTCCCTCCAACCGTGGGCGCAAGAGCTGTCCCGTCAGAGACAATGCTCCCTCCGTTTCGGGGCCCCCCCCCAGCGGCTCCACCAGCGGGAGCACCGCCCGCAACGCCGGGGCAGGGAGAGACGAGATGTCCCAAGCTACAGCGGGCGAGTCTAGTTCTTTCCGTAAGGGGGATTGTTGGGATGGTTGGGAGGAGGGGGAAGGGCGAGAAGGAGTTTGAGGGAAGTGGATTGAGAGGTTAAAGTCATGTTTTTGTGGGTAGGTTCTCGATAGATCCTACCTGATAGATCCTGTAGAGGCGTCGCTGGTGTAGTCGTTGTTGTGGCTGATGTAGTGGGTAGACGCCGTTGCCGGATGCTTTTTTTCAATGGACTCCTTAGATCCAGTCCAGAGTCCTCACGGCTCGAGCGGCTGCTACGCAGGGCCCGCCCCGACTCCTCCGTGGAGGAGGGGTAGGAAGGGTGTCCGGGGGGGTCTAAGGAAGTCAGGGGAAGCCTCCGCTCCCTCGTGTCTCCGCAGACTGCCGCGGACTAACCAAGCTCTGCAGCTTTGGTTATCTTCAATATCAGCTGCAGGAGATGCAGTGATACGGGACTGCCACTCTGCAGCCAAATGCAGTAATTACCTAAAGGAAGGCTGCGTAGGAGAACCTTGTCTCATTAATGTTTTCAATAGATTTTTGAAGAAGTGCAGACAGGATCCCGATCCCAGCCCCAGCAAACAGCCAAACAGTAACAATCCTTGTCGCCCTTCACTTCGCCGGGCTTAACGCCGCAAGGGCAGCTGGGGCAAGGTTTTCTAGTCCCACCTCAGAAGTGGGTGGAGCTACACGCTCGAAATCTTCACAGCATCCAAACAGGCTGGGAGACAGCCAAACAGTAGCAATCCTTGTCGCCCTTCACTTCGCCGGGCTTCATTAATTGTTACCTTACTGCTATCAGATTCACTGTAACCACGAACCACAATCAGGCTGTTTATTTTTGTTTCCCCTGTTCCCTCCCCCCATTTTGTTCTCTTCATGTAACTAAATAAGCCTGCATGTAACAGCGCCACAATGCCCTTGGGCTGCTTTGTGCGCTATATAAATGTAAAAAATTAATAAAAAATTGCTTCAGACTCCATCATGGACGAATGCAAACCAGCGCTTCTCCTCTTGGATCTATCTGCTGCATTTGATCTCGTGGACCACAAGACTCTCAGTAGACATCTCACCAATGCAGCTCAATTCTCCATGTTGTGGATCACTTCCTTCTTAGAAGGGAGAGCCATGAAGGTCTTCTCCAACCAGGCTTGTGCAGCACCAACTATCATCCACTGCGGAGTCCTTCAGGGCTCTTGCCCAGCACCAATCTTGTACAATCTATTCACTAAACCCCTCTTCGACAATCTGGACACCCTTGATATAGCATACAGAAACTATGCCGACGACACTCAGGTCCTCATACCTCTTTCTGGCTCTTACAAACAAGACCCCAAGTCTCTTCACAAGATTTACGCCACCATTCAAGCCTGGATGGAAGCTAATGGGCACTGTCTCAATGGAGACAAAACTGAGAATCTCATAGTTGGCCTTAAAGAAACTCTCAGCAAACTCAGTAAACAATATAGCGCCTTCACCATTGATAACACTATTATCACTGTCTCACCTTCAGTAAAGACGTTGGGGGTATATTTGGACTCTACGCTCTCTATGTCACACCAGGTGAGTGCCATAGCCTCCTCTGCCTCATTTACAACTAATCTTATAAATGCAGTTAAACCCTATCTGTCCAAGCAGAGCTGCCTTTCAATAGCCAGAGTAACCATTGGGGCCAAACAAGACTATTGTAATGTCTTCCTGGCTGGCACCTCGACAAGAAATGTGAACCGACTCAAGCCACCCAAAACAATGCACTCATAGCCGCGTTAATCATCCCCAAAAGAGATCACATCTCACATGCCAGGCGCGCGGCCCATTGGCTCCCTGTCAAAGAACGTATCACCTTCAAGACGTTAGCAATAACTCATAAGTGCCTGCCGCTTACAGCGCCCCTACCTGTCTGAGAAAATTGTCAGAGCCACCTCCTCCAGAACTAAGAGAGCTCACCACGCTAGCCAGCTGTACATCCCCGTAATACAAAGGGTCAAAGTAGGAGACACCAGCTTCCTTCACATTGCTCCTAAGCAATGGAATGTTGTACCAAACACCCTCGGGGCAGAGACCTCACGCATGTCCTTCTGGAAAACCCTAAAAATGATGCTCTTCAACTAACCCATCCAGTCTCATATCCTACGGACCCTCCCCATCAAGCCTTTGTTGTAACACCTGCTCCCATTAGTCCCCTCCCCCTCCCCACACCATTGTCATTAATTGTTAACTTACTGCTATTAGGTTCACTGTAACCACAAACCACAGTCAGGCTGTTTCTTTTTGTTTACCCTGTTCCCTCCCCCCGTTTTGTTCTCTTCATGTAACTAAGTAAGCCTGCATGTAACAGCGCCACAATGCCCTTGGGCTGCTTTGTGCGCTATATAAATGCAAAAAATAAATACAAAATTGCTTCAGACTCCATCCAAATAACAGAAATCATGGACGAAGCCAAACCAGCGCTTCTTCTCTTGGATCTATCTGCTGCATTTGATTTGGTGGACCACAAGATTCTCAGTAGACATCTCACCAACGCAGCTCAATTCTCCCCAGAAGCCACAACAAGGATCACTTCCTTCTCAGAAGGGAGAGCCATGAAGGTCTTCTCCAACCAGGCTTGTGCAGCACCAACTACCATCCACTGCGGAGTCCTTCAGGGCTCTTGCACGGCACCAACCTTGTACAATCTATTCACTAAACCCCTCTTCGACAATCTGGACACCCTCAGCATAGCATACAGAAACTTATGCCAACGACACTCAGGTCCTCATACCTCTTTCTGGCTCTTACGAACAAGATGCCAAGTCTCTTCACAAGATCTACGCCACCATTCAAGCCTGGATAGCAGCTAATGGGCTCTGTCTCAATGGAGACAAAACTGAGATTCTCATAGTTGGCCTTAAAGAAATTCTCAGCAAACTCAGTAAACAATATAGCGCCTTCACCATTGATAACACTATTATCACTGTCTCACCTTCAGTAAAGACGTTGGCGGTATATTTGGACTCTACGCTCTCTATGTCACACCAGATGAGTGCCATAGCCTCCTCTGCCTCATTTACAACTAAACTTATAAATGCTGTTAAACCCTATCTGTCCAAGCAGAACTGCTTTTCAATAGCCAGAGTCACCATTGGGGCTAAACAAGACTTTTGTAATGTCCCCCTGGCTGGCTCCTTGACAAAATTTTTTAACAGACTCAAGCCATCCAAAACAATGCACTCAGAGCTGCGTTAATCCTCCCCAAAAAAGAACACATCTCACATGCCAGGCGCGCTGCCCATTGGCTCCCTGTCAAAGAACGTATCACCTTCAAGAAGTTAGCCATAACTCACAAGTGCCTGTCGCTCACAGCCCCCCCACGTGTCTGAGAAAATTGTCAGAGCCACCTCCTCCTGACCTAAGAGAGCTCACCACGCCAGCCAGCTGTACATCCCCCCCGCAATACAAAGGGTCAAAGTAGGAGGCACCAGCTTCCTTCACATTGCTCCTAAGCAATGGAATGCTGTACCAAACACCCTTGGGGTAAAGACCTCACACATGTCGTCCGGGAAAACCCTAAAACTGATGCTCTTCAACTAACCCATCCAGTCTCATATTCTACGGACCCTCCCCATCAAGCCTTTGTTGTAACACCTGCTCCCATTAGTCCCCTCCCCCTCCCCACACCATTGTCATTAATAACCTTACTGCTATCAGGTTCACTGTAACCACGAACCACAGTCAGGCTGTTTCTTTTTGTTTCCCCTGTCCCTCCCCCGTTCTGTTCTCATCTTGTAACTAAGTAAGCCTGCTTGTAACAGCGCCACAATGCCCTTGGGTTGCTTTGTGCGCTATATAAATGTAAATAAATAAATAAAAAATTGCTTCAGACTCCTTGAAGCAAGTTCACATTGTGGTTATCAATTTTGATTTTAGAATTTCTTACGCTCACCAAACATACTTAACTGCATTCGGGCGCAGATGAAAACTATCTAGCAGACACAGAGCCCCTGATTCATGGAATTATTTGCGTGTTAAACACAGATTTGCACGCCATTCTGCCCGAAAAGCCCCATACCTCAAACATGGATTTTCGGGCAGAATGGCACCAAATCTGTGTTTTACGCGCAGATAATTCCATGAATCAGGCACAGAGTGTGTACAGATTACAGAAGGGATATGCGCTAGCCGGCTTATTTGAACAAAAAGGTTTTTAGCCTCTTCCTGAAGAGTGCCAGAGATGGGCAAACTCAGATGTCCAGTGGTACCTGGTTCCAAATTTTAGGACCGAACACAGCGAACCTCCTGTCTCCTTTATATACCTATTTAGACCGAGGTATGCGCATCAACAATTTGTTTCCTGATCGCAGGTCTCTAGTAGGTTGATAAGCGCACACTTTGGCTGTAAAATACTCAGGTGCAAGACCATTAATGCACCTGAACATCAGACATGCCACCTTAAATTGAATGCAGTCCTCGACAGTCAACCAGTGCAGCGATCTACAGAAGGCAGAGACAAGGTCCCACTTCCTTAGGTGACCAAAAAGCCTAACTGCTGCATTCTGGGCCCTCTGCAATCAGCTAATCTGGTTACCTGGCAGCCCTGCAATAGTCTTAATTGAGTTTGTTAATGCTCCTACCACTAAATGGAAGCACATTTCTCAGCACACAAAGTGAATAGTATACTGCCTTCACCTTGGCACCCACTTCTGCTTCTCCGCCGAAGTTCTCCTGCCACAGACACCCAAGATTTTTTTACTTTCTTTGAGTAGTGCAGTTCTTCCCCTAGTATTCGAGGAGGGGGCAATTGTTTCTCCTTACTCATTTTACCTTCCGGTCCAAACAATATTAGTTTGGTTTTTGATGCGTTCAACTGCAGTTGATTACTTGTCATCCACCTCTTAATTTCTCTCATGCATTGCTCAATCTTTTCAAATGCATCTTTAAAATTATCTATCTCGATGTAAATTTAGCTATCGTCTGCGTAGGAGTGGAATCGCAGACCATGTCTCCATAGAATGTCAAATACCGAACGAAAATACAGGTTAAAGATCAGGGGGGACAATGATGATCCATGTGGCACTCCACATTTCAGCCACATAATCTCTGAGAGAAACCCTCCCAGAGTATCCTGTTGCGTCCTGTCCTTTAGAAAGAACTGAACCACTGTGTCAGCTGTTCGGAAGCTCTCCCAACTTTGCTTATACATTGGAGTGCAAGCCGGTGGTCCACCGTATCGGAGGCTGTGGACAGATCCAGCACTAAGAATGCTGTGGACTTCCCTCTGTCTGCAGCCTCCAACAAATCATCCTCGATGGTCAACAGTGCCATCTCCATTCTATGCGTGGGTTGGAAACCGGACTGGAGGCCGTTCAGGAGACCTTCGCTATCGACAAATGCCTGGAACTGGCCACATACCACCTTCTCCAGTATTTTAGTAGGCCAACATAAATTGGCCACCGGCCGATAGATTTTAAGTAATGCAGGATCTAGGCTGGTTTTTTAAGGAGAGGTTTCATTATTGTCCTCTTTAGAGGCAGTGAAACCTGACCCACTTGCAGGGATTTTTTGACAAAAGTAGTCACAAAGGGGGTAATGTTTCTCACCAGCCTTTGGCCAAGCACGCCAGAATCGGTAATGTTCGGTCATTGGTTGGCTTAAATTGGAGTATCAGGCCATGGGCCAATTCCTCATTTACTAACTGGAAATGAAAGCCCTTTTTTCACATTCTCCATTCCCTCTGTATCACTTTCTACTGTTATCCCTTTATCCTTTTTATGCTATGCTATTAAGGCAATAGTTGAAACTAGAACTTTGTAGTGCTTGTCTTATATTTGATTGGAAGACAACAATTGAATTAATGTTGTGTACATTGTCTCTCCTAGTAGATGATTACATATGACAGTACCTACTGCATTTGATTGTATGACTGTTTATGTTGTAGCACTTGGATTACATTTTTGGAAACAACCTTAGAACCTTGGTGGTTGCCACCCTTCCGAGCAATCACTGCTTAGAATGTGAATCAAGAGGAGTATCTTGTTCAGAACCTAATTGACTTTTTTATGGCATTGATGGGATTTAATTTCCAGTATTTTTATGTATTATTCTCAGACCTTGTGTAACCTTTATTTCTATTCCTTTCTCCCTTCTCTGTACCTTATGTGTTGTATGCAATGTGTGTTAAACAATTGTTTTTTAACATGTTTGTGTAGAAGCCAGTGAACTGCAGCAACTTGTAATTATATATATATGATACCTACCCTCATTTCTTTTCTTTTGTTGGATTAATATGTTATTGGTCCAAGACATGAGGGATAAAGGGCCTGCTTACCTTTTGTTCCACAACCATTAGTGCAGCCAGTTGGACTGAGTAGGCAGAGTGATTCTCTCCTTCACGTGTGCCACATTGTCACTTTGACCCCTTTTTGTTTTTCGGTCACCCACCCTCCCCCCTTTCCCTCTCTCATGCCATCATGGAGGTGTTTTCTTTCACTGATGAGCAATAAGCGGAAGCGATCAGCGGTTCTTCATTCTTTGACATAGAACCCTCAGATAGTTCTGTTCTAACTAAAATCAATAGTGACTCTTTACTCAAACTCAAAAAGAAACAGTTTCGGACACTAATGCACAGCCATTTATTGAAAGAATATCTCAGAGGAAACATCCCAGTGGGACTACAAGTAAAGAACGACCCATGTTTATTCTTGGATGATGATGAATATAAAGCAGCTTTCTCACACGTTGTGACGAAGTGTAGTCGTGACTGGATAGTCTTGACTATCAACACAGCACTTAATGCGAGCGCCAACATAAAAGAAGAATTAGACCAGGCAGAATTGAACTTGCTCAATGTTGGTACAATCCAAAATGCAAAGGACAAATTAGTTACAAAAACAATAGGATGAATTTGTCAAAGCACTGACCAATAGGAAAATGGATAAACTCAAAGAGGATCTGTCTAACTTCAATTTACAGAAAATATATGTTTACCTACAGGCAGACTACATGGGTCAACCACAGTGGATTTCTGCACCGGGTCACAGAGGTCGAAGAGACGGGAAATCGCAAAAAAAGGGTGACCTTCTCTGATTCATCTTCAGGTTCAGATGTGGATCAAGACCAATATTGGGAGAGGGGCATGCAAAGACATAGAAACTTTAGGCGTCCTTTTTTTTACGGAGAGGCCAATGGAGGCCAAGAAGAGGGGGGGGGGATTTCAACATCTCTGCCTCATGCCACCACAGGCAGACATGGGACCACCACCCCCACAGTCTTACCACCGCCGCAGAAACTCCACGGAATGGAAACTACGAACAGAGCACATCGGAGATAAAGACCAACTCTGCTGTCTTTAACCTTTCCCAAAGGGTTTTGGAAAAAGATGAAGAAGATGTTTTACAATTAGGATTATCCTTTGTCCCCATGTCCATTGGCTCTAAGATGAACTGTGAGATCGAACTAAGGCAATTTTTCATGCAAAATCAGACTGCATGACTACTTTGAAGGACACAGCAAATTAGACTCTGATATGACCTGTCCTCCATTTCGACCCAACTCCACCTTTTGCCCTACCAATAACATGATCTCTAAAGAAACCCTGACATTTAAAAAAGTGATTCTTAAAGGGTTTGATGCCATCTTCAAAGAAAAAATCTCCCAGTGAGACTTTAATTTTGGATCAAGAAAGAAAGAAATCCTCCAAAATCTGATGAACGACAGTAGCATTGTGATCAAAAGCGCTGACAAAGGAGGGGGAATAGTCATTATGGACTGTAATCTGTATGAAGAGGAGGCATACAGAATCTTACTCAAAACAGATACATACCAGCCTCTGCAGGGCGACCCGACATGAAGCATCCAAGCACGGATTTTAGAAATCCCATTGTCAGGAAAAGAAGCAGGTTTTCTGAGCAATAAAGAGTTTGAATTCCTTACTCCTAGCAATCTCACGACACCCCTGTTTTATATTTTACCCAAAATACATGAGGGCCTGGCCAAACATCCGGGCAGGCCTATGGTATCTTTGTGCGGTATGGTACTTGAACCCATAGGGAAAGGTATAGATAATGTTCTCAAACCATTGACAGCTGCAACCCTGCATTCCTGTCTGACACCACAGATGTGGTTAACCTCATTGAAGGAGCTCATTTGGATTTAGAATCAGTACATATGAATATTCAACAAGGTGAGGAGGTATGAGTGGTCAAAGACTATTTGAATAAGAGATCGGAACTGCATGTGATTCCCCACGGTCCTCATCTTAGAGATGCTCGAAGTAGCCCTTCATGGAAACTTTGTTCGCCTCAACAGTCAATTTTTTGCCCAGATGAAAGGTACCGCCATGGGAGCTTCCTTTACCCCCAATTAGGCCAGCCTTTACATGGCCAAGTTTGAGGAATTGTTTATTCTTAAACCCAATAATCCTTATCAGTCCTATACAAAAGACACATCAATCATATTCTCATAATATGGGACAACAGAGAAGCAAATATCGACATGTTTTATACATGGATCAATAGTCTCAACACTAATCTGAGATTTACCATATGCAAAGACAACAAATTTATTTCATTTTTGGACCTCACCATTAAAGATATTGATGGCACACTGGTAACAAGTCTATACAGAAACCCCACTGACCGCAACACCACACTCACCATCAGAGTTTTCATCCACAGGCACTTAGGGATAACATCCCCTTAGGTCAATTCCTTCGAGTCCGAAGAAATTGTACATGTATACAGGATTTAAAAAAAGAATCTGACATTCTTCTTGAGAGATTCCTGGACTGGGGTTATCCCAGACATACTCTCAAAAAGTACAGAAAGAGGGCAAGATTTGCTGACAGAAGCGTGCTACTGGCCAAAACAAGCAATAGAAAAGAACAGAAATCTAAGAAAGTATGTGTAACTACCTTTAGTCCACACAGCAATGCCCTTAAGAAACTGATTCTAAAAAATTAAGCACATTCTCCAAATCAATTTCCCAGACTGGGGATCCCCCACCCCCTTTGCGTTTAAAAAAAGGTGTACACCTTACACAACATCTAGTATCAGCGGACAATTGCCTATCGAATGTACCACTAATTTAAGAACATTTATGGGATTGCCCGCTGTCAAGGGACACTACCCATCTGGTAGTTGTATGATTTGCAAATGTACTATGAAGACATTGCACTTTAAAGTGAACAACAAAGATTGGATTTTGAATTTTCACAGTACCTATTAAAGCAACAATGTTGTGTATGTTATCCAATGTCCATGCAAGGAGACATTTGTAAGAAAAACCACCATGCAAGTCAAAACCCTGAATTATTGAACACCATTCCAAAATCAGAATCAAAACCATGACCGCACCCATGGTTGATCACTTTGTGGCCATGAACCACAGTGAGGATGAAATCAACTGGTGGGTGCTGGACAAAATTCATGGAACTAATACCTTAGAAATTGAATTAAAGTTGCCCAGAAAAGAACAAATCTGGTTTTATAAATTAGATTCATTCCGCCAAACCCTCAATTTACAAGAAGAATGGCACCCATTACGGATACTCTAACTATTCCCCCATGACACTGTGTATCCCACATGGAACCCTGCAGTGCCTTGCCACTCCTTCTCTTGTACTGTGTGTGAGCGGCGCGTCCCCCGCGCCCTGGGCTTACTAGACTACTTTCTTTCCGGATTATGGCTGTTTCGATGGATACCTGACAGCCTTCCGGGCCCGCCGATACATTCCATGTGAGCACCACAGGGTGTGTCCCGCTGCCTGCGGGTGTGATAGGCTCTGGTTGTCTTGGTGTTGTCCTGGATACGGGCCAAGCCCTTTCCCTCCTGGCCAGGTCCGACTGCGCATGCCACCTTAGCCTGCAGCCTTCCCCCAGCGTACCACGACAACACATGACCACGGCCGCAATGTATTGCCATGGATACAGCCCTTGCACTCTCCCCTAAAGCCTGGCCTCTAAGCGTATGCGCACAGCTTTCATTATCCATGTGTTGTACACCACCGACTGTACCAACAATTGGCATATCAGGTACAGTGCCCCCGTTTTTGGCCTCCTGCACTCTTTGATGCGGTACCCCCTTACCCGCACCCATGCAAGATTTGTGTAATGCCGTGCTAGCTAATTGTTTGACACTCAATTTGCGTCTTCTCTTTTCTCCCCCATTTTTCATCCCTCTCCTACGGTTTCACCGCGGTCTACCTACCTTGGCCACATATCCTTGACACCGGATTACACCCCTGGCGTTCTTCCATAGGACCAACCAGTCGCCATGGCATGTAAGTACTTTTCCTTCCCTCCCCTGGTTCCCCTTGCCACCAATTGCAGCCAGGCTAAGTGAATTGTCACTGTTTTTGATGCCATTCACCTATTGGTATTGTGTTTTTCCTAGGGCTACGTGGGTGATCCCAGGACTCCCACTGACTATCCCTGCACATTGCTTCAGATTCCTTGAAGTAAGTGCCCATTGTGGTTATCCCTTTATACTTTTTATAATATTCTATACACACCACTGTTCTCCCCAATTGGTGCCTCACACACATTCTTCTCTTATTTTTTATAGAGACAAGAAATCCATTCCTCAAGACTAAGACAACAATTTAATACATTTTTTGTACATTGTCTCTCCTAGTAGATGATTACATATGACAGTTCCAACTGCATATGATTGCATTTCTGTTTATGTTGTACCACTCAATTTTTGGAAACGTTAGAATCTTGGTGGTTGGCAACATTTGGGCAATCACTGCTTAGATTGTGAATCAAGAGGAGTATCTTGTTCAGAACCCCATTGAGTCGTTTATGACATTGATATGATTTACTTTCCAGTACCTTTTTGTATTATTTCGATTCCTTTCTCGCTTCTCTGTACCTTATGTGTTGCATGCAATTTGTGTTGACCAATTGTTTTTTTTAACATGTTTGTGTAGAAGCCGCAGCAACTTGTAATTATTAAATTAGATGTTTTGAGCATTTATTTATATAATACCTACCCTCATTTCTTTTCTTTTGTTGGATTAATATGTAATTGGCCCAGGAAATGAGGGATAAAGGGCCTGCTTACCTTTTGTTCCACATGAAATGCTGAGTAATGGCATAAATGGTATGCTAGCTGCCAAAATGAAGTCAAGAAACAGAAAACATACACAAATCATAACACTTATGAATTTGAACTGGAACCCTGCGATATTAACGCTAAATTAATTTGTATTAAACATCACTGACATTCTCGTAAAAGTGGAAGCTCTGGTAGGGTTACGTCACATCATACTATCAGGTGATCTAAACTCGCAATGTATTATGACCACTGAGAAAATAGGGGGTCGCATAAAAAACCCCACAGCCAATGGTAAAAAAGGGATGTCTTTTCTTACAGGCTGGAACCTTGTCATGGCAAATGGTAACATCAACTGCGACATACCTGCAAGTCCGACATGGAAACTTGAATACAGCGATTGATTACTTGTTCCTGTCGAAAGAACTGTTTGATAAATGTCAACATTTCAACATTAAGGCAAATGGAAACAGTGATCACAATATGCTGATTGGCTGCATAGACTACAACATAGAAGTAGCTAAACACAGCTACTCCAACAAAGGGAAAAACAGGTTAGCCACCTTTGGGAAAAAAAGGGGGCCCCACTGAAGAAGAAATTAGGAAATTGCATTGATACGTTTCGTGAAGAAAAAAACTCAAAATTACGCAATCCTAAGAATTTATTTACACTTTTTGTGGGACTTAGGCACACCACAAAACAATAAATGAAGTAACATCATCAAAACACACAAACATACCTTTGATGAAGCAACATGGGCCAGGAAAAAAGCAAGGCGTAAACTCTCTGAAAAACGAATACAAAAACTGGTCGAAAGCGAACAAACAAATGCGACTACAAAACGACAGAGAATGCATGCTACAGGCGGTAAATCAAACCAACTCAAGGAATTTCTGGTGTATCATTAACTCAATGACAACAGAACAAAGCAATGTGATCCCTGAAAAAGTATGGCCGAATTACCTAAACGGCCACTTTTAAAAAACTACAAGTGTAGTTAAAGCGACCGTATTCAATGGAGACTGGAAACTGACAATTGCCAAAAACACAATAACTGAGCTGATTTAAAAGTTGTCGGCATCAAGGGCTGCCGGCCCAAACAGCCTGACCAGCTTGATACTAAAGTCTAACGTCTCAGTATAGTCAGAAGCTCTGACAACCATATTTGGTGAAGCAATGAAATTATGGCAAATTCCAGAGTCCTGGAGGAAATCAGTAATCATCCCTATCTATAAGAAAGGAGATCGGGAAGATCCGAGGAACTATTACCCTATTGGATGCAGATAGCAAAATCTTCACTGGGATAGTGCGTAAACTGAATAGTTACCTGTGGAAAAAAGTTAAGCTCGGCATTAGCTATTATAAATGAGCTTGCAAACAGTTTTGTATGCACAAGCAATGTCGAAACATGCTGCAGTAAATTGGACATATGATAGAGGCTGTGGACATAAGGCGTTTAAAAAAAGGGTGAGGGGAGTGAACATCGTTTACTGTAATGGGTGTGCGCGCGTCCCCGTGTGTGGTAACTTGGTGCCACTTGTTCCGAGTGTAGCCCAAATGATCATTGCCCAGCAGTGAGCGCAGAGGCTCGTTGCATATCGTGGATGGCTCCTCATGGGTGAGATAGGGCCTGTGTTAATTCCCACGTGAAGTCCATGGAAGGTTGAGCGTGAGATACACCGTACTGCGTTGGATAATTTGTCATGTCATGTTTAAAAGGGAATTCATTAAGACACTTATTAACCACATCCACTAATGGCTGTTGCGCAGCGTCTGGTTTAAGATTACTGAGGGCACATAGTGGTAGATCTGGAGTAGTCAAGGACCTCACCAGAGTTGCGGCGCAGGGTTAGTCAGTGGCTATGAGGTGACCCCGGTTACAATGCTAAGTGGGAGTGCTTGGGGGCTGGTGAGGGCAGAGAAGGTGTTTTTAAAAACTGGGTTGGTTTTTATTAGGATTGGTCTAAAGGAGTGCCTCAGCTGAGTTCTTACCTCGCGTGGCATTTAGCCTCTGCGCTCTGCGTCTGCCGTATTCAGTGATCGATCCGATCCTGTTGGTGGACTGAAATAGTATGTGCACAGCTATTGGCTGAGTTAAGCCTGCTACCGATTGGCTGAATGTGATCACTGATATGATTGGTTGATTATGGTCAGGTGGAGAGGCTCGAACAGAGTGTTACTGTCGGTTTCCACGGAAATAATAATTCTGTCAGTTCTGTTACTTTAACCGTGCTTATCACAGAGGTTAGATAGAAGGAAAATAATTTGTCAGTTAGATTATTTGTTTTTAGGAGTGATCATCTGTTTGTTATAGAGGCACTAAACAATTTGGTTGTCCAAATGTCTTGTTGGTCTGGTCCACGGGCCTATTTTAGTTTATCCCCCTAAATCAATGTGGGCTTCGATGTAACGGGTAGACCTGTGTCAATACATGGGGATGTGGGGGGTGTCTAGGCTGCTGATCAAGGCTTGAGCCCATCCCAGCCCAAGATTGATGCTTGAGTAGGTATATTATAAGGCAAGCTCATTGGACGGGAGTGCATGCCAGTGGTGGAAAAACAAGGTGTTAGTGAACAGCGGTTGTTCAAGGCCCCCTTGTTGAGGCCGGGGAGCATGATTATATTTGGTATTTATGACATGCTGGATATCCTAGAGTGGTTAAGCTTTCTGTTAGCAGGGTCTAACTGGTTATTATTAATGTTTGGGACAGCAAAGTTAGATCTTTTTTGCCTATAAGTCGTGCTTCGAGAGTGTGTACCTATGGTGGAAAACAAAGTGTTAGTGGGGGGGGGGTATTGATCGTGGCCCCCTGGTTGAGGCTGGATAGCATGTGGATAGCATGTGAACATAGGGAATCTTAGGACCTGCTGGTGTTCTAGAATGGTTCAGCTCTGTGTGGGAAGTGTATAGCTAGCTATTCATGACTGTTAAGTCAGTATTGGACTAGTGAGTGGTGTGTGGTACATATACAGGGAGCATCCTTTGTATGAGCATATAAGTGATATTTACAGAAAAATAAACTCATGTTCAGTATTTAAACCCAGTTCCACATTTCTGGTTTTGCATATGAGACTTTTTGTTGCAGCATTAGTCACATTTGACCACATCAAGACCAACAAATTTGATGTTCTTTCTGTTGTTCATCTGATGAATTTCTTGACAGTGCGTGGTCAGTGGGTATCTGGCGTCCCATGACTTGAGCAAGTTCAGATGTTCTCGTATCTTAGTCCAGAGTTCTCGAATGGTACTTCCAATATACTTGCGACTGCACACACACAGATAATCAAGTAAACAACATATTTTATCCTACAATTGATGAATTGCCTGTTACAATGACTATGGGTGGTGCTGAATTGGACTTGATCAGTAGTGAGTGCATGAGGGCACATTGAGATAGTTCCACACTTATGGAATCCCATTTTGGTCTGTTTGTTTAGCCAATTGTCATTGGTCAGGGGTAGAGGGGCCATAAAAGATGGGCTGAGCATATTTCTGAGAGTTGCTGCTCTTGAATATGACAGCTGTGGCCTAATGGAAATGCAGTCTGGAATCTCCTTGTCAATGGATAAAATATGCCAATGTTTCTGTAGGATTTTCTGATATTTGTAGCTGTCCTGGTTGTATTGTTGGACTTAGTCATCTTTTTTGGTTGGAGTAGGTTGGTTCTTGGAGTTCTGGTGGCTTTGGTGATTGCCGTTTCAATGTTTTCAGGTTTGTAGCCTCTGTCCAGGAACCAGTCTTTCAACTGGCTGGATTCTGCTAGGTAGGTCTCATTGTCACTGCAATTTCGCTTAGCTCAGATGAATTCTCCCTTCAGGATGTTTTATATGACTGTTTTCCTAAGACAGCTGGTGGAAAAGAGCACCAAGTTTACCTCTGTTGGTTTCCCATAGGTTCTTGTATGTACTCCATTGCTACCTGTTGAGATTCTTATGTCAAGGAAATCAATGGAGTGGTGGCTTTGATTGCCGGTGAGTTCAATTCCAAAAGTATTACTTTTAAAGTACTTATTGAAAGCGCTGAGTTGATCATTAGTATGTCGTCTATCAACCTGTACCATTTGTAAATGAATGGGCTAAAGTTTGTGTTGCTGAAAGCATGAACCTGCTCGTACTGGCTCATGAAGAGGTTTGTGATTGCTCGGGCATATGTGGCTCCCATGGCGATGCCTTTGATCTGTCTATAGTAAGTTCCATCAACAAGGAACACATTATTAGTCAGTGAAAATTTGAGAAATTCTTTAGTCATTACTAGATGTGAATAAAAAGATGCCGATTCTTTAGCAAAGGCCTAATCTGTCGCTTCAGTGTGTTTGATGGCAGTGTACAGCACTTTCACGTTTAGTGCCACCAGGAGGTATCATGGCTCCCAAGTCAGGTCTTGTTGGATCGGGAGGGTGTGCATAGTATCACGCACGTAGGCTGGAATTTTTGGAACTTCACTTTGAATCACGTTGTTGACTTTTTCTCGAAAAAAGGGAAAAGTGTAAAAATGATTGTATCGAAAATATATAATAACATGCTTCCTATTACTTGGACTCCTGAAAAGCCTATTGATGGATGATCTGTCTTTTCAATGGTTATGTGTGTACACAGTTTGAATGGCTCTGATCTATGCAGAAAAACATTTTCATTGCAATACAAAATATAACGATGTACTAAATTAGCGACTCAGAGCAATTCATGAAAGGTAAAAGAAGTTAGCTTCTTTTTGTGAGAAGCAACTAAACAAAACAAGCGTGTGTGTACATTTAATGAGTCCCTTCCGCGTTTGGAAATGCAATTGTGTAGATGCTGACAGCAGATGTTTGGCTACACTGTGCACTGATGTCGTGACAAGGGCAGTGACAGCGGTGTAAGGAACCCATGGTGGCAACAGTAAAGACAGACACAAGTGATCGCAGTTCAAGGGTGTTTATTAAGCTGTAAATATAGGTTGGAAAAACAACAACTCTAAAGCTAAATTTAACATGGGAGCAAGCTTCGACCATCAAATAACAATAAGGCAGTCCTAGTAGAGTTGTGTCAAATAAAAGGGCCTATACTAAGAAAAACCTATTTCCAATCCTTACTCTACATACAGAAAGAAGTGTGGGATAATGTTCTTAAGAAAGAAGAAAGTGTTCACAAATGATAATTCAGGATGTGGAACTTGAGGTCTCCCTTCCCCACATTTTCAGCATGGGACACACAGCTTTGAGGCACAGCACACGCTTGAGCTTTCCCAGCATGAGCTAACAGTTCCGCCTTCAGCAATCAGGGCATTCAGTGGTTAAGTTTCTTTTCTTATCAAAATTTTCTTGCCGTGGGCCTGATGTATTCAAATAATCGAACAAAGAGTTCAAGTTACTTTTCACATAAACATTGGGTGATGCTTTCCATCCCGGGTTCCCCTCTTCCAAGCACAGATTCTTAATAAGTTCCTTATTGATACCAGGACCTCAGATAGTTATGTTCTCGTGCTTTTGAGGGCTTGGCAGGTTTAAAGTATCTAAACAAAAGTTCAACAAAAAGTTTTTCTCTGCTGTCAGTTGATAGTTTTCCATCCCGGGGTCCCCTTCTTCCGGGCTCAGACCCCTCTTGACTATCAACTTCTCTTTGTCAGGTACACTCTGTCATAGCACGTATTCATAGGATTTCTCTCTTTATATTTTGCTTTTTTTGCATTCACGGGTCGGTGGGTGTTGGCTTCTCACCCTTGAACCCCCTCTCTCGGGCTCAGATCTGACTCGACGGTTTGACTCCCTCGATCGGGTTCACTATGACTTTCAATGCAACTTCTTTGTGACTTTCAAAAATCTTAATGTCTTTTGGCTCTTGCCAACATACTTTATTTCGGGACTTTAAACTTTGCCCCCTTTTGTCGGCATCCGTCTGTCGGGTTGGCGCTTGCCAATCTGTCAATCGTACCTTTTCCCATTCAACTATTGTGATGCTTCACAATCATTTGTTGGTCAAAGACGTTCAACTGTACAGAAGATTTTACAAGACCCCTGTATGACCACTTTGACTCCTTTTCTCGCCTTTCTTAAGGCCTTCTGGTTACAGTAGTTTCAATAATTGTGGCATCGCCCAGAGTTTCTTCAGTGAGAACCCAAGTGGTGTCGGACTCCTGTGTTGCTGGTCCCCCCCCCCGTACATCAATTACTCTTTATGTTTTCAAAGTTCAATTAGCTATTTGCTATGTTTTGTTCAACACAGTTCGGTTTCTTATCGACTCTCCCCTCAACTCAAAGGCTGTAATGAACTGCTTGGCTTTCTTGCCTCAAGGTTGGTACCACTGAGACAAGCATCTCTCCCGGCTTGGTTATCAGTGGAGGAGGGTCTTGTGTACCATAGACATCTGCTGCAACACACGCTGGCTATTGTTCACGTTCTTAAGATTCCTTCTGCGGACGTCTCACGGGCCTTAGTGTAAAAGGGCAAGGCCGCTTCTCTCTTTGTCACTCTCTCGATTGAGCCATCTTTCTCCTCCTCTTGAACTGCCGTGCTGAGTGAGCTCCCTGGACGTGCGGTCTGCCATGCTCGTATTGCGTTCTCGTGCTCCACCTTTTATCCCTATGGTGAAGAGAAAGGGTCATCAGATGTGTGTAATCTTTGTCAATTACCTGACTCTGCCAGGCCCTTGTGTCGTGACATGTCAGGTAAACGGTGTTATTAGTCCGTTGTCTTTCATTGTATGGGAAGGTGTTCATGTTGGAAAGAGAAGGTGGTAGAGTTTCCAAGTACAGGGTCTGGAGGGGAAAAGGTGTTGTATTGAATTATAGTTCTCATCCAAGGGGGTTTGGTAAAATCAGAAGGGCAAGATTTGTAGGGTTTATGGAACAAACGGGAATGACTAGGATTATTGTCGGAAAATAAACAGCAGGGATTGTGGGAACGGTAGGATTTGGTTCAAATAGATTGGGAGTGTGAAAAACCCTAATCAGAGAGACGTGGAGAAGGATGACTAGGAGTGTTCGGATAGGAAACAGAAAAACAGGTATTCTTGGAGTTGTGGTTTTTGACTGTAACAGGGTTTGGGTTCCTAGGGAATTTCCCAGATATGGATGGTTTGTTGGATTTGGGTAAGGGAAATTCTTTGGGTGGAAGAGGGAGAGATGTGGAACAACTTATGAAGGTCTCAGGGACTTCGTCCTTGTCATGATGCCTGCCCCCAGGCATCTAGACCAAGTCCATCAACCCAGGAAGCAGGCATCATGTCATCTGGAGCAAGCCCAGCAACCCCTGTTAGGGGCCATCTGGGTACAGTCCTGGCGTCTGTGGCGCCAGGTTCATATGGGACATCAGTCCTGGCGCCATAGGCGCCAAGCTCATATGTTTAAACTTACCTGATGCAGACCATGCTGCAATGAATCCAAGCCCTTGTGAGGCTTGGAAGGAACTACTTTACCTAGGGAACTATTTTGTTACTTGGACGTGGTTGTGGAGGAATACGTGGTTGTGGAGGAATACTACCTGGGACTACTTTGGAGGCTATTTAAACCACACCCAAAGAGCAGCACATGCTTCGCGTTATTCTGCATCCTGCAGCGTGATGCTCACTGTGCCTGCAGTCAGCATCCAGCATCCTTCCACGCCCGCTTCGAGTCCAGAGCGCCTAGAAAGGAGGAGAAAGAAGAAGAAAGGTTAGAACAAGAACATTACTGGATTTCTTACCTGATTTCGGATTCAACTCATCTTTGAACCAGAAAAAGACTTCATTTTAAACACGTTGCTTCGCCAGCAGCAGCGCCGCTCCATACTTATCGTTCCTCGCAGCACCACCACGGTCTGGCGCTGTCTCCATCACTTGGTTACCGCATTCCAGCAACTAAGGGGGAACAAGGAAAAAACGACAAGGTGAGCCAAGGGAACAAACAAGGACAATCTCTTTCCATCATATATTTACCTGATTTTACCGCCGGAGGTATTGATCACCAGGGCGCCAAATCCTCTTTCGCCGCACCTGCACGAAAAGAGAAAGCAGCAAGTTTAACCTTGGCAACTTTTACCGGACAGTGTTGGATAACACAGACTCTTACCTGATCGCTTTCAGCTGCCACAAGACGATCTTCTTTTGGATCTAAGCTGCAACAGAAAACAAAGGAATTGGACAGAGTGATTACTCAGACATTGTGAACTCTTTAGAACTCTTCCAATATCTTCAAGCCAGTGAGGTAACTGGCCATCAACACGCCCCTGCATTCCTCGCAGGATGGACAGCTCATCATTCAAAACTATAAGGTGAGCTTTGTGAAAGGGAATATCGGGGTGATAAGTGGGAACGCAGTGAGGTGCTAATATTCCGAATCCACGGGTGGCTAATTCCCTTTCCCCGTCTTTAGGAGACTAATTCCACGGGTCAAGCAGACGAAGGTAGGTGGGCCAGTCCAGTAAGTCATCTCTGCACTACGCATCACATTGGTGGAGACCGTGGGAGACCAGTTCCGTCCGACACCCCTGTGGGAGCCAGGTGAGCGTAACAGAACGCGAAGCCTTCCTACAAATCCTCACCCGGGTGTCATGGAGACCTCAGAGACTGACCAATTGGCCCAATTATTAGGAGAACTTAGGGTGGAAGTACATGCCGCTCGCCAAGAAACTAATACCCTCAGGAGAGAGCTGATTGTTTCTAAGGAACGCACTGATGACCTTGCTAGACAATTATTGCAAAACCAAGCGGGGCAAACCCCTCTACCGGGACTCGGGGGGGATGCCAACCCCTGTTACATCAAGCAACCCTGTGCAAGTGAATCTACCAGGAAATATCCCTTTTGCCCCGCCAGAACGTTTTGCGGGGGATCCAAAAAGATTTGCCGTGTTTATGAACCAATGCCGTTTGCACTTTTTATGCAGACCCGGAGCCTTTCCAAACGATCAAGCTAAAGTAGCCAAGTAGCCTTTGTATTATCCTATCTCTGCGGTAGTGCAGGGGATTGGTCAATCCCATTAGTCAATCAGGATGACCCTATTCTTCGGGATTTTCAGGGTTTTCAAATGAGCATGGAAAACTATTTGCCTGACACTACCAAGGACAGGCCCTGGATAACAAACTTTTGTCCCTACGACAGGGTAACCAGGATCTGCTAACCTACATCGCAAACTTTAATAGGCTGGTGGTGGAAACTGGATGGCCCGAGGAAAAAAGGGTTACATTATTTCATCGTGGCCTTCGAGGAGAACTTAAAGATGTTTTGGCTCAAGTCGTGAACCCACTGCAAGACTGTGCTGAATACATAGACTTAGTGGTCCAGTTAGGTCACAGACTTCAAAATCGAAAGGCTGATCGAGCCAAGTTTGAGAACCGGGTGTTGGTTAAACCCAATGCTAACCCCAAAGGAACAGAGGCCTCTGACCCATGCAAATTGGAGGAGTTAAAGGACCGTTGACGCAAAAGGAAAGGGAAAAGAGGCAGCAAATGCAATTATGTCTATACTGTGGAACTTCGGGACATTTTCTACGGGATTGCCCTGTAAAACCACCTAAGAAAATGGTAGGAGCGGCTGATAAAAGCCACAAGGAGCCTGACTTGGGAAACGACCACGCCCGACAAGGGTAGAGGTCCGCTTGCCGAGCTTGATGAAGGATACTCAGACCTCGCATTTCATCATACCAATGGTCATTATGGATCCAAGGCAGCCATCACGTATGCACGCAGTAAGGGCATACATTGATAGCGGGGCCATAGGAAACTATTTGGACCACGAATTGGCTTCTAGGATGAATCTACCTCTCTGCAAAAAGATCACTTCGGATGTCATCACCACAGTCGATGGAACTGAAATTGCCTCTGGGCCGGTAACCCATTCCACCGCTGAGATGACTCTATTGGGTCAGGATGGGCATCAAGAGACGATTGTGTTTGATTTAATCAAAGCTCCGCAGTTTCAAATACTACTGGGGATACCTTGGTTGGAAACACATAATCCTTGTATTGATTGGCGAGTAAAGAGAATAACCTTCCCGGATTGTGCACATACCTGTTATCTAAAACAAACCTTGAACAAGGACCTGGCCACCGTCGCTACTCCAGCCATGCAGTTACCTCAACAATATCAGGAATTTCAGGATGTTTTCCAAAAGGAGCAGGCAAACACCTTACCACCTCACTGGTCATACGACTGTCAAATTGATCTCATCCCTGGTGCACAACCTGCAGTAGGATCTACGCCCTTACGGAACCCGAGAACCTTCACCTACGACAATACTTGGACCAATACCTTGCCAATGGCTTCATTCGTCCATCCAAGTCCCCTGTATCTTCAGCTTTGTTCTTCGTGCCAAAAAAGGAAGGTGACCTTAGAGCGTGCATAGACTACCGCGCATTAAATCAGATCACGGGTAAAAACCGATATCCATTGCCTCTGATCCCCGAGTTACTGGACCAAGAAAAGGACGCTTGCATCTACACAAAATTAGATCTTCGAGGGGCATATCATCTGCTACGTGTAAAGAAAGGCGACAAATGGAAGACTGCTTTTCGCACGAAGTACGGATTTTTCGAATACCAGGTGATGCCCTTCGGTTTGTGCAATGCACCAGCAGCCTTCCAGTACTTTATGAACAATGTCCTTCGTGAACTCACTGACGTCTGTGTTGTTGTATACATAGACGATATCCTAGTGTACTCCTCTTCAGAATCAGACCATGTCGAGCAGGTTCGTGCAGTCCTCGAGAAACTACGCCAGCACAAGTTATATGCAAAATTGAAAAAATGCATTTTTCATACTACAGAAATTGAATTTCTTGGATTTATCTTGACTCCAAAAGGAGTTCGAATGGACTCTCGAAAGGTGGACGCCATTCTCAAGTGGCCATCACCCAGTTCAGTTAAAAAAGTACAAAGCATGCTCGGGTTTGCTAATTTCTACCGCAGATTCATTCCAGATTTCTCGCACGTTGTACATCCTATCACAGCACTTTTGCAAAAAAACAAAGGCTTCTTGTGGACTGAAGAAGCTGAGAATGCCTTCCAAGAACTGAAAACTAAATTCACGTCTGCACCGGTATTAAAGCATCCTCGCCCTGACCTTCTATATATAGTTGAAACCGACGCATCCAGTCTAGCCATGGGAGCAGTTCTGTCCCAGAAGGATCCTGAAACCGGTCAACTTCACCCAGTAGCATTTTGGTCCAGAAAGTTATCGGCGCCCGAGTTAAACTATGCGGTTACCGATAAGGAGTTATTAGCCATCAAATCTGCCTTCAAGGCTTGGCGGCACTATCTTCTCGGCGCCAGGCATACCATTACTGTAATCACTGATCACCGAAACTTGCAGTATTTAAAGACAGCCAAGGCCCAATCGTCTCGCCAACTTCGATGGGCATTGTTCTTTGCTGAGTTCGATTTTGTGATCACTTATCGAGCAGGCTGTAGAAATGGCAAGGCAGATGCCTTATTTCGAATAGGAATGGGAGAAGCATATTCGAACCCGGAACCGGTGCCTATAATTTCAGAACAAAGAATTCTTGGCATAACTACTTCACAAACACTAGAGGATATTCAGGTAAAGATCCAACAACTCTTCGATCCAACAGCCCTGCAGGACTGGGTAAAGAAAGGCTCAGACTACTCAGTCATCAATGACCTACCTTATTATCAAGGATGACTATTTCTACCACTCCAGGAACTACAAGAACTAGTCATCTCCAATTATCATGACACCCTGATGGAAGGGCACCCAGGTATCGCGAAAACTGAAGCTAAAATTAAGAGACAATTCTGGTGGCCTACCTGGCGAAAAGACGTAAAGTCATTTGTAATGTCGTGTGGCATTTGCGCTCAAAACAAAAGTCAGAAGAAAAAGCCAGCTGGCCTTTTACAACCTTTGGATATTCCACCTACACCATGGCACACCTTATCGTTAGACTTTATTACAGACCTACCTCCATGTAATGGATTTAACACCATTCTGGTTATTGTGGATCTTTTTTCCAAGATGGCCCACGTTATTCCTTTAAAAGGATTACCTTCTGCTTCAATTCTGGCCAAGAAGTTTCTCGAAAACATCGTTTGAATACATGGATTTCCCTTCGTACTGGTCTCTGACCGAGGTAGTCAATTCATTTCACATTTTTGGAAGAAATGTTGTCAATTAGCGCAAATCGACGTGAGGTTGTCAACCAGTCACCACCCCCAGACCGATGGTCAAACAGAGAGGACCAACCAGACTCTTGAACAGTACCTGCGTTGTATGTTACAACAGACTGAAAGTAATTGGAAGGACATTCTATGGATTGCCGAATATGCATACAATAACTCTGTACATTCTGGAACTGGACAAAGCCCCTTTTATACTATATACGGGCAACATCCTCGAACCTCAGAACTTGACTCGCCTCAACACTTAGAAATGCCCGCAGTGAACCATCTGCACGCTACTATTACACAAGCCTTCAAGGAAGCAACTGAACATTTGAAACAGGCAAAAGAAAAGTACAAGAAAAATGCTTATCAGCATCAAAGTGATGCTCCACAATACCAAAATGGGGATCAAGTTTGGTGGCCACAAGACACATACCTCTAAAGGGAAAGCGGACCTTTAACCCTAGATATTTGGGACCTTACCCTGTTAAGACCATTATCAACCCGGTGGCCGTCAAATTGGAATTATCTGCTAGTATGCAAATTCACCCTGTCTTTCATGTTTCACTTCTGAAGCCAGTACAACCTGGGACAAGACTAACCAAGCCACCTGAGCCCGTCCTGATAGACAGGGAAACCGAATTCGAAGTAAAAAGTATCCTGGACTCCAAAATGGTTAAGTCAAGACTTTTTTATTTAATCGACTGGAAAGGTTACGGACCACAAGAAAGGTCATGGGAACCTAGTGACCATGTTCATGCACCTAGGTTGGTGAGAAGATTCAACCGGAATTTCCCAGACAAACCAAGGCCAAGGGGAGGAACGACTCTAGGAGGGACCTTGGGGGGGAGTGCTGTCATAATGCCTGCCCCCGGGCATCCAGACCAAGTCCATCAACCCAGGAAGTAGGCATCATGTCATCTGGAGCAAGCCCAGCAACCCCTGTTAGGGGCCATCTGGGTACAGTCCTGGCGCCTGTGGCACCAGGCTCATATGGGACATCAGTCCTGGCGCCATAGGCGCCAAGCTCATATGTTTAAACTTACCTGATGCAGACCATGCTGCAAGGAATCCAAGCGCTTGTGAGGCTTGGAAGGGACTACTTTACCTAGGGAACTATTTTGTTACTTGGGCGTGGTTGTGGAGGAATACGTGGTTGTGTAGGAATACTACCTGGGACTACTTTGGGGGCTATTTAAACCACACCCGAAGAGCAGCACATGCTTCGCGTTATTCTGCATCCTGCAGCGTGACTGTCACCATGCCTGCAGTCAGCATCCAGCATCCTGCCACGCCCGCTTCGAGTCCACAGCGCCTAGAAAGGAGGAGAAAGAAGAAGAAGAAAGGTTAGAACAAGAACATTACTGGATTTCTTACTTGATTTCGGATTCAACTCATCTTTGAACCAGAAAAAGACTTCATTTTAAATGCGTCGCTTCGCCAGCAGCAGCGCCGCTCCATACTTACCGTTCCTCGCAGCACCACCACGGTCTGGCGCTGTCTCCATCACTTGGTTACCGCATTCCAGCACCTAAGGGGGAACAAACAAGGACAATCTCTTTCCATCATATATTTACCTGATTTTACTGCCGGAGTAATTAATCACCAGAACGCCAAATCCTCTTTCGCCGCACCTGCATGAAAAGAGAAAGCTGCAACTTTAACCTTGGCAACTTTTAACGGACAGTGTTGGATAACACAGACTCTTACCTGATCGCTTTCAGCTGCCACAAGACGATCTTCTTTTGGATCTAAGCTGCAACAGAAAACAAAGGAATTGGACAGAGTGATTACTCAGACATTGTGAACTCTTTAGAACTCTTCCAATATCTTCAAGCCAGTGAGGTAACTGGCCATCAACGCGCCCCTGCATTCCTCGCAGGATGGAGAGCTCATCATTCAAAACTATAAGGTGAGCTTTGTGAAAGGGAATATCGGGGTGATAAGTGGGAATGCAGTGAGGTGCTAATACTCGAATCCATGGGTGGCTAATTCCCTTTCCCCGTCTTTAGGAGACTAATTCCACGGGTCAAGCAGACGAAGCTAGGTGGGCCAGTCCAGTCAGTCCTCTCTGCACTACGCATCACACTGGTGGAGACCGTGGGAGTCCAGTTCCGTCCGACACCCCTGTGGGAGCCAGGTGAGCGTAACAGTCCTCCTTGCCTTCATTCTTGGTTTAATACCGCGTCTCATCTCGGGTATTCCCCGAGCATAATCTCGGGCTCCTCTACCCAGGTAATCCTCCCTCGCTCGTCCGCCCCCCCGGTTTGGTATCTGAGAGCGTCAGCCCATCCCTGGCCACCTGTAAAAGGGATTCTCGAGGTTTACTTGGGAGAATACCCTCGGGTTTCTTACATGCCCTTCCCCTATGCTGGTTGGACCGCAGTGTTTCATTTGGAGATTCCACCATGGAACCACCCACACTGCTGGTCCAAGCACTCCACCATATAATCTAGATCTTGTTTGCTGGGATTCATAATTGTTTTCCGGTTAATCCGGGCTTGCGTGTTGGATGGTTTCAGGAGTTTTTTCATTTCTCTCTCCCTCTCTCTTTCTCTCTCTCTCTCTCCTTCCCTCTTTCTTTCTTTCCATGTCTTCAGTGGCCAGCATCTCTCCCTCCATATTTTCATGGCAGCCCTGCCTAACGTGCCCCCCCTCTTCATAATCTGATTGAGAGGTTTCTGAGTCAGTCATAGATACAGTGGACGTTGACTTTCTCCTATCCTTATTCAGGGGGCTACAACATTTATGAGGACATGATCATTCTCCAATGTTTGCTCCTCTTGGTCAATGTAGGATTCTTCTTGCATCTTCCCATTTGGGTTTCTCACCTTTTCTCCCATATGTTCACCCTCTATTCTTCCCTTTGACTAGTAAGGAAGGGTTTCTGGGATCTTATTTTCAGCAGAAGGGATTTCTAAGACTCCTCCTGATGTTTTATGAGAAGTTATTCCCCCCACAGTCTCATATGTTGGGTTTTCTCTGGGTGTTTTCCAAGGGGTTTCAAATACCACGATCCCTACCCTGACTCCCCTATAGATATTTGCTGGGTTTGAGGAAAAATTCAGGAAAGGTTCATTCGTTTTTGCCAGAAAAGAGAGGTAGCATTTTCACCTTACCCTCATTACGGGGCAAAATATAAAAGGACCAGCCCAAAGGATACCTTACTATTAGTTGCAAGGAAATTAAGGCTTTGTCCCTTCCCTGTAGTACATAATCCTGAGGGTAAAAAAAGATAGTGTTGCTCTCCACATTCTTTCGAACAGGTGAGATGGCTTGAGAGGTCAGGGAAAGAAATGGGTTTCCCAATCGCTGTTACATGGGTTGGAAAGATTGCATCATGTTCTTCATAGATCTCATCCTAGTGATAGAAGAAGTGGATTGATTGGGCTTGCCTCTTGACTCGAAGATTTATGAGTCGTCTTGGAGAGAGGTGTTCATTTGCTCTTTCTTTAATACTGAGGATAGGGCATGGGAATCTCTATACATAGAGTTCTCTTCATATAAGTGGGCTCTCCAACTCATATCAATTGGATCATATCCCACTCTGACACCATATGTAAGGAACTCTAGGTGGCAACAGTAAAGACAGACACAAGTGATCACAGTTCAAGGGTGTTTATTAAACTGTAAAGGTAGGTTGGAAAAAAAACCCAATCCAAACCTAAATCTAAGATGGGAGCAAGCTTCAACCATCAAATAATAAGGCAGTCCTAGTGGCGATGTGTCAAATAAAAGGGCCTATACTAAGAAAAACCTATTGCCAAGCCTTCTGCAAATCGTTCAAAACTGAGCTATTCAACTAGCTCACCCAGCACTCTCGGTCCATTCTCTCTCACTGCATCCGTGAGGAGGTCTCTCGCTGCCTCAATCTCTGTGTTTTATTTGCCACCTTTTGTTTTTGTACTGCACACCTGTCTGGCAAAAGGTTCAATGTAACCAAGAACCTCAGGCAGGTGCCCCTGTCTTTTTTGCTTTGTAACTAAGTAAGCACTACTGTAACAGCGCCATGAGGCCACAGGGCCGCTTGTGCGCTTTATAAATTCAATAAATAAATAAATACAAAATGAAGTGTGGGATACTGTTCATAAGAAAGAAGGAAGTGTTCTCATATGATAAGTCAGGATGGGATATTTGAGGTCTCCCTTCCCCATGTTTTCAGCACGAGAAAAGGTGGGACTTTGGAGCACAGTACACACTCGCGCTTTCCCAGCACGAGCTAACAGTTCCGCCTTCAGCAATCAGGGCATTCAGTGGTTAAGTCTCTTTTCTTATCAAAAGTATCTTGCCGTCGTGGGCCCGATGTATTCAAATAATCGAACAAAGAGTTCAAAGTTCCTTTTCACATAAATATTGGGTGATGCTTTTCATCCCGGGATCCCCCACTTCCGGGCACAGATTCTTAGAAAGTTCCTTATTGATACCAGGACCTCAGATGGTTATGTTCTTGTGCTTTCGAGGGCCTAGCAGGTTTAAAGTATCTGAACAAAAGTTCAACAAAAAGTTTTTCTCTTCTGTCGGGTGATAGTTTTCCACCCCAGGGCTCCCCTTCTTCCGGGATCAGACCCCTCTCGACCATCAACTTCTCTTTGTCAGTTTAACTCAGGCATAGCATGTATATACAGGCTTTCTCTCTTTATATTTGGCTTTGTTGCATTTACGGGTCGGTGGGTGTTGGCTTCTCACCCTTGAATCCTCCTCTTTCAGGCTCAGATCTGACTCGACGGTTTGCCTCCTTCGATCAGGTTCACTATGGCTTTCAATGTAACTTCTTTGTGAATTTCACGAATTTTAATGTCTTTTTAAACAATTGGCTGCGGACATCCCTCATTCGGGTTCACTCTTGTCGACACAGTGTTTTTCAAGACTTAATACTTTGTCCCCTCTTCATCAGCATCCCTCATTCGGGTTCACGCTTGTCAATCGTACCTTTTCGCATTCAACTCTTATGATGCATCGCAAACATCTGTCTGTCAAAGACTTTTGACTGTACAGAGGATTTTACAAGACCCCTGTATGACCACTTTGACCCCTTTTCTCGGCTTTCCTAAGGCCTTCTGGTTACAGAACTTTCAATCACTGGGTAATCGTCCAGAGTTTCTTGAGTGAGCACTCACGTGGTGCTGGACTCCTCTGTTGCTGGTTTCCCCCCTGTACATCAATTACTCTTAAGTTTTCAAAGTCCAATTAGCCAATTGCTACTTTTTGTTCTACACAGTTTGGTTTCTTATCGATTCTACCCTCGACTCACCGGCTGTGATGAACGGCTTGGCTTTCTTGCCTCTGAGTCAAGGTCGATACGACAGAGACAAGCGTCTCTTCCCAGCTTGGTTATCAGCAGAGGGGGGGTCTCTTGTACCGTGGACATCTGCTGCAACACAAGCTGGCTATTGTTTGCAGTGTTACGATTACCTCTGCCGAGGTCTCATAGGCCTTCATCAGAAAGGGCAAGGATGCTCCTCTCCTTGTCACCCTCTCGGTATGCGCCATCTTTCTCTGCCTCTTGAACTGCCGTGCTGAGTTAGCTACCTGGACGTGCAGTCTGCTTTGCTCGTATTGCACTCTCGTACTCCAGCTTTTAGCCCTATGGGGAAGAGAAAGGATTGTCAGGTGTGTGTAATATTTGTCAATTGCCGGGACATGTCAGGTAAACAGTTTTATTAGTCTGTTGTCTTTCACTGTATGGGAAGGTGTTCGTGTTGGAAAGGGAAGGTGGTAGAGTTTCCAAGTATCCTACAGGTTCGGAAGAGGAAAAGGTGTTCTGTGGAATAATAGTTCTTGTCCAAGGGGGTTTGGTAAATTCAGAAGGGCAAGATTTGTAGTGTTTATGGAACAAACGGGAATTACTAGAATTATTGTCACAAAATAAACAGGGGGGATTGTGGGAACGGTAGTGTTTGATCCAAATAGATTGGGATTGTGAACAACCATAATCAAAGGGACGTGGAGAAGGATGACTGGGAGTGTTTAGATATGAAACAGAAAAACAGGGATTCTGGGAGTTGTGGTTTTTTAGTGTAATGGGGGTTTGGGTTCCTAGGGGATTTGCCAGATATTGAGGGGTCGATGGATTTGGGTAAGGGAAATTCTTTGGGTGGAAGAGAGGTAGACGTGGAACAACCTATGAAGGCCTCAGGAACTTCGTCCTCCTTGCCTTCGTCCCTGGTGTAATACTGCGTCTCATCTGAGGTATTCCCCCAAGCATAATCCCAGGCTCCCCTACCCAGGTGATTCACCCCTGATCGTCCACCCCCAGGGTTGGGATCTGAGAGCATCAGCCCTTCCCTGGCCACCTGAATTCTTGAGGATTTACAGGTTTCATCCTGCGGTCTGGCATGCAGATGTCACCTAGAAGGGCGTAGGGTATGATTTATTGCCACTCAAGGATCAACTGATTAGATTATCACAAGATGGCAGTTTCGGATCTGTGCACATATCTGGAAATCTAAGGTAATGCATTGAAAGAAAAAAATGTAATTGATCGATACATACTAAAAAATACATGCCTTGTCGATTGATCAAATAAAACTCTTGAGAGAACCTTTCCTTTAAGGGCCAAATCAGTCAAGTACAGGAATTCAGAAAACGTAGTTAATCATACTCATATTTATACATATTACCCTCCATTTTAGAATACGTCCTTTCCAGGTTTGCTAAGCTGCTGAGGGCCTCCAAACAAATGTCAGCTCACTGCCCTCGAGTGCGTTTCCACCGTCTCATAGGCTCCCACTTCACATACATAACTGCTTCCAGGAGCCAAAGTCTGAGAAGCTTACTTATTCTGTCATACATAAAAAAAGCCCAGGCCTAGATGGAGTCGTGGCAGAGTCGAGAGCAGTCTCTGCAGTCCAGACTCCACTCAGTGTGTTCCAGTGGCAGAGTCTACCTTTGCTTTCTATTCTGTGGGAGGACTTCTAAACCCACACAGACCACGGAGCGACCGCAGAGTCGTGGCAGAGTCGAGAGCAGTCTCTGCAGTCTATGGCAGCGAGGGCGAGGCGGCGCCCCCTGGAAGGTGAAGGTGAGGGAGTAAACACCAGAAGCAAAAGAGGACGCCTTCTAGGCTTTGCAGGTGAAGGCCTCCCAGAGGAGAGACACCCAACAACACTTCCCATAATGGACCCTCAAATGACCCTCCTATACCATCTGAATAATGAGCCACAAAGCCCACCTCAACTGCGGCCCTGATTGACACTCTAGCGCTCCCTGTGGAAGGGAACAGCCAGGGCGTACTCCCAACCATACCAGTCGAGGTTTCCCCAGGAATGGAGGAACATGTGCGCCCAAAGTAGCATTTCACCAGTAAAATGGTGGGCAACACTTTAAAAACATCAGTTCGAAAAGCCACACAGTCAAAAGCACCCTATAAAAGAATTTATAAAAACCAAAATAAGTTAAGCTTCCTCAACCCATCGAGTTCTATGAACACCCTAAAAGAATATTTTGGCCGAAAAGGCCGCCAAGAAGGATCTTCTCACCAAGATATCACCGATGCTGAACTCCTGGCAATCGTAGAAGATACTGCGTTGCATTTAACAGGGGTGGTAATTCCTTCAGCATCTGCTGCCAGAAAGGAACCTCACCGTCCACAAGGTTGTCTGGATGGGGCACCTAAAAGGATTAGTGAGAAAGTTTTGGAGAGGTTCCAACAATGAAAAGGAGATGGCACAGGAGGAAGTGGCACGTGAATGCAAAACTCCGTCAAATGACCTAAGAGACCTCCCAAAGGGAAAAGAGACGGTCCAGAGAGAGAAAGAGAAAATTAGGAACACAACTTCGGAAAACAACCCTCTCGGAAACAATGAACTAAAAGTCTGCCTCCACCAAATGTTAATGCAAAGAGGCACAACGCTGACAAAACAACAAGCACCAGAGACTTAAGGGGAACGTCACCAATAGTAAACAGACGGCTGGGCGAGATCTCCAATATGCAATTGCAGGACTCCCCCCAAAAGAAAATAGATCTGATAGTTCTACCGTTACTGTTACCGTTACCATTGCGTTGGCACCTTTTGGAAAATTATACGAATCCCTAAATGACTCGATGAAAGATCAAAACAAGCTCTTAGCTATGATGCGCTGGTCAGTCAAAATCTCGAAAAAAAAATCTCGACTAACAATAAGGTCGAAAAAAAGAAGACCGAATAAAAAACGTCATAAAAAAAAATTCTTATGACCATAAACCCTATGATGCATACAAAGATACTCTTTCTGGAGGGATTTGTGACCGCCAAGCTTGGAGATCCCCACTGGGACCAATCAATTAATTCAGATAAAAGGCTAAGTTGGGAGAATGCAAGCAAGGAAGGAACTAGCAGAGATCCGTAGACAAAACTCACAAGATCATTACACACTCAAACAGGCGCAATTGTGGGAGCTACTTTAAGCAATGTGCCTAAAGCAGCAAATAAATTCCCGCTGCCTACATCAGTTCCATCAGCCAGACTCCAAAAAGTAGACCAGCATTCTCTTATTACTCCTGCACCATTACCATCACAGACTGGTGATTTTAGCGGAAACCAACCAAATCCATGCAAAAAGGAAGAAAACTAGACGTTACACAGAATGCAAACTGAAGTTCAAAGCGAAAATCAACCCCAACATTTTTCACCTTTACGGCGGATCATATTTTTCCAACATTTGACATTTTCTCACAGAAAGGTTCTACTCAAAATGAGTCTAAGAAAAACTCCACTTCAAGACAAAGCACTACAATAAAGGATGTGAATGGCAAACCAGGGGCCAGGAAAGGCCTGATGAATGGAAACCTAAAAGGCGACATCAAGCTTACGGAACCAAGCTCTAAAATCTCCATACGGAAAAAAAACCCCTATAACGCCAACTCAAAGTGAGCTAGGAGGAGAGGAGTTACGAGTTGGCGAACAATCATACGACTCAATCGACTTAATGAACTTGAGTTTATACACAGTCGAAGACTCAGAATCTGAAATCCCAGAAGCCCCGCAACAAAAAAAGACCAAACGGGAATCTCTAGATCCTCGCCAGACCCCACCAACCTCAGACCCATTACTAATTGTAACTTTCTTCTGAAGGTACTTGACAAAATAGCAACCAAGCAACCGCAAGATTATGTAGACCAACACAGCCTGCTACACCCCCAACAATCGGGTTTTAGAGGTGCCCATAGCACAGAGTCAGCATCCTAGACAGATGCAAAACAGGTTTGTTAATCCTCTTGGACCTCTCGGCGGCTTTCGATTTGTTAGATCATGGGAAGCTCCGAGAGGCCCTAGGCGCAGCTGGTAACTGCTCCCATGATGCAATAGATTGGGTATCATCATTCCTAGAAGACAGGAACTCAAAAATCAACTGGGCAGGTCACTCCACCTCACCCAAACCTGTAGACTGCGGCGTCCCTCAAGGAGCCAGTTTCTCTCCTTTTGCTTTTCAATTTTTACATCCGTTGCCTTTGTACTCTTCTATCTCAGCTTGGAATTTTTTTCACCAATTTCGCTGACGATACACAGCTCATCTTAGAGTTGAATGGAAACCATTCCTTAGACAACGAGAAGTTATCGATTATCTATAACACTATTGAAATCTGGATGTTAACACACTGGATGTGTCTTAATAGTTCTAAAACGGAACTTATGATCTTTGGAAGCGCTAAAGCCTTAAAAAACCTTGGCTCGGACTATTCCACCTTCACTATAAAAGACTCCACCATTAAGGTATCAAATAAGGTCAAAACCCTAGGTATTTATTTACAATCTTCCCTAGGTGCAGAAGCCCAAACCGCTTATTTAAAGCGAAATTGTTAATATTATCAAAGGCTTCTCTGCCAGATCAGACCATTTCTTAACATCAAGAACAGTGCCACGATAGGGAGAGCTACCATCCTGTCTCGCTTGGACTATGGTAATGCGCTAATGCTTGGCGCTAGCAATAATTGCCTGAAACAATGCCAGATTATTCAGAATAATGCTGTCAGGTCCATCACTAACAAATCTAAGCGAGAACACATCACCAAGGACAGAAATGATCTCCATTGGTTGGCAGTGAAGGAATGGATCCTGTTTAAATCACTAACCCTAACCCACCAATGTCTCTACGGCACAGCACCAGCACACCTTAAGAAAAAGTTCAGGTGGTATGAGCCAAGTCGTAGCTTGAGATCCGCCAAGCAAGGACTGATCAATCCTAGCCTTCCAGGCAAAGCCACTGGTCTCGGTCGAGCTTTTCCGAGTTTGGCAACTTCCCACTGGAACAAACTGCCTTGCAGCCTTAGACTGGAAAGCAACACCCAACTCTTTAGGAGGCATCTGAAGACCTTTCTCTTCAAATAACTAGGCAATTTCTACACTGAATCATGTTGCCATCTTTCTGCCCCCCTCTCTTTACTTTCTTTTGTGTCGTCCTGTTAATCTTCGTCCTCGTGTCTTTTTCGCGCCCTGATGCTTGCGAGCTACGGCGCGTTACAAATAAATAAATAAAAATAAAGCTGGACCCTGAACTACATTCAGATGACCCACGAGCAAACACAGTCACGAGAACAGATAAAGGATAAGCCATATCACCCAGCAGACAGGTCTCACCGGAAAGAGGATCATTTGGATAAACCAATCCTAAAAAGAACATACCAAATGATGGAAACTGGCCAGTCCTTCAAAGGCAGGCAAAGCTGGAGTTTTGGAGAGCAAGCGCCCACTACTCCAAATGAAAACAGCGACTGATTTAAGAAGCAAGTCAATCGCTTTAGAGTAAAATAGCCACCATATAAGGATACCTGGGCCTTGAATCTTAATCCCCAGGCATCAGATATTACATCTTTATTGACATTGGCATCTCGGAACACGAGGGGCGTCTCCCATTTGACTGCAAAATCGGACGTGCTTTTGTCAAGTTTTGACGTACTATGCCTGCAGAAGACATGGCTCATACGAAAATCCTTCTTGGACGGTCGGTTTTGAGTTGGCATACTCACCGGCCCACAAAGGTCCCAAAGGAAGAGCTCGGTCAGGAATAATAACAGCCGTTAAATCAGGAAGCACCCTGACCCTGACAAAGGTTACTAAAAGATCTGAATTAATCCTGGCATCAATAATCCCTTGGTCTGCTCTGTCCTTAAGTATTAAAAAAGAGGCGCACGAGAAGATTCTGGTTCTAAATACTTACTGGAACCCTTTGCGAATATCGAATGATCAATTCTTGATGGAGCTGGAATTGACAATTGATACAGCCCTAATTGAGGAAGATGTCAAACACATAATGATTGCAGGAGACTTGAATGTCGAAATATTGGCCGGCAAGGGAAATTCGCGAGGGAGGGCTGCGATGTGGTCCAGGCTCATGAAATCCAGAGACCTCCATAACCTGCATCTGATAAATGACATAAAACCAAGCCATATCCCAACATGGGAAAGAAAGGGTGAAGAGGCTGTTATTGATTACATTCATGTGTCAAGAAGCCTTCTAGAACATTTTGCCTCCTTCAAGGTGAGAAGAACAGTAAACAGTGACCACAACTTATTGCAATATGAGTGGCACACAAGCATAAAAGAAAAACAAAGAACATATTCTTCTCTTGAAGCTGACACACAGGGTATCCGTATCTGACTCTCGGCTGCTGCAATTAATGCACTGACGAAAGAATATGCAGCACGCATGAGTCGGGGCAGACACAACTTTGAGAATGTCACAGACTACTCACCAGTCCTGACAGTTCACAAAAATCCTGCAAAAAAAGGTCTTCAACGAGTAACCTCGACTATTCATGTCTTTAATAAAGAATTGGTGGAGAAAAGGAAGCTTGTCAGAAAATTAAAAAGAAAAGCAAACAAATCAGGCTTGGAAATTGATATTGCTGAATCAATTAAAGCGACAAAAAAATACCAACTGTGGCTGAGAGCGAATAAACACCAGTGAAACCAAGACGATGCTGAAAAGATGCTACGCACTATCTGCAGTAAGAAAACAAAGGAGTTTTGGTAGCTCGTCAACGGAAAAATAAAGGGTGAGAGTCAGCCACTGACCAATGCAGTGGGCGAATTGAGTTGGATTAAACACTTCGAGCAACTCTACAAAGCTCCCATGAAATCTTCAACCCTATCAGCGACTGTTACAAAACTAGAATGGAAATTCCCAACGGATCAAGAAACTATCATTTACAGAATAAAAAAACTCAGTGGGTCACGTACGGCTGGCCCCGACAGCATTACCAACTTCGACCTTAAGCAAAAGGCTGAAAGCTGGTCCAAGTTCGTGGGAGAAGTGTTCAAGAACTGCAATATAGCGTCAACCGTCCCCCCGTCTTGGAAGAAGGCGATAGTTGTGCCTATTTTTAAGAAAGGCCCGAGAGACAACCCAAGCAAATACCGGCCTATATCACTACTAGATTTGATTGGAAAACATTTTGCTGCATTCATCCTGGAAAATTTCCAGGATTGGGTAACTTCTGGCAAAATGTTTGACCCACTACAAGCAGGTTTCGTGAAAAACTCAGGAACGACTGCCAATATCTTAGCCATAAGTACTTTGAAGGCCAAAGTCATTGAGGGCCACCCTAAAATCTACATGGCTTTCATTGACTTAACAAAGGCATTCGACTCTGTGGACAGAACCATTCTGTGGGAAAAACTAGAAAATCATAACTGCCCACCAGAAATCCTTAATCCCATCAAGGAACTGTACAGTGGCACGTCGATGTGTATACGCCGGAACCAACAGGGCCTATTGTCACCTTGGATCAAAATTGAACGAGGAGTGAAGCAAGGATGCCCTCTTGCACCAGCACTTTATAACGCATATACTTCAGATTATAAAGAACACAAAGCAAAAGTGTGCATATTCCCTCCAAGACTAGGCGAAGAGAGAATATCACGAATGCTATATGCTGATGACATCGTCCTGATGGACCAAACGCCGATAGGTTTGCAAAGACAACTCACAAACCTCGACTCTTACCTCCAAACTAACCATTTACAAATGAATCAAGAAAAAAACAAAGTCATGATCCTGGGAAAAGGCACGAGTAAAAAAGCAAACTTTGTATGGAAGGTACGAGAGGAAACTCTTGAAATTGTGGAAGAGTACCTCGGAGTCACCCTGAGTAAGAACATGAAAGAAACTCCGATGAGCGAAACTATCCAGAAAAAATTACGCCTCTTAACAACACAGACCAGAATAATGTCTAAGAAGTTCGGCCGATTCTCAATAGCACCTCTCTTGACATTCTATAGGATGAAAGTCGCCCTACACTAACGTATGGTGCAATGCGTCATATCCCACCACTTTTTTGGCAGAAAGTAGAAGGCCTGTACTGGCGTAAAGTGCTAAGTCTAATACACTCCACTCCAGTGGCAGCAATTAGGAAAGAACTAACACAGTCACTTAATTCCATCGTAATACGGAATGAACTGATGCTTTACCGAAAGATGCTCTTGCCACATCCTCCATTGATACTCAAGGCAACTGAGCAAGAAATCAGAGCAGGTATAAGTCGCTCCAACGATGGGAGGAGAAAATCAATCAACGCCTTGACTGGGCAGGTTGCTCTCAAGACGATCTTAACCGCAACCCAGGAAAAGTAAAGAAGCGAGTGATGGAGAGAGATTGGATAAAAACAATAGACGAAGTACAACTAGTAAAATCTATGAAGAACGGGGCCGGATAACCCAGCAAAAGTCAACGAAACGAGAGCCTATCTATTGAAGTGTCCATCAAAGAAGCTTTGTGAAAGCTACCAGCCTCTGCCGATTCTGCCGCCAACCAGACGCAATTGAAACACTAAAACACTTGTTGCGCACTTGTAGAGGGGTGGATGGGGCTCGCACTCTCTACTTGGGTCATTTATTTGGCAAATTTGGTTATCTTCAAGAAGAGGAGAAATGGAACAACTTGATGAGTGGAGTGAACATCAAATGGACCATAGCAGTGGCAGGCTTCCATGAAAGTCTAAGGCTATTGAAATGTCTGGAACCTGACAAAACAGACCTCATAATTTGAGGCGACCAAATACTCCCTCTTCCTCCTTTTCCTCTCCGAATGGCAAAGGCTGGTGCGATTGGGATCTTTTTAGACGGATTTTAAGGGTTCTTCAGGGAGCAATCTTGTAAAAATTGTTTCTTGTTTTCAACAATTAAATCAAGTATAATAAAAAAATAATAGCCCAGAGTTGAGTTGGCTGCAAGTAACCCTAAGATGACAAGCGAGAGATTGCCAACAGGGACTGATCAGGCTGTCAATGATACTACCAGTGGAACATGTATTTCGCTGGACCCTGTATAACAGGGTGGACCAATCAACAGAAAATGTGTCCAAACTCGAATGCGGGGAAATTATAGCAAAGAGAACAACGTGGACGTCTGATCTTGTGGGTCTGTTTGCGAGTTGGGATCCTTGCCAGCAGTTCCACACATCAAACCTGCAGGAAGGAGAGCAGTGGTTGGAAGATGCACATCATCACAAAACTGGATCACAAGATGCCGCAGTGAGCTGCGGCTAAAGCTGCTGCAGAGGTGGATCAGAATAAACCTTTGGTAGCAGAATCTGAGACCAACATGGAAGCAGATAAAGAGGAGCATCAAGGAGCTGAGGTTTGGGAATGCGGATCAGCGCAAAGTCGGAAACAGAACGAAACATCCTCTTGACAAAATAATGGCAGCCGATACATTTTAAAGCTTGGACTACTAAGCTGGCAAGAGGAGGGGGAAACAGGGCAGGGAGATTAATTAGCCAATTCACCAGAAGGAAAATGTAAAAAGTAAACCAATCCAAAGGAGACAAACAAGGAGATGGGGAGTTAAGCCCTACATAGAGCTTTGTGAGACAGAGCAGACTAGAGGACAGCAAACCAGAGAACAATAGGATGACCTCCCACTGGAGCCATCAGCACCACATGATGGAGAATGCCAGAGACCAGCGGCTATGGGAAGGGACCTAAACCTTGAAGTAAGACATGCTCGGAGACATGTCATGGAGGTCTTTAGTCATCTTAGGAGCCATGACCAACAGGTGTGGCAAGGGGTAGAGCATGGTCCAGGTGCTGGACCCACTTAGACACCTGAAGGGGAGGGTACCCTTGCTGGTGTGATGGGCACTTGAGAGTCATAATGACACCATATAGTTGCTACGAGTGTAAGCAGGCTGACATATAAATTACAAATTGAGCTGGGCCATTATAATCCCTGATTAGTTAGCAGTGGGCAAGGCACTATCTTCCTGCAGTATAGCTCTGTGACTGTAAACTGAGCAAGGCAGTGGCTGGGTGTTATATACCCGAGCTTGAGAGATTGAGCCAAGAAGCAGCTGGGTGCTTCAGTCTGTTTAGAGAACCTTATGCCAGGAAGAAGACAATCCTGACACTGTATGATTTGATACATCCTGACACTATTAGTTTTTATTCTTCCCAAAAAGCCACTTGTGTGACTAGTCAAACCACAAGACCCCAGATGCATTTATCCCAACCCTACTCTCCCCCGAGGTATACATATATATATTTGTAAGTTAGTGTGTCATCAGTTTGTCCTTACAATGGCTTTGCTTGCAGTGCTTTCTTCTGCTGCTGCATTGCTCCCTTAAACCTCACTGACTTTTGTGACAACCCGGGAGCACACTACAGTATTTCTACCTGTTGTGGTTATTGCATCTTATGCTGCCACTGTACAACATCACCTAGACACTATTGAGTTATGCAAATGTGAGAACGTGATCGCGCTTACGAGCCCACTTTTTAACTGACAGTCAGTAGGAGTCTGATCAAAGTGACGATCCTCATGGTTTTGCATGACTATTGGACTTGCGTTTTTTTACAGTGATAGCTGTGACCTGTTTTGTTGCTTGCCTTAAGATAGTTGTTTATAGAGACAAGCATCCCTTACACTTGTTTTGGCTCTGTCTGTTTTTTCTACTTTCGACCTACATTTGTAGTATTCCGTGTTTGACCTCCTCCAACCTCCCTCATTGTGCCACACACCCACGTGCACAAGAACCATCAGCGGCAAATATGTGGGCTACACAAAAGATTTTTTCTTATAGTAATGACTTTATTTCGAAATTCACATTTACAGCAACAATCAGTGGAAACCAGTTGTTCAAACACACAATACAATATGAACATTCACAGACAGGAATCTAAGCTAAAGTGAGTTTACACTGGTTTTTGTTTTGCCAAAAATTTAAAAACGGTAAACACAGGAGGAAACTGTGGGCCTGCAAATGTCTTACGTTGCTATCATAGTTACTTTAAAAACCATGTAGCTGAAGCACGAACTCGGGGAAAAGTATTTTCAGTGACAGCGTTAACCCCTTTCTGACCAAGATGCATAGAGGCAGGTTTCTAGGGGTGTAGTCCCACTGAGCTCTTCACGAAGACAAACTCAAGAAACGGGTGCAAAAACAACATGTTTCACCCCATTTTGACACGTGAGTAATTCAAACGCTTGTTCAGGATATAAACTTGTCTGAAACGTGTGTTTTCTTCAACAAAGATGAATGGAGCACATCATGTATTACGCAGGAGCACTGCCCGCAGTCCATCTTTTGCTTAAACACTTCTTAAAACTGACAAAGTAAAAGCAAAATAAAGACTTAGGAGTCATACCCCAATTTGTTTGCCATTATTTTTATGCTTGAGGGTATACACAGAATGGAAAGGATTGCATTGACATGGTGTCTCCTACAGGTTCACATCGTAGGATAACACATTCCACAGGCGCATAAAGTCCCTCAAAATTACAAAGCCACAACAGACTTAAAAAATACAGGCTTTTAACAATCAGATAGACAAACCGAGGCAGCAACGCTTAATGCATGTACACAAATCTCGGTGCAGGATGGACCCACTATGACCGACATCCCCAAACTGGCTGTAGCATTTCCCTGGAATTGAGTGGAAATCAGCACTGCATTCATTCAATAGAGAACATACTGCGGCTAAAATTACAGAACTTAGTTGTGGAGCCGTGGCATTGCTACTGTTTTTATTTTTGTGTATGGCCTATCATCGAAATGTAGATTTCGGGCAACATGAAAAGTCCAATGCAGTGTTTTTAATGTGGGATTATAGGATGCACTACCCGTTTTTCTTAGCATTTTGTGTGTTAAAAAGAATGCCCGTTTTTATTGGTAAAAAACACATTTGTTTGAACTCCCTTATTCATGAAGATAATGTCAAACCTTTCAAATACAGCCTGTAAAATCACTGGTGTGACGCTATTTCTCTAAATTACCATGCAGACTTGAAAACAAATAGGCGTGTGAAATCTCTGCTACACTTTATTTTATGAAAAAACTGCTGTGACAGAACACTTTTAGAAATGGTACATCATGAGAAAATAGAATGTGCAACAAAAAAAAAGAAAGTTGTAAGTTATCTTTAAAAAGAAATGCTCTCGTAACATCATGAGCAAATAGAATGTGCAACGAAAAAAGTTGTAATTAATCTTTAAAAATAAATGCTCTAGAGGGAATTTTACTAAATGAAATACACGTGATTAAACTCTAAGATAGTGCTCTACAAAGAAGAATGCAATACTTGTCTCGTGGAGTGCAATTCTGAGCATGCGTACTGCAGTGAGAGTCATCAAGACAATAAAGAGCTACCTGTTTAGGTAAAGCAAACAACTTCTTTTTCTAAATGCCTTGGCCAGTGCTGAAATGTCCCCGTGTGGCACTTACTCTGTGCCTTGGTGCATGCTGGCTAAATGTGGGGTGCTCAGGGGAGCTCTGAGTCTGACTCAGCATGCTTTGCCGCCATGCTAGGATTAATCAGGAGATGCTCTGGATAGGTACACGGAAGAGCGTAGTCTAGACACCAGCACTTACAATAAGTCTTTGGCAGACATTCTTTTCAACGTAGGCACAGCATTCCCACTTTTTGGGAAATTAGCAGTTAATTAACGGGAATGGCAGGTGGGCTTCTTTTCAGGTTTAAATGCCTCACCTCCTTTGATTTGCACTAAACATGACTCGAAACACATCTTCAACAAACATTCAGGAACAACTCTCACTGTATTACTTCCATCCAAAGTATTACACTTTGAGATGACCTAATGTCATGTCAGTTTGGGATGGGATTCCGGTTGACAATCCTTCTTACATGCATGCCTGCGTATCAACAGGTGTAAAGGAAACAAACAGGAGCTTGTAAGAAACAGCAGGGTTGCCTGTACAATTTTATAGTGTCCTGTTAATGCTGTTACGTAAGAGTTATGTGGCCTTCTGAAGATGAACCTTGTTTCCAGTGAGGCCTGTTTTTCGTATTGTAAGGAGTAAGCAAAAAACATACTACTTTGGTTCTAAGAAAAGACTATACGATCCCATTAGAAGCTTGCCCCGCTTTTTAAAATGGATTATTTGACATATATTAATTCCATTAAATTCCATACACCAGTATTCCGGGATGGCGCATTTTCGGAGAACCTTAAAACAAATCTGAGAATTTAGTAGTCTTTAAAACCATACGCCGAGATTAAAAACAGAATGCAAAAAACGTATAAAAATATATTTTTCCAGGGTTGTCCTATTTTACTTTTTTCAGCAGATGAGAACATTTTCAGGTTCTCAGGTTGCTTGAGTTCTAGATTTCTGAAAGAGTTTCAAGATTAAATAGTTTGTATCGACTACTGTATAATGCATCTTATTCAAAAATAACATTTTTTATGTTTGTGAATGGCACGAGTGGACAAGGGAATTATTTGTATTGTATAGAAATGTATTAAAGTAAAATGATGTACTGGGCACACAGTTATCAGCAAATGAGTGAGGGTCTACACAACTTGACTGCAGAGGAAGAAAGCCAAAGTTTGAGAAAGGGTAGTCGTTATTTAAATTGGACATTATAAAGCACCCAGCTATTATGATCATTAACAAATTACTGTTATCAGTTGCTTCCCTATGGTTGGGCAGGGCCAATCGATGCACAGAATATTTACTTGTACTTGTCTGAGAGCAGACTTCTTTTTGTTTAACCAGCAGACTGAATTCTCATTGCGGTCAGGGTGTGATATAACACACAGCCTACCAAAGCATGGAAAATGTCAATGTCCACATCTGAACTAGACTCGATGAAAGGATGTTGCTATTATTCAGCACTTCTAATCAAAACATAATCACATTTTTGCAAATGAGGGTAATCATTTGCTTAAAACTAGGATTGTACCTCAGGTCTCTGAGTTTGAGAATTGGTTCCTTAAGAACAAGGCAACACCTCACCCATGAGACATTGGGGGACACAATTATTTGTGTGGAAAAACGGGGATTTGCGCGCCATTCTGCGTGTGCGTAACCTCGTTCATCGATTCATGGAAATGGTTGTGCTGCACTTTTTCGTAACTTGCAGGGACTTTGGGTAGGCTCGGCACGTCTCTGCGAGCGGTCGGGTGCTTTGCGTGAGACACCACGTATAGCGTGGGTGAGGCCTGTGCAGAGAGCGCAGTAGGGGGCGGAACTTGAAAATGAGGAAGAAGAAGGGAAAAAGTGGGCATCATGAGGGATGGGCCGCAGGCAGATCATAGCACGCCCCCAAATGCGCACAACAAAGCGTATTCATGGATGTGACCACTCAACCTCTCGCCTGCGAAATGCTCATGCAAATCCCTCCATCCCTCCGACACCCGAAGTCAGGCGTTAAGAACACTTGCGCATAGGAATCGCAAAGCGGAGGTGGGTTTGCATGTCAGATTCAAAGGGTGCGTGCATGCAGCCGTGGATCTGATCGGACTTTTGGGGTTGCGTGTACGGAGTGTAGTGTGGTGCAGGAACGGTTTACAGTGGTTCGCACGCAGATTTTCTGAGTTTTACCCGAGTTACGATTAATCAAACGCATGTTGTCGGGGTGCCGCTAAAAGTTATGAGGGACCCGTGTAAGGGTGCCCAAGAGGCAGGCCCGCTTGCGGGGGATTCCACACACTGTTTGAAGGCTGCATCTATTCATCCGCATCTGGGGTAACACGCAAAGGTGGCTGTTCTGGCTGTTTTTGCTTTGTCTGGGGGCGTTCCGGGCGCAATTTTCATATACGGTTACTTTGCACAGAAAATTCCATGAATATGTGGGGCGTGCATTTTAATTCTGCGCACAGGCTTGCGCAGTGTCATTCCTGGCGTGCTGACTTTTTTTCGGGTACAATGCGTAGTTTTCCATGAATCGGGCCCACTATCTTCTCTATTAAAGTGCACGGCTTGCATGGGATGGAATCTAGTTTCTGATGCATATATTCAGTAGGCTCTCATTGTTGCACTTTATCAACTATTTACTTTCATCCTGGATAAGAGAGCGTAGACCCCACTGGATTCCTGTGCCAGAGGTTATCACTATGACACACATTCATTGTGCCTCTTGGATGCTATCAACATATACTATGTTCACTGGTGGGATGGTAAAGTAATGTAGCAGGAGAAAAACAGATGACACGTTTGTTTTAGTGTACACAGCGCCTCACTTGTGGATGCCAGAGATTGTTTTGAGGAACTGGAAGAAAGTCGTGACAACCAAAAGTGTGCAAGGTGAGACAAAGAGCCATTTTGAAGTGGCTCTTCTGTATGTATGTGTGCCTGGCATTAATGTAGAGCAAACGTAGCTAACAAGAAACGGAGGGCTGTACAAAAAAGGGGGCGAATAATGACTGAGCACAAAAGGCAGAGCCTGGGGACCGGGTGGGGACCGGGTGACAAGAGTGGCACAAGTGTCCAAAAGAGATGTGATGAAGTGTGTCTGCCACAAGATAGAATTCTTGTTTCCTACATTGTGAAAGATATATTAAAGCTTTCAAAAAGCTTTTTCTTAAAATAATTTATCAAAGAATTGTTTGTGGAAATTCTTTTTATTTACCTCATGTTTCAAAAAACATTCAAGATGTATGTCGCATGACTAGCTCAAATGGAACATGCTCACCATGGGAACAGTATGATGCTGTGGACATGGGTTTGATAACACTTTCAGGACAAGTCCGCCATTCGCCCTCCCAAGGTAGATACATTGAGTTTAAGTAGGTAATAATGGTGACACTGATTATTACAGCACTTAGGAGCTAGAGGAATTTGACATACAGCATTATAATAATCCTTATTGTTGATTTCATGCATGAGGTGACATAAATGGTAAGGCCACCAGTACACAAAACGGTTTGAAGGTGTTGCTATCATGAGAAAAGCGGCTATGCAGTTTCATTTCACTGGCATTATTTACTGCAGTGTAAAACAAAAATAAAAAATAAATTATGCATTACCTTAAGTTATTAAGCGATGCAAACATTAACAAAAATGCACTTGCAAAATAGTAAAATCTTTGTACAGCACTATAAAATACCCCCAAGTTTCGAATTTATTTTTAGTGTTTTCATTTTCTACCTAAAAAGCATTTCTGCATTTTTGTTCCTTTCCTTTTTTTTTCTTTTTTCCTTTATCTTCTGCTCTAAGAATGCAATGATGTAATTAATGTATTTTAAACTTTAAGAATTACGGTAAATCAGTTCTGTATTGTGTGACCCTAGGTGAAAGGTTTGATTATTTGAACCAAACGCTTCAATAAAATAAATGCTTTACTTTATGGTGCTATGCGTTTGATCTGCACAGTGTGGGAAAACTCATGCAGGGCTTTTTCAGGGTGGCCTAGCAGTTATAATATAATTAAGAAACCGGCAAGCTTTTTATTTTGTTACAAACTTCCTAAAATCCCATGGAAAAATAAAGGGACTTTTCAATTCTTTTTCTTCAAACTCTACGTTTCTTTCATCCTCAAATGATTTTCATAAAATCACTCAAGCTAGAATATAGTGAGGGCTTCCTCTTGATAAAGATGTCTTTAGTGAAGTTGTTCTACCCCAACACCCGAGTCTTACATCGATTTAAGGTGAGATCCGTTTTGTTGTTGCACGTATTAGACAGCAGAGGACATAGCTGGAGACACAAGCGTGACTAGATTCGAGCTGGGTGTTTGCAAGGGGTCCAAAAACAGTGTTGCACAGTGGGTCTGGGGGGCAGGAGGTGGTAGGAGGGGAAAGAAAAAAAGGAACCATGTACATACAGCATGTTTACAAATATACTACATTGAATTTGTATACGGTTGTCACCTTGGTGGTCCCCAAGCATATACAGACGAATCCAAATATACAACATACATAAGGGTTTGCAGAAAAGTAATACAGAACACTTTTAAACCTTTTCGGATTGATAGGAACATTTCACTTGGCCCCTTGCAGTGACAATCCCTTGTGTCCTGCAGGGAGCTTCCAAGTAACAGAGTTCCTTCCTCATAGACAAAGAGGGGACGTTTTACAGCTCTATGTACGATTTGAAATTAAACTGGGACTCCCTTCTGTGGGCAGCAGTTAAGGGGATAATTTTATAAAGATTTTACGCCTCCCCTTGGCCTGCATCTCTTAGGCTACTTAGGTGGGCCAATGCTCCATTCCAGCAGCAGAGGACATGTGCTTGCCTTCTAAGCTGATTTACTGTGGCATTTGAAAGAGAAGGCAAGTACACCCCAAGGTTCTCTATAATGAGCCTACTAACCTGGATGATCCCCTAATGTCGTAGTGTTTTTGTGACCTTTCAGGCTGATGGCAATAAAACTCCCCCCCCAAGTTTAGCACTGACTTGTGAAATATGCCTGCACCTTCCATCAACTGGCGATAGGGTCAAGTAAGACTCTAAAACTAAGGCAAGAAAGACATTGATCATGGGGTGAGTAGATGACAAAAGACAGCCTATTTTTTCCAAATAAAGCGGAATGAGCAGTACACATTTCTTTTCACTGATACTGACTTTGGCCCAGTGTTTAAAATTCATTAACTCACAAAGGATAGGCAAAATATACTTTAGGGGAAAAATTGGATTTTACTTCAGAGATTTAAGATGTCATTCGTTTTACATAGCCAATACGTCTTCTGCCTTCAAGTGCTTTCAGAAGATACAACCCAATAAACAGATCAGCAATCTTTTTCTTCAGTGCAGTGCAGAATTCTACACATAAGCGATTTCTGTCTGAGATCACAGTTTTGTTACAAAATGTCACAATGATTTCAAACATTTGTTTATTGTTTCATACAGCAATCTATTATTTATGGATAACGTTTGCAGTTCCACTCGAGGCTTAATGAAAAAGAAACATGGGCCTCAACACGAGTTCGGTGATAAGTGGATAAAGGGGCAGTAACAGAATTACTACCTCTTTTACCACTCTGCCGAATTATACTTTCCAGAAAATCAGTGCTAATTCCACCGGCGGAATTACAAATCCGGAATTACCGATCAGATCTGGCGGAATTAGCAGTGGGGCTAATTCTGTCGTCACAATATCGCCAGAAACATAAATGGTATTTCCACCTTAGTATAAGTGGAAATACAGCTGAATTACCGCTGAAAATCAGTGTAAATTCCACCCGCAGTAATTCCACTGATGGCGGAATTAATTGCCACACATTTCATAGAGGGGAACATGTTACAGGCCTTAATTATGGCAACATGCTCCAGGTGTGTCCAAGTTTCACGGCTAGGTGGCTAAACTACCCATGAAATATTACATGAATAAAACCTTGATAGAGCACAGTCTGTTAGTTTCGAAGTTACACTTTTTCTTAGTCACAAAGTCACCATCTTAACAACTTTATTTTTCACGCTACTTTGAGCTGACATAATAAACATTTAGAGTGGATACTCTACTTGTAGCTTAACCAACCACTTTCGCCCCTTCCAGGGCTTTAATCACTCACAGTAGGGGAGGGTGTACAAGTAACACTTAATATGGTGTTAAGACAGGGAAAATACTTTCTGGGAAACACACTTGGATGAGCTGAACATTGGTAAGGCATGCACTGTACTAAGCAAATTCATAGAAAGAAACGGGGCAGTTGAAGATAAAGGCACCAGTTTCAAAAGGAGGGAGCTCTTGTTTTGGGTCCATTTCTCAAGATATATACTTTAACTGAGAAAACCCAAATCAGCTCCCTTTAGTTCAAAGATTCAACTGAATATTGGGAGCACTTCAAATAAAAAGGTCCTAATAGTCAAAAATGGCAACGTCTGGCTAACATGACGATGAAAGCGTTACGAGAAGCCCAGAAACCTAAACGTGTACATTGCAGAACAGGAAGAATGTAGGAGAGGTGATAGAGAGATAGTTAAACAGCTTAGTAAAAATTGAAATACAAGTGGAAAGCATTTTAAGTACCAATACAAATGTAGGTGGATACATAAGACTTTGGGAGAGAGGCTCAAAAGTAACGTTATGAAACGTTGTTCCACTGCAAGGATAGCCAATCATGACAACCTCTGAGCAGAAATGGGGGAGATAAAACAATAGAAGACTTTAATAATGAACCCCCATCAAATATAAAGCTGCAGTACTATGAATTAGTTAGGGTGGATTCCATGTAGGTTTCTCTGTATTTAAAAATTGCTGGACGGTTGGCAGACCAGTCGAGGAAGGCAGTCCTTAACCCTGTTAAATTCTATATGTATGCTAATGTGTGGCCCTCCTTTACAGCACGTTGCTGTTGGTTGGCTTGGTTGAAGCGCCAGACTCGCTTGAACGTCAAGATGTCTTCATAATTTGTTATGGTCTTTAATGTAAGTAAGAGTTGGATTACCTCTCTCACATCTCAAATGAAAACGATTTTGATGGAAAGAGGTCTTTGATACGGGTGCCCCACCATACTCATTCTTGGATCTATCCGTGGCCTGTTGGGTGCTGTGTGGAAACAAATAACTGATTGGAAACCTTGTGTGAGCCACATTGGTAGGGAGGGAAACAAATTTAACACAGCTTCTGGCCCCTCAACAAAAAGCGACAGAAAATTGATTTATGGGGACGGAAAGGTTCCTGTCCTGCTTACTGTCATTGTATTCCACATCATAAAGAAAATATATCAGTGCATAACAACCTAACTCCCAAACTCAAAGGCAACTACACAGACATTTTGGTAAGAAACATTGGTTGGTTACAACTTCTGTCAAATGTATTGAGTAGAATAAACTTTTAGAAAGACATTTCTGGCAGTATTTGAAGGTTGGAGGATAAAGTGGTGACTCACTGGACATTTCTATCACAATACTGCTTAAATGTACTATGTTAGCAGAGGTATTTTACACTGAAAATTATAAAATTATATTTCCTTTATGGAAATCTTGCGTGATAGTGCTGAAATACTTTGGTACACTAAATACTTGACAGACACCAAAGAAAATACATTTAAAAATGTCTAATGTTATGATCAAAAGTCCAAGAATCTCCCAGATAGAGAAATGCAAATAAAACATATTTGTTTTAGAACACAAATTAAAGGGAAGGTGTGGGGCACATTTCATCACAATCTCTCTTAGTCTCCCATCCATATTTATTTTTTGGGGAATGTTATACACATTTAGCTAGGGAAAGCCTTATTCCATGTATTCTGGCATTCAAGAAGAATACATTACTTGAGTGACACAAACAAGAATCAGAGGGAAGTTGCATGACTAAGCGTAAGCGACAGTGTGGGAGTGACGGGCATAGCTGGAAATCCTTCATATTCTGCATAGGGAAGCAAAGCAAGAAAAGAGACGGTTAATTGACCTTGCAGGATTTGGCACTCAGAGTAGACTCATTAGTGTACTTCTCTATAGATTCGACGTTTACCACTATATTATAGTACCAAATGTGCGACCGCCACCATCTATTGGACTTGTTTAATTTCCAACATATAACAAGTTAAAGGTAGAATTAGCAATGGGCATGAAGGTCATATAGCATACAACAGCACAAGTCTTTTTCCAACAGTGCCCATGCTCCCCATGTCGAGCAACACATGCAGAATCTGTCAGTCCTGCAAAAAACCTCTAATTGTATCGGGTTACCCTGCACCGAAGAACAGTCATAGATAGCATACCCATTTTATTTTTTTTAAAGATATTTTTAAACAGCGTTTTCCTGTATTTTCTCTAGAAACAGCAGCCTTGTGGTATTAGTGAATTGTGGTTCTCTCAGAGACAACCAAGATTTTTGTATGCATTTGTTCAGTGGTCCATGTAGAAAGTCACTGTGAAGCCATCAGAATGCGAGCCAATAAGCATTTGGATTCATAATCTACTACCCAATGAGATATGCCCTTTGGCAGCAGTATGCCCAATCCAATCTCTGCAAGTATCCAGAAGTTACAGATTTTAGACATTTAAACATATTTCAACATGAAGGTTCCCAAGCATAAGGAGACTCTTACATTTATGAGGTCAAGTAAAAATCATCTTCTTTTAGTAGCTACTTTACCCATTGCAGAGATAAACGTAGGTTGACTGACATCTTTTAGCACAGGCAATGTGGGAGTTTGTAGCTCTCCATCTGTGTATGGACAACAACATTGCTAACTTAAGGCTTTCATTTTTTCTCCAGCATTGGATCTTTCATGGATTCACATGCTTAGAATATTCCCCGTCGTCAGGCTGGGAATCCCCGGTACATTATATAGACCCTTTCCCGTAGGAAAACTTTTTCGACGCTTATGCGTCCTATCCACCTCGTTTTGTATCATGCGTGCCCGCACCGTCAGGACGTCATGATATAAATACAGGCCCCGCCCCCGCGCTCCCTCAGATTTCAACCGTCTTTCAAAGTAGTGGGATCCTCGTGTTTACTACTAGTGAAAACTAGGTTGTTTTTTCTGTTTCGCTTCGGCGAAGTTCAAATTCTGGAGAATTATGTCTGGAAAAGCGTTATTTCGCCCGTGTGCAACATGTGGCCTCAAAAAAGTTTATGAAGGAGGCGGCCACATGGACTGTATCTACTGCCTCCACCCGCACCACACGGCGGATACATGTGAGATATGCCAGGGTTTCTCTCAAAAAACCCTTAAGGACCGTAAAAGAAGGCTGGTCGACTGGCTTAATGACGGAGCGGGTGCCTACCCGGCTTCGGAAGTTGGCTCCACGGCCTCCAGGAGCAAGTCGGAGCCTCCATCGAAAAAGGTACGGCCAGCGGAAATTCGCACTGAGGACAAGCATAAGGGAAAACATGCTGGATCTTCCTCATCACATAAAAAGCCCTCCTCCTCATCATCTAAGATGGAGAGGCTAGCGCTGTCAAAATCTTCCTCAGGGGACCGTCCCAGGTCTTCCATGAGTCGGGATGCTTCAGCCGGGAAGTCGGCATCGAAATCGACGACGAAGTCTAAGGGCTCGACGACGACTACGTGCTCGTCGACCTCGGTGTCATTGACGATGCCTATTACCGTTCAGGCAGCAGCGGTTGGGATTCCTTCGTCGACGGAGACTCAGTCTATGGCTTGGCTGCCAGAGGTCTATGACCCGATCCCCCCTGAGGTCTTACTGCAGCCAGACACGGCCTGCTCGGCGGAAGGAGAAGGCGACACGGTTCTGCAGCCATCGGATTTAGGCTTACGGCCTTCCACGTCGGCGACGACGACGATGAGTGCGAGCGGGGGTACGGTACCTATATCATCCACGCTACTGACTCCCCAGACGGTTTTGTCTCTGGATGTGCTTAATACTCTTCAGAAGCTCCTGCAACGGCTGGATACGCAGTTCCCTCAACCTGGGACGTCATCGTCACTTTTTTCTGTACCTTCCGTCGACGAGCAAACTTGTACGGCTCGCTCGACGACTAAACACCCATCGGCTCCCCAGGTGGTAAAAGATCGTCCTCGAGCTCAGGAGGAGGGTGAGTTGTCGGAGTCCGACTCTATACCGGGTGACTCGGGGTCAGACATCTCCCTGTCACCGTCGAGGGACCCAACATGGAATTCGGATGTAGAGTTAGAGTCTACGAGGAGCCAGACACAGCCATCTCCCCCGGATGATGTGGGAGCCTTCCATGCAATGATGGGAAAAGCTTGTTCCGAGTTCGGCTTGATTCCTGAGGAGCAGAAGAAAGACTGTTTCCTTTTTGACCACATGGGTCAAAGGAGAAAATCGGTATTTGCCATCCCAATCCTGGACCACGTGTGGCAAGAAGGTCTCAAGACGATGCGCCATCCGTTCTCGGAGCCAGCCATAAAGGGACGGATCGAGAAAAAGTTTAAAGCTCCGGAGTCCACTCCAAAATGTCTAACATCACAGCCTCTGTCTGACTCGGTGGTGTCGGCGGCAGCGGCTAGGAAGGCCAGGGTACAGCAAAAAATGTTCAACGCCACCGGAAAGCGAGGCTAGGAGGCAGGACGCCTTTGGAAAAAAGGTGCTCTCGGTCGGAGCGACGACAGTAAGAGCAGCCAATTCCTTAGCGATCGTGTCACGATATGATAGAGAAATGTGGCACAAACTAGCCCCTATCCTAGAACACCTGCCAGACGAACACCGGAAAACAGCTATGTTACTGGTGCGGGATGGCGAAGAGGCCTCGAACCACGCTATTAATATCGCAGTTGACCTAGCAGAGTCTGGCTTCAAACAAATCAACCATGGAGTAGTGCTTTGTCGACAAGCGTGGCTCAAATGTACTACTTTCCGTCCTGAAGTCCAGTACAAAGTCCTTGACATGCCATGCGAAGGGGAACACCTGTTTGGCGAAAAGGTTGATGAAGCGTTGAAAGGGATGAAAGAAGACACGGATACTGCTAGGTCCCTCGGCGCCCTTCAAACGGGTAGAAACTTTCGCTCTTTTCGCCCCTTCAGGGGTGCTTCTGGAAACTCCTGCTTTGGAGCCTCGAGGGACCGTGGATTTAACAGGCCCTCGTACTCTTCACAAGGGTTCAGACGAGCGTCCCAGTCGGCACGTAGAAGCAGGGACTATCAAGCCTCCAGGCGGCGAGGCTCGGGTCCGTCGTCAACGAAGAACAAGCAAACCAGCAACCAATGACGGCCTTCGGAACGTCCTGGGGGGTCGAGTCTCTCATCACTTCGACCGATGGAAATGCATCACCACAGATCGATGGGTTCTAGACACGATTCGCATGGGTCATGCGCTACAATTCAAAGACAAGCCTCCGCGTCTTCCTCCTTTATTCTCGACACAGCCCCACCTCCGAATCCTACGACAAGAGGCGGCGCTTATGTTGCGAAAAGGGGCGGTAGAGAGAGTTCCTGTGGCACAGGAAGGACAAGGAGTTTATTCCAGGTTCTTCGTTGTCAAGAAGCCAAACGGCAAATGGAGGCCCATTCTCGACCTGAGGGTACTCAACAAGTGGCTAAAGAGCCTAAAATTCAAAATGCTAAAGCTCCAAGAGGTTATCAGGTCGGTGCAACCCATGGATTATCTATCATCACTAGACCTTCAAGATGCTTATTTTCACATCCCAATACGCCCACGACACAGGAGATATTTAAGGTTCGTTGTCGGGAGAAAGCATTTTCAGTTCAAGGTCCTCCCGTTTGGGCTCAAGTCCTCCCCCAGGACGTTCACCAAGTGCTTGGCCCCTATAGCGGCCCATTTAAGAAAGGATGGTCACCATGTCTATCCATATCTAGACGACTGGCTGGTCAGAGGTTCGTCCAAGGAACAAACACGAGACAGTCTAAGGGCCACAATGTCCCTCTTACAGGAACTGGGCTTCGCAATAAACTTCAAAAAGTCCTCCGTAGAGCCTTCGAGGACCTTGGTCTTTCTAGGAGCGGAGTTTCATACACACACAAGCCTGGTGAGACCATCCAGCGAAAGAATTCAGAAACTTCAAAGCAAGGCGTCGGAATGGAGAGGCGGTACCAAGGTTTCAGTGCGCAAGTACATGTCCCTGCTAGGGACCATGTCGTCCTGCATTCCGTTGATAAACAACTGCCGTCTGTTTATGAGACCTTGCCAGGAATTTCTAGCGGACCGTTGAGCGCAGAGCCGAGGTCGCTGGTCCGACAGACTGGTCGTCGACGAACAACTAGTTCAAGCACTCTGCTGGTGGAGAGTGTCTACTCATCTAACAAAAGGAATGCCTCTACTGGAACCAGAGTTCCAAAAGACGGTGGTGACGGATGCATCGCTAAGCGGATGGGGAGCTCATCTGGATATGTTACAGGTACAAGGCCAGTGGTCGTTGCAGGAGTCCTCCCTGCATATCAACCTGCTAGAACTGAGAGCAGTGCGATGGGCTCTGAAATCTTTTCTTCCTCAACTGAGGGACTCGGTGGTGCGTGTCATGACGGACAACACCACTACGATGTTCTACTTGAGGAAACAAGGAGGGACACGTTCCAGGTCCCTATCGACGGAGGCACAGAAAATCTGGCATTGGGCCCTGCAACACAACATGCAAATCTTAGCGTTCCACTGGACAAACAAATCCCTGTACGCATTCCCTCCATTTCCCCTTGTACGGAGGACGTTGCAATGGATCCTCAGGTACCCATGTCGGGTAATTCTGGTGGCCCCGTACTGGGCCAGACAGGTGTGGTTTTCAGACCTGCTACACTTAGCGGTGGCCGAACCGATGAGATTCCATAAGACCCCCGACCTTCTGTCTCGACAGGAGGGTGTCGTTTGGCATCACGACCCGGACAGCCTCAAGTTGACGGCCTGGCTCCTGACTTCGCCGAATTTGGTCGGCTAACGATTCCGGAGGACTGTCGGCGTATCCTGCAAGCGGCAAGAGCACCTTCCACAAACGCCTCATACGCGTACAAATGGAGGAGTTTCTGTCAATGGTGTGAGGATCAACCAGGTTTGGCCCCGCAATCGATTAAGCCGGAACAGCTCCTTCCATACTTGCTGTTCTTAGCTCAAAAGGGCCTGTCGGTATCGTCAATAAAAGTACACCTAGCAGCCATTTCCAGGTTTACTCGTCAACGGCATTCGGCACCATTGTTCAGCGACCGCCTGATTAAGCACTTCCTTAAAGGCCTCTTTCGGAGTTTCCCTCCAGAGAAGAAATTTCCGCCGGAGTGGAGCCTCAATCTGGTCTTAACGTCTCTTATGAAGCCTCCTTTTGAGCCAATGTCATCATCGTCTCTAAAGTTTTTGTCGTGGAAATTGGCCTTCCTGGTGGCCATCACTTCAGCCCGACGTATTTCAGAAGTTCAGGCTCTAATGGTAGACCCACCATACTTAGGATTTTTCAAGAACAAGGTAGTCCTAGCCACTAACCCGCAGTTCATACCAAAAGCTCCTTCGGTGTTCCATAAACACTCCTCTATTGTGTTGCCTACGTTTTTTCCGGAGCCATGCTCGGGAGCGGAGCGCATGCTACACACATTGGATGTAAAAAGGGCTCTCAAGTTTTATCTTCATCGTACGCAACCGTTCAGAGAAACGAGACAGCTGTTCGTGGCCTATGGTTTGGGTGCTAAAGGAAAAGCCATTTCGAAGCAAGGACTGTCAAGATGGGTGTCATCTACCATTTCGTACTGCCATTCCAGGGCAGGGAAGCCTCTTCTACGACGGCCAAGAGCTCACTCAACTAGAGCAGCGGCATCGTCGACGGCACTGTGGGCCGGAGTCCCTCTGGGGGACATCTGCATGGCGGCTACCTGGGCGGCTACACACACCTTTACCCGCCATTACTGCCTGTCGCAGCAACATGCCGAAGATACCCGGATGGGACAGGCGGTGCTTCGACACCTATTCCAATAAGGTAAGCCCCGGCTGAGGGGTTGCATCCTATGGAATTTATGACTGTATGTGGTTTGTTTTCCTATGTTAACGATTACTGATGTATACATGATCATAGGGAATGGGCTTTGCGAACAAAGTATATGGGTTTGCATGCACGCCTCCTCTTTGGGGGTGGTACTGCTATGTAATCTATTCTAAGCATGTGAATCCATGAAAGATCCAATGCTGGAGAAGGGAATAGTTTCTTACCTGTAACTCCATTTCTCCAGCATTGGTATCTTTCATGGATTCACATGCGCCCACCTGCCTCCCCTGAACATGCAAACCGGTTCCCCCACTACTTTGGGGGCCGAAATCTGAGGGAGCGCGGGGGCGGGGCCTGTATTTATATCATGACGTCCTGACGGTGCGGGCACGCATGATACAAAACGAGGTGGATAGGACGCATAAGCGTCGAAAAAGTTTTCCTACGGGAAAGGGTCTATATAATGTACCGGGGATTCCCAGCCTGACGACGGGGAATATTCTAAGCATGTGAATCCATGAAAGATACCAATGCTGGAGAAATGGAGTTACAGGTAAGAAACTATTCCCTTATGCATAACATTCAAGTTACATATACATATCATTGGCTTTTAGACTGCCCTCTTAAAAACCAAAGGTTGCTTCAGAGGGACCATCGGTTGGCAAGATTACTAGCTTTTGCATTTACTTTCCACTGTAACATATTTGCACACCTGCCCGTTCTTGAGAAAAAAGGGTATTGTGATTTCCAAAACACACTGAAACCAGAATCAAACATCAAAACTAGCCATCAGTGTCCATGACTGATTGATAATAAGTGGCTACAATATCTCAAACTTTGGATAGTGAATAGAAACAAAGCAGGCACCCAATGATTTAAATGTAATAACATGTATGCCATTGGAAAACCATCTACATTAAAAATAAAAAAGTGGGAAAGAAGGCACATTTGGTGCCGACATATATGCATTACTTGCATACTTTGGGAAATTGTGCTTTGGTGCAGGTTCTCAAAGCACAGTCACTGTTACGTGCTCAGTACATTCCCAAATTAAACGCAGTTACAACATTTCAAGTGTTACCTCAATACATAATTACTAGCTACAAAATCTGCTACAGAAAAAAAACAAGCCTAGCTTCCAGTTTTGTGATGGCTTACTGGCCAAGCTCTTTCGTGCAAACACTTCATTTGTACACAGTACAGAAACGCAGCTGCCCTCATCGGGACTTAAAATAATCAGCTTTCATTTGTTGTAAGGAATAAACATGATGTCTTTCTAGAATCTAGAGGGACAACAAAACTCAACAAGAAGACAATCTTTGCTACTCCAAATCAGGTTTCATTCCATTGAACATTCTGCAATTAGCCTAATTCAAAATGTATTTTTTATTAGTAGGAAAAGTAGGAATAGTTTGATAACAACTTATTAATTTGTATTAATTTATTTTCCCCACTCTACAATAATTTTACATACAGACATCTTCTACTTACTTATCAAGTTGTATAATTGCCAGTATACAAAGGCAAGTGCTTGGTTTTGTTGCTGTTGTGACATGGGGAGAGAGACAGAAGTTCTGAAATACTGTAGGATGGAAGTAATCTCACCAAGGAGTGCAAAACAGCTCAGGGCAGTCTTCTTGTGATTGGAACCCAGCCTCAGTAAAATACTTCAGAAGAAAAAAGAATTGTCTCCCTTCTCCATACAGTGGCAGGTCTATATCAGTGCTATTCAAAAATGTGCCACTTTTAGGTATGCATGACTGCAAAACACTACTCTCATGAATATGTTAGAAGCAAAATCTCAAAAGGTATTGCCTCCATTATCATGTAGCCATTGCTCATCAAACAAAGATCCAGTTAAAATCAATTGTCACTTAAGTGGTTTGGTTTGAACAGAAGCTCACATCATTAGGCCATGATAAAAAAATGTGTAGGTCTCAGGAGAGGGCACCAACTTATTCCTTCAAGTACAAACAAATGTTTCACCATTGATCTAAATCTTATTTCTCAACTGTTACATACATTAAGCTCCAAAGGCCATACAATTATGAGATACACATGTATTTTGCCAGAATTTGTTCAAGGGCCTATAAATTGTCATTCGTCCTCAAGTAAAAGCATGTTGGATAAATAACAAGATAGGAAATCCGTCAGAAACAGCTGTAAAAGGAACAGAAATAGGAGAGATTACTTTTTTCCTTCACATTTTTTTCTGCAGCCTCGCTATATAACAATTGTGGAAAGAAGATCACAAGCCTTGTTTGGCAAGAGAGGCAGACACTTCATCAGCTAATGTTGAAAGCTGTGGTGAGTCCACGATATTGATGCTGCCAGAGGAGGAGACGTTGCTAAGGCGACGAGGGGAGGTATCACTTGAAAGGTTAGGGGACTTGTAGACAATTTCTGCTCCGTGGTCAGTCTTGGCTCTGGCATTCTCACGGAAATTCAGCTTATGAGACTCGATCTGTAAAAAGGTGAGGAAGGAGTGAATTTCATGCAAGGAAATGGCAATTTTCATTATCGCTCCTTCAAGGAAATATGCTCCTTGAATAGGTTTAGATCCACAGTTATACACAATCTTATGAAGTTCATTTCAAAGCAAAGAATTATACAAGCTTTCCCCAACTCAAGTGTTCTGTGAAATATGAATGGTGCTTTTACTGAAAATGAATACCAATACAATTTAAGAACCTATTGAAGCTTTCAGTGATTCTACCTAAACCTCTATTTTGAAAACGATTTTTGTTGCCTACTAACCCCTTTTTAATGCTGCTTTGTGAATGCAGCACTGACAGAAGTGCAGTTAAATTACAAGTGTGCCTTCATATCTAGAACAAAAGACGGTTGTTTAAGAAATGCACTTCAACATTTCTTTGACGCTGAAATAAAATTCAACACTATTTCACTGCCCAAAAAGTACAGTGCTATTTTAACTGCATGTAAGATTTCTTATACTATAATATGAAGCAAGCTCTTGCTGCGCCCCACTGCTAGAAGACAATAATAACAGTGTGCGAAATCCTGTTAGTTGATTCATGGAATCGACCTCGCAGAGCATGGTCGTGGCCTGCGCCGAGAGCAGTGTAGGGGGTGGAATATGCAAAATCGGGGAGAACATGGGAAAAAGTGGCATTACGAAGGACGGGCCGCCCACAGGCTGTGCATCACACGCCCACAAATGCACGTAACAGGACGTATTCCGGGATCTGACCGTGCAAACTCTCAACATGGGAAATGGCTACGCAATACCCTCATTCTATCCACCACCCAAAGGCAGGCGTACAGACACTTGCGCATAGGATTCACCATGCAGAGGGGATATCGCATGTTGGATTTAGGGGTGCTTGTACGCAGCCGGGTTTCCTATCTAACTTAGGGTGCGTGTACACAGTGTAGTGGGGTGCAGGAATGGTTTATGGGGGTTTGCACGCATATTTTTCTAAGTTTCACCTGAGTTACGGAAATTCGGAAGCATGCTGTCGGGGTGCCATTAAAAGTTAAGGGGGACCCTGACAGTGTCCCCGAGGTGCAGACCTAATTGCAGAGGACCCCACGCATTGTTTCCAGGGTGCAAGTGTTCATGCCCGAGGAGCATGCAAAGGTAGCTGTTTCTCGCTGTTTTTGCTTTGCGTGGGGGTGTGTCGGAGAATTCCAGCCACGACTTGCGTATAGGCTTAATTTGCAGGAACAAATCAATTAATACGCGAAGCATGCAAAAAAACGTATGGGCGCAGGCTCGCACAGGGTCGTGCTCGGTAAGGAAAGGCTTTTCAGCATCTATGCGCCCTATTCCATGAATGGGGCCTAAGAGAGAAGGAAAGTTGTTATTATCTGTATGCAGAAACTTTCCTCTTGCACTTATCAGTATGAGCAATTTTTGTTTTAGCAATCTTTTGAACTTCACACGCATTTTTGTTTAACTTTTTTTCAAGCTCACGTAGGACCATCCCTTCCTTCGGAAGTTATATTTAAACTTTAACTGACACATTCTTTGTAAGCAAAGAAGCCTGGTTGCATTTTACAGTGTGCAAAAGGAAATGCAAGTACATATTAAAAAAATATGGGAATATGGGTGGATAAACATGATATCATGTGGGTATTGGTTTCAGCTGTCATTCAGAGCAATGATCTGCAATAGAGTGTGAATAATGCGAGTTGTTCTTGTCATTGACATTGCTAAACTCTGCCAAAAAACAATTATCCCTTTTCCTCAATACGAATTTCCACAGAATTTCCACAGATCGCTCTCCACACGCTCACTTTGTTTGGTGCCTCCTATGCAGCTCTGACAAAGACAAAAGGAGATGCTACTTGCTGAAATGTAGTCACCATCTTGGAATGGCAATTGCAGCCAGCCTCATGAGTTTGGCGATGTGGCCAAAATAGGTGGCAAGGTAGTGGTAACGAAGTAACGAAGTTACCAATGCATTACCTCTGCATTACCACACTGCCAAACTACAGATTTAGAGGCAAAGCAGAGGAAAGCCCTCCAGCAGATTTCTAGAGGTAATACCTCTGCCTTACCACCCAAAAACAGCCTCATAGTCAGTAATACCACTGGTCGGAATTACTGCCGAAATTCCCACAGAGTCCTATGGATGCCAATTAATGGGGCCTAACACCGCCTACCATCACTTGTAATCCGGGTGTAATTCCTCGGGACCAATTGGTGGTAAAGGTAATACCATTTGGTGGTATCTCAGCAGAATTACAGCTGAGATACCACCAAACTCGTAATGAGGCTATTTTGTACAGTGTATGCCAATGTATTTACTGTATCCATTCATTAATTTCCTCACTCCATTGTGTTCATAATTTAAATTTGTTGTTCCTGTACTGTTGGAATCATTTATTTTTTGGTTTCTTTAAAATCAGTGCCTGATTTTTTAAGTATTTGCATTGTTTCAAAAAATATATTAGAAACCACCATATCTTGTTAGTTAAAATGTCATTGCTATCTGTTAGCATTCAAAAAATATTTCTGAACATTTGGCAATGAACCAGGGGATGCATTGCAAAATGGCGGAGCATCTGCTTTCCTTGTCTGATAGCTCCAGCAAGGCCTATCTGCAAATCAAATTCCGGTCAAGGAGACCATATTTTTTTGGGATTTCGCTATCCTCTATTGTCTCACAGAAAGGAGCATTTCCTGCAATAAAAAATAGATATATGCTCAAATGTTCTCAAGTAAGGTACATCGGCTTATTGTGGACCCTTTGCATTAGAAATAATTAGCTCCTTTTAGCAGAAAAAGTGGAAATAACATCACATAGAATCAAGCAGCTGCAAAAGACAAGAGACACGTTCACATTGGGAACAAGAAGAAGTAGGTAGTCTCTTCTTGTGTACTGTTTTATAATTTTAGATTTGTTTGCAGATTGCCAACATTTCTGAAATGGGGAGGGCAATGGTAGAGATGAGTTCAGGTTTCTAAGTGAGACATATCCCAGTTGTGGTGCATCACATAGGTGTACCATTTTGAATGTGCTTGTTCTCAGTCTCTATGACTTTACAAGTTTCCATTCTAGATGGCCATGCTCATATCTTTTGCATCGAGGATAGCCAACATGTCACCCTTCAGATGCTCTGGCCCACAACTGCCACGATCCCTGAGTATTAACTTTGCTATCAGAGGCAGATTAGAGGTGTCACCTAAAACATCAGGAGGGTGACATGTTGGCAGCCTCTGCTTAATATTATGTTCTGGACGGTATACAGTATTAATAACGAAAAACGTTTTAAACGACACCTGAATAACAACAACATTTTTCGGTAAAAGTATATATGGGGTGGGGTAAGGGATGTTTGTTTTTCTCTCTCACCTTTGTGTTTAAAGCAGTAATTATCTATTTTTACATTTTTAAATAATACTTACCACAAATGGACCAATCCTTCATCATGTGACCCTCATGAGTCAAACTATACAGAATAATCATTGGGAGTTAGTTAGAAAGAGCCTGAAAAACCTTTATATGGGCTGGCATCTAAGTTCTAATTTTCTGTTCGTTTTCTGATGGGTTGCTCAGCAAAGGAATTTGGTCTATGTTTTGTTCTTGGCAGTGACATGTTATTTTCCCACTCTCTGGGTTTGTTTCATTAGTTTGGCAAACACTACTATTTCTAAATGATTTTATTCCTCCTTTGGGAAATGATCCTCTTTTATTCATGGCAGGACAGGATTCTGCTGGGAATCCAGAAGCTCCTGATCAACTTTTCTTTTAAGGACCCATTGCTCTGTTGTTTAAACTAAGCTCCAAGTTTGCTGGCCTGTTTTGCATAACATGTTTTGCGGAGCTCTGGAGAGTGTAAACGCAGATTGCAGTTCGGAGTCGTGGTAGTGGTGGTTGCCCTTTTCCCCTCCTTGAAGTAAGTGCTTCTTCTTTATTGACTGCCCCTGTGTTTGAAGGCATAGTTAAGATTGTGTTTTCGAACTCTGAAATACCTGGAAAAGCAGAAGAAAAGGCTATAATTTAAGGAATGGCAATAAGCTGCCGGTGGCCGCAGTAAGTAAAACCTTAGCGACTGTGGAAGGCAGTAACAAGCAGGGCAGACAGTTAGCAGACTCTCTCACTTTGCCGGCAAAGTACTTTAAAGGTGCTACTGGTGGCATTTGCTCTTCAACTTAGGTTATTCTCTGCAGTCAGAGGTTGTGCAGCTTGAAATACCTAACGCATTGCAGGTGGAAATGTCATCTGTAATTGAAAGAACAGTGACTGCGATTCCTGAATATACAAATCCAATAACGGGATGGCTGTCTAACTCTCCTCGCCTAACGGGTCTCCTCCATGACCTGGAACTGTCCAATAGTTCTGTAAAGGAACAGGTGGCCGTTAACGAGGAGAACTAGGATCAGACTTCCTCTGACAGTTTAAATAGTGTGGCCTCCGGTACTTTGGATGCTCTCTGGGTGGCAAGTAGTTTCGCTTTGAAAATGTTGTTAAAACGGTGTCACAAAATACAGTGTAAAGCTAAAAAAATGTTTCGGATGACCTGTTAAAAATGAAATCTTGTGCTAAGATTAGTAGTGGTCCGTGTAAGTATGCTGGCAGGTCTGCCATCTCGCTAGGTATTGTGGCCGCTGGTAATTAGTTGCAACTACTTGATATCTCAGTAGCCCCATCGGAGGATGTAGTGGAGTCAATTAAAGTGGAAGATGCCCACGAGGTATTAGGGGAAGTTGATGAAGTGTCTATTCTCTCTAGGAAAAAAAGGAGAGAAGTAAAGAGGGCGAGGTCACACGTTCGGTTTTGATACAAGCTTATCATAACGGTGACAATGGTTTGGTCTCAGGAGTTGAGTTGATTGTAAAAACGCAGGCTGGCTCTAAGAAAGCAAGGAAAAAAGCAACTGGGAGTGCAAAGAGAGTGGTTAATAAAACAGGAAATGTAACCTTCTGGCTTCTTGCAGAAAAGGAAAATACATGCAGCCCTGTTAATAATCAACTACGAGTTGGATGATAGTGTTCATCTGTTATTTCTGTGACAAGTCTTGTTATCAAAAATCCCTCTTGTGTAAACCCAAAAGGCACTGATGAAGCCATTAACCTACAGGGCTTGCCAGCAACCTCATTTACTATTTATAATCTTTTTGAGAATGGGGAGAGTTTCATTCATCGTAGTTGTTTGTTAAATCAGTTTGGCCACCTACTGGCCTTAAAAGTGCTAAAGAAGATTTTGACTATTTGTATTTTCTTTTTATTTTATTAAGCATCTTAAACCAAATCACTGTAAATAGGATACAGAATGGCTACAAAATAAATGTATAAACAATACAATCCAGAAAACAATCACTCAACAATCACTCAAAAGGAAGTAGATGAGATTTCAGACAACCACGAAACAGAGAATAAGTGGCGAAGAGAAAGTGGCAGAACATTCCAATGAAGATGAGCAAGAAGCTCAAAGGAACGAAAGTGAGATTGTGCACACAGAAGACATGGCGCTGAAAGTAAGAATTGAGAAGAAGAACGAAGAGAGCCTGCCGGGATATAGAAGGACATTAGTGCAGCAAGATAGCTGGGAGCAAGACCATACAGAGATTTAAATACAAGACAAAGAAAGTTGAATCTAATTTGCGAATGAAAGGGTAGGCAGTCAAGTGTTTCAAGAGAGGCAGTAATAGAGAGAAGACACAAAGGACGAATAGAAAAGTTGAACACTGATTTAAGAGGGGCAAGAGGAGAGTTAGGGAGCCCAAACAGGGCGGATGAACAGTAGAAAAGTGAGAGAAAATTAGAGAGGAAATTAGAAGTTTAGATGCCTGAAAAGTAAGAGATGGACGAGCCTTGCGAATATTATAGAGATGAAAGCGGCAGGAACGGGCAGTTAATGAGATATGGTGACAGAAAGAGATGTGTGTCAAAGTAAAGACCAAGATTATTATGAGCATTGGGTGAGATTGGATGCTTGGATGGGGTAAAAGATGTAAAAGAGGGTGTAAGATGAGGAAAATGATTGTTAGCTGGACATAAGAATACCTTGGTCTTTGCAACATTGGGGGTTGAGATAGTGGCAGGACATCCAGGATTTAATTGCAACCAAGAAAGCAGAAAGATTGCAATGAATTTCAGGAGAAAAAGAGAAGGAAATAAATAGTTGGGTTTTGTCCGCAGAGAAGTGGTGGGACAGCCCAAAGTAAGAAATAACAGCTGCAAGATAAGATGTATACAGCGAGAATAAGAACGGGCCTAGAACTGACTCTTGAGGCACACCATGGGCAAGCAAGAACGATTCAGAGGACTTGCCCGCCCAAGTGACGAAAATGTTCTATTAGAAAGGTAAGAGTGGAACCAGGACTTAACAGAACCCGAAAGACCAAAAGATGAAAATGAAGCTAAGTGTAAAGAGTGATCAACAGTTTCAAAGGGCCACCGATAGATCTAGAGGAATGAGAAAAGATGAGTGCTTAGTATATCGCGCCGAACTAAGGGAATTCAACACCGAAAGAAGAGCAGTTTCTGTAGAGTGAAAAGAGTGGAAACCAGAATGAAATTTAGGGGGAATAGAAGAATTAGAGACAAATGTGGAAACCTGAGAATAGACAAGCCGTTCTAGAAGTTTTGAGAGATAGGGCAGAAGTCTGAGACAAGCAGAGGATCAGCGGTAGGTTTCTTCAAAATTGGAATAATAGATGCATGCCTAAATGATATGGGAAAAGTGGAGTTAGATGGGGGAGACAGATATTGAAAAACAAGACAAGATAGGGTACAAATGAAGGGTAGACCTTAGGGATTAAAAGCAACGGAATGGGTCAGTAGGGGAGGCAGTGGGATGAGCTTTAGCGAGCAAAAAGAAAACATCAGAATTAGAAACAGGAGCAAAGTGAATAATAGTGGCATAAGGAGTAGGAGCAGGAGTATGGGGGTGTAGGGTGGCTTGATGCTTTAATGTCACGACGAAGAGAAAGAATGTTTGAGAAAAATAAATTAGTAAAGTCAGAGGCAGAGAGAGTAGAGTTTGTAGAGTGATCAATAGTAGGAAGCGAGAGAAGACGTGCAAGAGTTTGAAAAAGATGCCTAGAGTGAGTAGACTGAGTTTGTAGAAGCTCTGAAAAATAAAGACGTTTAGCAGAGCGTAAACAATTGTCATAGAGAACATAATAAGAGAAATGGGAGGAGCGATCAGGCATGAATATGATGAAATCAAACCCACTATGAAGAACACACTGAGTGTCAGCCTGCTCCTCTAGAGTGCATTGTCAATCTTCTAAGGTGGCCATCTCGGTCAGGGCCAATGCTGGATCCCTTCTTAAATGGGGCTATGACCCAGATTGTGTTGTTGCTGATACATTAGGCAGTACATGGTGGTCACTGGAAAGTTGGGTGGCCCTGTGAAGTGTGTGCAGCCTAAGAAAGCAACAAAAGTAAAAGTGGGGGGACAGGGTGGGTCGATAGAGTTTGTACCTGACACTTTGATATAATTGCACTGGGAATAGCTGTTCTTCTTTTACCTCCAAGGGACATTAATACGTGATCTTGTATCACATTTAAATCTTGGAACACAGGGTGTCACTCCCATCTGTTTAGAGAAGATGGCTCAGTGAAACTATTGGTAGCAGCGGATATTATCTCACGTCAAGAAACATGGCTCTTGGGAGAGGCCTTATTTGATGGCTATACTTGCTATTCTAAGAAAGAAAAAAGGGGTGAGTAGGGACAGCCATATGCGGGACTGATCACATTAATATCGAATGCTCTCAGATCCAGAGAAATGAAGGTCCAACTTGAATGTCCTGATGGGAGTACCGGTCTCTGTAAATCGAAACATCTTGGTTGTGAATATCTACGACCCCCCTGGGGCCATTTGTACGGGGGGTATTCAACATAGTATCTATGAAATGATGTGTGCCAGAACCTCTCAGCGAAGTAATGATAGAAGTGTGATCTGTGGAGACCTCAGTGCTAGCTGTATAACTATCCAATAATGTGTGTTGACTCAAACATTGGTGAAAGGAGTGGTTTGAGGTTTACCTTGGGAAAAAAGGCCCATTTATGGGTTGAATTCTTTGAGGATCTAGAGTTACAAATGAGTATTGGAGTAGTTAAGGGTGATGTCCCTGCAGCGGACACATGGAAGTGTTGTGTAAAATCTTCTATCATTGATTATTATTTTAGTTGTGAAAGTTTCCAACAAGGTGTGCTTGAGATGAGTGTCCTTTTAGCCGATTTGAGCGATCACGCTATTCTTACTGTACATTGGGAGATGGGTGTTGTGAGATGCAGGAAATAAGATAAAGTAGGCTTGGTGTTAGTCAACGATGGTAGAAACAGGCTGGGTTGGTCCGATAAGAATCTGGATATGATTAACAACTTTATGCACACTGTTCAGGACGAATACCAGGGGCTTGGGACCTCTAATGAAATAGTTGAATGGATATCCTCAATAGCATTCAAATTCTTGCCCAAGGCTAGTTATGGTTTCTTTAAAGAAGGGAAACATGCAGGGAAAATATATGATAAAAAGATGTATCATGTGAAGAAGGTCATGAGACAAGATATACGTGGAATAAGCATATGTACAATGACGGACAGTGATAAGAAGGTTAGTTAGAAAAAGGCCAAGAATAAGTATAGTAATTGGTTGAAGTCGTAAAGGCCTCTGCTTATAATACAGCTTGGCAAATGATGCAGGAAAATATCAAAATAAGCAAGAAGCTTTGCACATTGTATAATAAGATCACGAAAACAAATCCAACAGAGCTGGTTTATTGTATTAACGATGCTACTTGGAATGGATTTTTAACCAAAAGATTTGCCTCAGATGATCATCCCGCTTTGATCAAAGCTACTGTTGATCTTAAATTTGATGGAGCTAGTCTGACAGATATTATAATAAAGGGCCTTAAACAGTGCCGGGCACCTGGGCCAGATGCTATTTGTAATATGGTAATTAAATAAAATCCTACTGTCTGGTCAGAGATTTTGGGTGCATTGTTTAGTTTAGAAAGTGGTTATGTCCCGGACTCCTGGAGAATGTCACTCCTTATCCCTGTCTATAAAAGAGGTGAGAGAGAGGACCGGAGAGTAACCAGCTGTTAGCGTTGACTGATGGGGCAAGTAAATCTTTTCATCATGCTTGTTGAAATAAATAAATAGGTGGGTCGAGTCCAGTTCTGTTATAAGTGGTCTATAGACTGGTTTTAGAAAAGTTTTATCAACCAATATGAACTTATTTGTTGATAACTCTTTAACCCTGAAGAAACTAAGCAGATAGATTCACTCCCCTTATATGTGCTCTATGTTGACCTTTCAGCAGCATCTGATGCTGTTGGTAGGGCAAAAGGATAGTCAAAGTTGAAATGCATGGGGATGTCTGAAAGCTTGCTTCTTGCTTGCCAACTTGTGTACTGTGATAACATAACATGTGTCAGACTGAATGCTATGGGTGAACTTTATGCTCTCGATTTCAATTAAGTGGGGTGGTCAGACAAGGGTGCGTCCTTGCCCAACTCCTGTTTAATCTGAAGAAAGAGGTGTTGAGTGTACTTAAAATAACAATGACTGTGAGGGACAATCATCCCTGGTGGATTGCCAAGCCTAGGGACCAGGACTTTGAGAGTGTTCATTCCAGAAGGTGACTTGTTGCTTACAGGTTTTCAATCCAATGAGAAGCCATCTTGCTATTTATTTTCGATCTGTTTCAACCCAAAGGAGAAGCTCATTTATTTGAGTTGTCCAAATTAAGCATAGAGAAAGGTCTGTAGGATTTAGAGTGTTTTATCTGTCTTTGGTTTGAGTAGTACTGTAAGTAGGCCTCACATTTGTTTTGTGGGTGTGTATAATGTTGAAGGGCTTCTTGGTACAATAGGAGTAACCTGGGTGCAAGCATGTCTGGGAATTCTTTAAAGAATTCAGCTGGGAGCCCATTTAGCACTAGTGCCTTATCTGTGTAGTGTTCAATGATTGTCGTTTATATTTCTGAAAATGTTTATCGACCCGTTCAGATTATCCCAATGTTTGTCTTCTAGCCATAGGAGTTCTGCCCGTTCGAGGAAGACATCCTTTTGACAGGAGTTGGAGACATACTTAGTGGAGTTCAAGTATTTATAATATTCAACAAAAGCCTCGTTGATTTCTTCACGGTTATCGACCAATCAACGCTCCTTGGCCCGTATTGAGTCAATGTCAGTATGGCGATGTTCAGCCCTGATCGTCCAGGTCACCATATTACTGAGCGATCGCCTTCAACATTTCTTTGGGCTGTAGCGTGTTAAGGTATGCATTTTGTTTCCATGCCAGCTAACTCAATGAATTTGATGCAAGTTTTGCATATGTGAAGTGCCAAGTCATTAGTATGTCCGTGAGTGTACTTGTCCTCGAGCGTCCTCAACTTTTGTTTCAGTGAGTTAAGCAAATTAAGAATCGATTTTAGGACGCCACATTTTGTTTGGGTGACTTCAGCAAATTAAGAAAAGACTTTAGGACACCACATTCGTTGGAATCATACATTCTGCAAATATAGCACTAAATAACTTCCAGACTGTTGCATATTGAGCAACAGAACCTTTATTGGTATTGAAAAACTGTTTAATCTCTGTGGCTATGTCATTCCTAAAGGTGAAGTCTTTCGGTATTGAGGGCTTCTCCCGAACCTGGGAGTGATCAGAAAAAGTCCTGGGTAATATCAGACACTCAGACGCTTGCACACATATTCTGGTGGATGTTAACCAGAAATCCAGTCTTTTTTTTTTTTTTTAAATAACACTTTTTATTGGATTTATAACATACAACCACTGGGCCTTCCGGGGCCAGCATTTAAACAATAATAATAATAATAGAAATAAAAAGAACGTTGGATGGGAAAAGCACTCATATGGAACACATACTATATGCTATTATGTAACATTCAATGCATAGCGTAATAGTGTTTGGTACAATAGTAGCTTTTCCGCAGCATTGTCCACAACTCTTAATCTATGATGTTATGATATTAGAAGTTCAGTAGTTCACATCATGTCCTCCCAGCATTGCCATACCCTATCTGCTTTTTCAGGGCAACCTCTGGCTCTGTAAACCCTCCTTTCTATTGCGATGCAGATTTCTAAATCCGTAATCCACTGATTCACCTGCGGCGGTTCCGCTGCCCCCCATAGACGTGCTATGTTTCTTTTGATTATCGCTGTTGTGGTCATGAGGCAGAGCTTTTCGTATTTTGACAGATCCATCTCACTATCCACTCCCAGTAACAACAGTTTTGGATCTCTGGGGATCGTCTGGTTCAGGACTCTTGATAACACATTGCAGCATTGCTGCCAGTAATGACTGATTAGTGGGCATTCCCACAGTATATGAAAGAAGGTTCCTTCCTCCTCCCGGCAGCGCAGACAATTGGGTTCAGCTATTTTGCCCCATTGGTACAGGGCTACCCTCTGGTAGTAGATCCTGTGCAATATCTTCAGTTGTACTAGGCGTAGTCTGGCTGATATGGTGACTTCACGGGGGTACATCAGGATTTGGACCCAGTCTTCCGACATCATTTCTCCCACTTCAGCTTCCCATTTCGATTTCAATCGTTCCAGTTCCGGTGTGGCGAAGGAGGTGATAACACTGTACATGACAGTTGTGACTTCAGCCGGAACCTGGTCCACCACTATGTTCCGTTCCAGTGGAGTAGAGTCTGCCATGTCAGAGAGAGCAGGGAGGTGATGTTGCAGGGCGTGTCGGAGCTGTGTATAGTGATATCGTTCTGCCTCCGGGAGGTCAAAGGTCGAAATTAGTTCATCAAAAGGTCTAATGGATCCATCTGCTTTAATGTCCTTCACTTTTTCTATACCGTGTCTCATCCACACCGGCCATTTCGGCAGTTTGATCACCTCGGGGAGGTTCCTGTTGTTCCACAGCGGTTGTAGTGGAGTGATTCTGTCTCCCCAGCCTATAAAGGTGTGTGACTCTGCCCAGATACGTGGCGTGTGCAAGGTCATGTCACAAGGAGATGCTCTAGGTGTCGCAGCATATAATTCCATGGGGGGTGACGCTCTCACATGTGGTAGTGTTGAATCGGCGTGTAGAGCGTCGTTTATCACTGCCATCTGACTGGCCAAGTAGTATGTCTATAGCCTTGGTAGACCGATCCCTCCTTCCCATATTGACCTTTGTAGAGTTCAGAGCGCTATTCTCGGGTGTCCGCCACCCCACAGGAGTTGCCTAAGTACACGATCTATCTCCTGGAACGTCTTGGTTGGTATGTGCAGTGCAGCATTTTGTAGCACGTACAAGTAGCGGGGAAGTGTTAACATTTTGAACAGTGCAGCTCGCCCCAAGAGGGTCAGGGTTAGAGACGTCCAATGTTGCACATCTCTTGTAAATCTTTCCGTAATAGGTTGCAGGTTATCGAATGTATAGTCGTTGAGGTTTCTTATAATCTGGACGCCCAGGTATCCAAACTGTTCATGCGCGACTTTATATGGGTAAGACTCAGGGTTCTCGTTTCCCAGTTGGTTCAGTGAAAATAGTGTGGTTTTCACTTTCAGACCACTAAAGGTACCATATTCTTGCAGTAGCTGTGTTACCACTGGACATGTTGTTTTAGGTTCTTGAAGGTATATCAGTAGGCCATCTGTGTATAATGAAACTCTCTCTTCCCACTCTGGTCCTCCGGGGATGCCTTTCCATGTGCGCGTGTCTCTCAGCCATTGGGCCAGTGGTTCCATGGCCAGTGTGAAAAGGAGGGCTGATAGTGGACAGCCTTGTCGTGCCCCTTCCCCAGGGCAAAGGATCGTGATGTCCAGCCGTTCACCCTCACTTTGGCCGTCGGCGCCTCGTACAGCAGTTGGATCCAGGTTAGGAATCGCTCGCCGATCCCCATTTTATGCATAATCACCCAGAGTGCGGACCGAATCGAAGGCCTTCTCATAGTCCACCGCGAGTTCTGCCATGGAGGTGTCCAGGGTCTGGGCGCGCTCAATGCCCAGGTGTAGTCTGTGTATGTTAATTCTCGTAGATCTACCAGGCATAAAACCACATTGATCTGGGTGTATTAGGGATGTTATGACCTGTTGTAGGCCCGTCGCCAACAGTTTCGCCAGTATCTTCGTCTGGCTGTTAATTAGAGATATTGGTCGATAAGAGCCACAGTCGTCCGGGGGTTTGTCTGCTTTGGGTATCACAACTATTGTCGCCTTCCTTAAATCCGGTGGTAGACTGCCCTTGTCTCAGGCCTGCTGATACAATTTGAGTAAGTGTGGGGCCAGTTCAGTTCCGCCTATCTTCTTCCAGGTTTCAATGGGGAAACCATTCGGACCAGGTGTCTTTCCGGACTGGAGTTGCATCATAGCTGCCACTATCTCATCTTCTGTGATTTCCATTTCTAGCCCAGCCGCTTGTTCAGCGTTAAGAGAGGGAAGGGCGATCTTTTCTAACACGGAGGTTTCAGGGGGAGTTTCAGCTGCTCTGTATAGTCTTTCATAATATTTTGCAAATTCCTCTGCAATATCTGCATCTGTTGATCTCGTTTCGGCGTTTTGTGTTGTGATCGCTCTTACTTGGTTGTGTCCCTCATCTCGCCGCTCAAGCCATGCTAGCATCTTTCCAGCTTTGTCGCCTGTTTCATAGACTCTGGCTCTCATCGCCCCATGTGCCTGTTTAGCATTGTCCCAACGCAATATTTTGTAACTTTTTTTGAGCTAGGATCAGAGTTTTGTACGTGTCAGGAGTATCCTGGATTAGGTGTGTTTCCTCCGCTAGTTTGACATTTGCCTCTGCTTCTCTTATTGATTCCAGGTGTGCTTTCCTTTGTGCCGCGGTCCTGGAGATGATCTCTCCACGAATCACAGGTTTGTAGGCTTCCCACAGAGTAATAGGGGAGTCTACCGTTCCTTCATTTAACTCGAAGTATGTTGTGCTAGCGTTTTGTAGACATTCTAACAATTCCGGGGACCCTAGATGGTAATTATTCAGCCTCCATACCATCGTCGGAAGAGTCGATCTACTTGATCCTGGCGTAGTTCCCACTCGTGGCACGAGCGCAGCTCCCTGCTGAGTGAGTCGGCGATTGTGTTTTTTATTCCTGCCAGATGAAGAGGCACCAGAAACATCCCTTGGGCGACGGCCCAATGCCACAGATCCTGGGCTTCCTTGGATAGAGCGGGGGACCTGGTTCTGCCCTGCTTCCGGATGTAGAACATCGTGGTGGTGTTGTCTGTGAAGATCCTCACCACCTTGCCCTTGAGGGACGGAAGAAAGGACCTGAGGGCCCAGAACACCGCGCGGAGCTCCAAGATGTTGATGTGGAGAGACTTCTCCTCTGGGAGCCAAAGGCCTCTCGCGTGAAGATCTCCGGAGTGTGCTCCCCAACCTTCCAAGGAGGCGTCCGTCGTCACCGTCACCTGGTCAGCTGGGGTCTGAAAGTCCGTGCCCGCCGACAGATGAGAGCGGGTACCCCACCACCGGATCGCCTGACGGAACGTCTCGTTGAGAGGGATCCTGTCCTCGAAGCTGCCCGTCGACTGGATCCAGCGGGCTTCGAGGAACTCCTGTAAGGGTCTCATCCGAAGCCTGCAAAGGCGCACCAGATAAATGCAGGAGGACATCATCCCGAGGAGGGACTTGATAGATCTTACCCTGGCCATGTCCGTGGCCAGCAGACGCTGCACCTTGCCCAGAATGGTCCTGGTCCTTTCCTACGACGGCGAGGCCAGCCGCGCCACTGTGTCGAGCTTGGCTCCCAGAAACAGGACGACTTGCGACAGAACCAGGTGGGATTTTGGAAAGTTGATGGAGAATCTCAGGTCCGTGAGCAGCTGGACGGTCTTCGCAGTGTGCTCCACGGCGAGCTCCCTTGTCTTTGCCCGGATGAGCCAGTCGTCCAGGTAGGGGTAGACGTGGATCCCCTGTAGGTGCAGCCGCGCCGCCACCGGTGCGAGGCACTTGGTGAACACCTTGGATGCCGACTTCAATCCGAACGAGAGGGCCTTGAACTGGTAGTGCCGCCCTTGGACCACGAACCTGAGGAACTTTCGGTGCCTTTTTAGAATGGGGTTGTGGAAGTACGCATCCTCCAAGTCCAACGACGACAGGAAATGGCCCTCCTCCAGCTGTCCCAGCACATGCTGGAGGGTGACCATACGGAACTTCTGGTTCTTGATGTACTTGTTCAGTCGTCGTAGGTCCAGGATGGGGCTCCATCCTCCTGTCTTCTTTTTTACGAGGAAGTACCTTGAGTAAACTCCGGAGCCCCGAAGCCTCTTTGGGACAAGCTTGATGGTACCCTTCTTGAGCATCGCCCTTACTTCCAACAGTAGTTGAGGGACGTGATTTTCCTTCCTGGCCACGGGTTGAACATGAGGGCACTTCTTCTGAAACTCGAGGGCGTGCCCTTGGGCCAGGGTGTCCAGCACCCAACGGTCGGTGGAGATGGACTCCCAAACGCTGACGAACCTCGCCAGCCGGCCTCCCACCGGGGTGCTCCGTTGGCGGGCCGACCCCACGGTCGGTTCAATCTTGTTTGGAGGCCCCCTTGACCTCCTTGTCGACGACGACGGGCACCACCTGACTTGCCGCGTCCCCTGTAGGCTTCCTGGGACGAAGATCTTGCCGCTTGGCGGTAAGTGGAGGAGCCACTGCCGGATCCCTTGGAGGCACCTTGTCTGCCTGCGGAGCTCCGAAAGGACGGCCGTCGCTGTCGGAGCACTCCCAGTGCCCGGGCAGTCTCTGTGTCTGTCTTGATGGCCTGAAGGGACTCATGAACTGCCTTCCCAAACAGGTTGTTCCCGTCGAAGGGCATGTCCAAGACCTTGGTTTGTACGTCCTGGCAGAAATCCGTGGCCTTGAGCCATCCTCGTCGTCTCAAGCAAACGCCGTTGCCCAACTGACGGAAACCGGTGTTGGCGATGTCTGTTGCCACTGTGATGGCGTGGTCCGAGCGATCTCCCCCTCCTGTAGGATTTCAAGGGCCTCAGCCCTTTTGGCGTCCGGAAGGAAGTCTAACAGAGGGGCGATTTTGAACCGCAACTCCCTGTCGTAGCGGGCTACGATAGCCAGGGCGTTGGCCGCCTTGATAGTCGTCGCTGCGGATGAGATGATCCGTCGCCCCATTGTGTCCAACTTCCTGCCCTCGCCGTCCGGCGGGGAAGTTGATGTCGAAGCCGATGCCCCCCCAGCTTTCTTCTTTGCCGCCGCCGAGACGACCGAATCCGGGGTAGGTTGTGCCCGAAGGCACAAGGGGGCAGCGTCGGGGACCCGGTACTTCTTCTCGTACCGGTCCCTCTTTGCCGGCGCCGTGGCAGGGTTCTTGAGGAGGGTGAGCCCCTCATCCCAGATGTCATCAAGAAGCGGTACGGTGAGGACCGTCTTCCTTTTAGCCTTGCGCCGCTGGTAAAGGAACCCTTCTTTCTTCTTTTCTTCTGGGCAGAGCTGAAAAAGCTCGGATGCCCTGGAAATCATGGCATGAAAGGATCCAATCTCGTTGGGCGGGGAAGCCCGAGCAGGGGGCGACAGGGGACACGTCCCGTCGTCGCCTCCGTCGTCATCTGTACCTGTCGGAGCCGTGTCTGTGCCTGTATCATCCCCATGGGTAGTAGACCAGGGGGAAGGCAGAGCAGGCCGCAGAGGTGGGAGAGGTGGCGTAGGATGCGTCCTCCTCCTCTTATGCAGTGGACTCTCCGAAGGTCCTGGCTCCGGTTCCCCCGTCGGGTCTGGCTCAGGTACCTCCGTCGGGGGAAGGGGCAACCTTGTCCTTATCTCCGAGCATAAGGACTGAATCGCTGACAAAATGGCTGCCGAGGTGTCCTGCGGTGCCGGAAACGACGGGCGCGAGGGCTTTTGAGGAGCCTTGTCGCCAACCCCGTCACTCTCGTCGTTGCCCTCGTCGGGATCCCTCCCGATGGGCTGGGCCTCTTCCACAATTTCGATGAGCTCTTCTTCAGAGGCCCTGTCCGTATCCACGATGGCCATCAGCCCCTCCCCCACCTTCTCCAACGAGGACTTCGTGGGGGTCTTCTCAATGGGCCTGAAAGACGACTCCCTCCGTGGTGGCAGGGAGACTCTGGGTCCTGAGGGCGCCTCCACTGGTGTAGCCTCCACAGGCTGAGCCAGGGCCGCAGCGACATCCTCAATCGAGGTCTTAGCAGGGTGAATTAAGGCCATCGCCACCTTCTGGACGCCTGGGGCCTTCACCTTGGGGGGAGGGTCCGAGCCTCGCTCCCCCTCTGCCGGAATCTTCGAGATCGACCGGGGCCTCTCCAGAAGCTTTGCCAGGTTCTCAGACTTCCTCTTACCCGAGCCAGAGCGTTGGCTCGTGGTTGATGGTGCCGGGGAGGATGCGCCCTGCCTGGCAGCCAAGGAGCCCGACCGTTCGGCGCTCCTGGTGCCCGCGGACTCGCAATGCTTAGCCTTTTGTTGGGCCCCCGTTGCCGGGGCACCCTCACAGGACTTAGAAGACCGCTCGGACTTCTATTTCTTCTTCTCGCCTGACAGGCTCTTCCCTTCCAGCCAGTTGGCGAGACAGAAGTGGCAATCCTTCATGGTCCGCTCCGACATGTTCCCACAAAACGCACAGTCCTTCTCCTTGTGCGTCTTGTCCTCATGGAGACAGTAGAGGCATAAAGAATGCTCATCCTCCTTGAAAACATTCTGAAGCTGGCATCCAGGGCAGGTCCTGAACAGCTTCCCGGGCGTCGAGCTTCCTTTCTCCTGGTCCATGTCCGCGGTAGGCCTCGGAACTTCTGGAATCCTCCAAAAGCGTAACTCGATGAAATCTTCACCCTTGAGGGGCGTAGAAAACTCCAAAACGGGTCCCCGTTGATCGGATGTACAAACTGTGGCGCTTGAGGCTCTATTTAACCGAAAAATTCGAAAAATCTCCTGAAAAAGCGCGAAAACGCAGCAAAAGCTCGAGAGCTACAGCACGAGGCCTCCCAACACTTGAACGTGCGTTAAAAATCTGAGGATGGCTGCCAGAGGCGGGGCTTAGGGAGAAGGCAGTCATTGGCTGGGGGCAGTATGACCCAGAGACCAGTGATTGGTTACTACTAAGAAAGACAGATCAGAAACAAAACTGATACTGATTTTTTTCTATACCGAGGATTCCCGGCCTGACGACGGGGAATATTCATGAGCATGTGAATCCATGCCAGACCCCATGCTGGAGAAAGTAGTCAGCAATAAAGTGTTTTATGACTCAGACGGAGATTAACCAGGAGCAGGTTGGTGGCTTCCATGGTCCCAATCAATAATCTGCCATCTGGATCATGAAGAGCCTTCCTTACGGAAAACCACGTTGAATGATGGATTAATGTAAGTACTCTCCTAGAGTATGCTGCACTGCCAGCGAACCACTTGTTGGGTCCCCATGAGCTAACAAACTTAGTGTCGGCATCCAGGTTGAAATGGGTCTCTTGGATGAAGGCGATATTGGCCTTGTTTTAGTTTAGGGAAGCCAGCACTTTGTGTATCTTAGCGAGGTTATTCAATTCCCTGACATTTCAGGTAATACTACTGAGCAGCATCTACAGAGATTAAGTTACATGCGTCAGTAACTGTGGTGTAAGAATGAGTGGAAAAGGCTGGTGTATGTCCTTGCATGTGATGCTGTTTGATACTATGAATGCGTAGTGAGTATATGGCAGTGACCTGCTTATCACAGAAAGTTTAATTGGTATGTTATGCCGTCGATACGGTATTGGGTGTCTGGGCAAGATCCATGCCGTTAGTAGGTCTCTTCAGGAATATATACAGCTTGGATTGCATCTTAGCCATGCTGGATTTGATTGACATGGTGGCAACAGCATCTATGTAAGTATTCTATACAGTACTCAGGCGGCAGTGGCCTGCAGCTATATTCCTGGTGTGGTCTAGGGTGGCGAATGTCTACCTGCTATGTGGCCTTGGATGGGTCAGCCAGCGCTGGTCGTGATCCTGCAGGAGCCGGCCAGGTGTTGTGTTGATGCTCTTTTCGAGGTCTGAGCGCCGCACCCCATACGGGTCCCAACCCCCAACACCTGTTCCCATGTCAGTGTTAACCTTCAGCTAGTGTGCCAGGGTCCAGCTCTCCACAGATGTGGCTGTGCTGGTCAGTCCAAGTGAGGGGCGCCTCCGTGCCTGGGCTGAGGAACCCCCACCAACAGTGACTTGAACACTGGGCTCTTTATTGCTGGCTTTCACGCTACTGCAAACGCTCCGGTCAGGCTGCAAACCGGTCCCTGTATTTCTGTGGCGTTTCTGCAACGTTGGTGGAGGCCGCCAGTCGTTTCGCTGGTTGGATGTGTGTTCACCTGTATTGGACTCTGAGAGTTGTCAGGAAGCCGGAAGAGGTGCTGGGGCTGCAACACCCTCCTCTTATGACTTGCTTTTTGGTGCACAGACGTGAATATCTCGTGGTCGTTCCCTCAAAGTCTACAGGCAGGAGCTCACCGGAAAGCTGCTCCCTCAGTACGCTGTGCCAGTGCAGGCGCCCCAGCTCGCAGCAGAGTGGGGTCTGGATTTTCCAGTAGCAGGCCAGCTGTTCCTGGATACCAGTTGCAAAAGGATAAATCTGTCAGATCTTCTCTCCTACATGGCCATCTTGGTTGGCTGCTCCACTTATTAAAACTTACTCAACAGCAACTTACTTCCTATGCCAGGTTGTGTTTTTCCACTGTGACACACCCACAAACTCAATAGTGATCATGTACGACGTAGCCATTACAGAAGACAAATAGATAGGATTTTTACTATAACAAAATGGAAAACTTATTTCAGTGGGTTTCATGGATTTGTTTTAATACATCTTTTATTAGTTACTTATGGAAAAAATACAATTCAAAACTAACGGAATCAATACATTTAAAAATAACCCCTTTGTCCTTTCCTTCCACCCATTATAAAGCAAACTCATGCATCAAAGAAAAAGAGCTATACGGTTATTATCTATGAATAGTTGTGTAGATTATGCATACACAAAGATCGTACATTATGTTATGTTGATTTATAACGCGGCTGCTGCCATTTTCATGGTCTCAAGGAGCTCATGTGGCTCTGTAAGGAAAAGTGGGAAGGGTTGGTTAGCGAAGGGGAAAGGGATAGGATAGATATTGTGCTCATCTGTTGATGCTTGCAGAACCAGCAGCAACTTGCATCTGTGGGTGTGAGCATTCTGAGTGTGCTTTGTTTTGTGTACTGGACTGGTTTTATCTAGAAGGTCAGCGTCCAGTGTTTGAGTTGTTTGTCGTCTGAGGTTATTAGGTTTGTAGCTTGGTTAGAGTGATGTGCTGTTTGTGTGTTTTGGTGGGTTCATTCACTAGCCCTCTAGGCATCTGGGGTTGTAGGTGAGAAGTGTGGGTTGTGTGGGAGAGAAGAAATGGTTAGTGGGTTTTGGGGGATCTCTGGGTATTTGTAGCTATGTTATTGTTTTCCATTTTGAATGTAACCTTTGTTGTCCTTGTTTCCGGTTTATGGTTTGTAGGAGCAGGGATTGCATGGTTTGGGCTGTCCGTTCTTGGGGAGGTTGTTAAATTATTGGTCAATATTCAAGTTAAAGAGCCAAGCTATTAGATGTTTCTTGAAAGCTAGGTGGTTTTCCGTTGTTCTTATTTCCTTAGGGATTGAGTTCCATAGTTTGGCTATCAGATAAGAAAGGGCGGTTTCTCTGAATGTTTTTCATGTAGTGTCTCGTTTCCATTTGAAGTTCGATGGTGGATATTAAGTCTCTCTTCGGCTGCTTATCGGTTGGTTTTTGTTTGGGCGAATTTGGCTGCTTGTACGTGTAGTGACTTATGGGCAATGCAGAGGGCATTGAAGTCGATACATTTCTTTACTGGTAGCCACTCTAGACTTCATAGGGCCGGTGTGATGTTGTCTCTTGTATTAAGTCTTTTAGTCTCAGGAGTAGACTTTTGGATGCAATGTAGTCTTTTGATGAGACGTCGGGGCAATCCCAGATATGCACTATTTGTGCAGTCTATCCTTGATAATACCAACGAGATGATTGCGAGGGTTCTGTGTGCAAACCTGAGGTAAGGAAGGATATCTCATATTAATCTGAGGAGCTAGAAGAACAAGTTACTTCTTACCTGGTAACGTTCTTTCGATGGGATGTTCCTCCGACGTATTCCTTATCTTTGATAATTCGTCTCCAGCTTGCTGGCCTCGGAAAATATTTTCAGCAGAGGGCGCTGCACATCGACGTCCGTGGAGTTGGTGTCCCTCGACAGCCACCGCATCGGCGCCAATGTCACCATGCCCATAAATAGCCACCCGCAGCGTCCGTTGCTCAGTTCCGTTTTGTAGCATAAGATAAGTCATGCCTGAATTGGATATTGACCTTAAAGGACCGTAAACTGCAACCACAAGGGAAGTATTACTGCAGGGATGGATGGGAGGGGCGATAAGGAATACGTCGGAGGAACATCCCATCGAAAGAACGTTACCAGGTAAGAAGTAACTTGTTCTTCGAAGGGATTGTGTCCTCCGACGTATTCCTTATCTTTGATAGACTCCCAGAGCAGTGTTGTGTAATTGGAGGTGGGAGTAAAAACGCCATGTTTCCTTTTAGGAATGAACAGAATGTAATACTGTGTTGCTAAACCTAGTCTCTTGACTAGAGGAGGAATCCAGGTTGTAAAATCTTGTGAAGGTATCTGCGGATGACCATGTGGCAGCCGCACATATATCTCGAACCGGAACCCCTCTTTGGAGGGCCAAAGAGGCTGCAATACCCTTGGTTGAATGAGCCCTAAGATTTTGAGGAGGCTCTTTCCCTGCTAGTTTGTAACATTCCAGAATGGCCAAAATAATACATCTGGAAATGGTCTGTTTTGTTATCGGTAGTCCCAATTTGTGCCCTGAGTAACCTACGAACAGTTGGTCTGCTTGCCTAATCCTAGCAAGTCTGCTGATGTAAAAGCTTAAATCCCTCCTTGGGTCCAGCCTGTGTAGCCTTTCTTCCTCTTTCCCCGGATGGGGAGGAGGATAGAATGAAGGTAATGTAATTTTCTGAGTGATGTGGAATTCAGAAACCACCTTTGGGAGGAAATTAGGCTTCACCTGTAGAACAACTTTGTCTTTATGAAAAATTGTATGAGGGGGTTTACAAGATAGAGCTTGTAATTCGCTCACCCTTCTAGCAGATGTTAGTGCCACTAATAAGACAGTTTTAAGGGTGAGAAATCTTAGCAAACAAGAGTGGAGTGGTTCGAAAGGAGTACCCATCAGGAAATGTAAGACTAAATTTAAGTCCCATAAGGGAACTTGGAATGGTCTTGGAGGATAGACATTAGTTAATCCCTTTAGAAATTGTATTACTAAGGGTAATTTGAAATACAATGGCTCCTGTGCAGTGCGCTTGAAGATCGATAGCGCTGCGAGATAGCCCTAGAAAGGATAACACCGTTGGTGTACCACATGAAAAGGGGTCGATATTCTCTTCTCTACACCAGCTGCAAAATGTGTTCCAACGGCAGCGGTATAAAGACTTTGTTGCTGGCCTTCTGGCCGAAAGCAACACCTCCATAACGTCATCAGGGAGGTCCGAATCCTTGTATCTCAACCTTTCAGAAGCCAAGCGTGAAGGTTGAGGGTTCTGATGTCTGGATGGAGAACCTGACCTCCCTTCTGTGAGAGAAGATTCTCCTTGAGTGGAAGGCGAATTGGAGGGCAGATGGACATGTCCAGAAGGTCCGGGTACCACGTTCTCCTGGCCCAGTCTGGGGCAATTAGGATCATGGTCCTCCGGCATCTTCTCAACCTCCTGATCATTTAAGGAATGACAGGGACTGGTGGAAACGCGTGCAGGAGTGGAAACTCCCAGTCCACTACAAACGCATCCCCTAGAGCTCCTCTCGGGGGAAATTCCCTTGAACAAAACAGATCGCATTTCCTGTTGGTACTGGTGGCGAACAGATCCACTTGAGGGGTTCCCCAAAGGGCCAAGATCTCCTGAAGGACTTCCTGAGCTAGTTCCCACTCGTGGGAGACTGTGCCCTGCCTGCTCAAAGCGTCCGCCGTCAAGTTCTTCCCTCTGGTTAGGTGAACTGCTGATAGAGAGATTCCTTCTTGAATTGCCCAAAACCAGAGCTGCATTGCCTCTCTGCACAGTGGCAGTGATCCCACGCCTCCTCTTTTGTTGAGGTAGTGCATGGCCACTGTTGTCCGTCTTTTATCAGGACATTTTTTCCCCGTACTGATGGTAGGAAAGCTTTCAGAGCTAGTCTGATCGCTCTCAGCTCCAATAGGTTGATGTGTAGTCTGGACTCCGATGGAGACCAACGACCGCTGATGGTCAAGTCGTTGGCATGGGCTCCCCACCCCATGAGTGAGGCGTCCGTGACTACTGTTATCTCTGGCCATGGTTGCCAAAACAGTTCTCCTTTCAAAATGTTCTCTCAATAAGCCCACCATTGAAGGTCTCGGGCTACCTTGTCCGGAATCCGAAGGAGATGTGTCATTTTTCCTGAGAACTGCGACCACTGGGTTCTTAGTGCCCACTGGAGAGATCTCATTCTCATGCGAACCTCTGGCACAAGGGATATGCAGGATGCCATGAGGCCTAGCAACCTCAAAAAGTCGAAGGCTGGGAGATGTTGGGCATTTTGAAACTTGGTGACCATCTGCAGAATATCTTGGGCCCTCACCTCTGGTGGCGAGGCTTTTCCTAGAGAAGTGTCCGGGACCGCTCCGATGAACTGGAGCCTCTGTGATGGTATCATCTGTGACTTCTTTAAATTGAGGGAGAAGCCCCGTTTGTGAAGGAAGTGGCAGACATAATCTAGCTGGATCTGAGCTTGTTCCTAAGATACAGCCCTGATCAGCCAATCGTCCAGGTAGGGGTAGACGTGAATCCCTCCCTTCCTTAGACTTGCCACCACTACCGACATTAACTTGGTGAAGACCCTTGGGGCGGAGGTCAGCACAAATGGCAGAACTCGAAATTGATAATGAGAGCCGCCAATTGCGAATCTCAGGTATTTCCTGTGTTTGTGATGGATTGGCACATGGAAATAAGCATCCTGAGGTCCAGAGATACAAGCCAGTCCTGGAGCTGGAGGGCCTGAAGGATCTGAGAGAGTGTTACCATCTTGAACTTGTCCTTCCTGAGGAACTTGTTCAATTCTCGTAAGTCCAAGATAGGTCTCCGTCCTCCGTCTTTCTTCGGGATGAGAAAGTAGGGGGAGTACCAGGCCTTGTTCCTCTCCGCTACAGGTACCGGTTCTATGGCACCTTTCTCTAGCAGGTCTACAATTTCCTGCAAGAGGAGCGGATCTGGAACTTTCAGAGAGCTGTTCCCCGGTGGATGACTCTGAGGGATGCGTAGAAAAGGCAGGCAGTAACCTTGGGCAACTGTCTTCAATGCCCAAGCATCTGACGTAATAGCCTGCCATTCCGTCAGATGTTGAGTTAACCTGCCCCCTACTGGTGTCTTGTGAAGAGAGTCCTCAGAGTGGTTTGGAGGCGGCTGATGTCGATGCCGAGGGTAAAGAGGTACCTGCTGCTGCTGCGTCCTTTGTATTTTTAACCCGTCCAGCTCGGTGAATTTTTTCTGACCTCTTTGAACCGGCTGTCCTCTGCCTCTTCCGAATGCGGAATAGATGCGAAAGGACTTACCTCTCCAAGAGGTTCCTGAGGGGCGATATGGTGTCTGACAGATTGCAGCTCCCAAGGATTTTGCTGCTGCCTTTGATGTTTGAAGCTTTTCTAAACTGTCATCCGCCTTCTTACCAAACAAAGAAGAGCCGTCAAAGGGCATATTCAAGAGTCTGCTTTGCACATCTGGAGCAAAACCAGACTTTCGCAACCAAGCAAATCTCCGGGTTGTTGTACTTGCCGCCATGGCCCAGCTGATGCTGTCAGCAGAATCGATGCCAGTCTGAAGGGATTCGCACATTGCGTCCTTACCATCCTTAATGATGTTGAGAAACGCTTCCCTTTCTTCTCGCTCTGGGAGGCAGTCAGCCGCTGATGAAGCACTCCCAAAGTGTGTGGCTGAACCTTGCGAGCGTACAAGTAGCATTGATGGATTTCAATGCCATGCTACATGCATAAAATACTTTTTTGGCCATAGAATCATATCTCTTGTCATCCCTGTCCTGTGGAACAGTAGGGTAAGCCGATTTACTACTTGATGAAGTTGCTGCCTGAACAACCAGACTCTCCGGAGTTGGGTGTTTGGATAAATATTCAGGGTCAGCAGTAGAGACCCTATACTTGGCTGATAATTTTTTGTTAACCGCCGGGATAACCTCAGGGGTTTCCCAGTTTGCCAATATTTTCCTTTGTAATGCCGCATGAAATGGCACCACAAGATCCTCCTGTGGACCTTTAACCAAAATGTCTGTGAGGTTGTCTTGCTGAAAAGCAGGTGAAGGTGTAGACCATCCCATAAACTCTATTATCCTTGCCATCAAGGTTCTATAAGGGGTTTCAGCATGTTCCCCTGGGTCTGGTTTGGCACATTCCACTTCTGGGGAAGTATCCAACCCACTTGCTTCATGTAAGGATTAATGGAGGTCCTTAAACCTACCTTCTTCAGAGGTAAATTCCTCTGGTACAGGAGCTGCAGACCCCTGCAACTCAAAAGGTCTCTCCTGATCCGAATTCTCCCCTTTCTCATAAATAGATGCTAAGGCTCTGGAATGATCAGATCTTGGAAATGGTATAAATCCCATTTCCAGAGCAGAAGGGGCCAAATTCGTCATAATTGGCCGAGAAAACGTCGACGTCGTTGACGCGGACGTTAAAGGCTTCAAAGCCATTGAAAAAGGTGTCGAGAAGGTTGGTAGAGGCCTCAAGGAACTCGAGAGTATCAGAATTCTACTCGAGGTTGTCGACGACATTCTCGTGATCGAGGCACTGGGTATGGCCACTGGCTGTGAGGTGGCCGTAGGTTTGTCCTTTCTCGGCGTCGGCGTCAAATTGACTGACCTGTGCGTCGAAGAACCCTTCGATAATGGTGTCGAAGATGCCGATCTATGCGTCGGAGGGATCTTCGACGACGGCGTCAAAGACGCGACCTTGCCTTTACTCGAGGGTTTGTGATGCTCTCGAGTAGCTTCTTTCGCCGGGTGCTGCGACTCGCAGCGTTCACCCAGGTACCACCCTCAGCAGTCTTCGAGGGGGTCGAGGCCGCTTTCTCGAAGACGCTAAGCATCTTTTTCCTGAATTCCTCCCACTCAGCCCGAGAGCTATGATTTGTGGGGCAGGAGACCCTTTTCGGGGAAACGGAAGAAGAAGAAGACAAGGAAGGGGATCTTCGATGTCTCTTTTTTAAATGCTTAGATCTCGAAGAGTGATGGGAACTGCTTCGAGATCTAGAATGAGAATGTCTTTTGTGATGGCGAGGAGATGAATGTCTCGTCTCTGCCGAGGAAACTTTTGAAGAAGTTTTAACTGCCTTACCTCTCTCGAGCTTCCCCTTACGCTCCTTCAAGGCTTTCGCCGTCATGGACATGCAGTCCTCGCACTCTGAACAATGGTGCTCGACTCCCAGGCACCACTAACAGATCCTGTGAGGATCTGTCAACGACATTTTCTTTCCACAGTCTCAACATTTTTTGAAGCCGGACCGTGGAGTCGTTGGTTCGGATGAGGAAGCCATCGAGTACGAATCGGTATTCACGAGGAATAATGAAGTATATTTGACTGAAGAACTGAGCAACGATATTCCGAGGCCCCACAAAGCGCGGAAAAACAGAACTGAGCAACAGACACTGCGCGTGGCTATTTATGGGCATGGTGACGTCGGCGCTGATACGCTGGCTGTCGAGGGACACCAACTCGACGGAGGTCGATGCGCAGCGCCCTCTGCTGAAAACTGTTTCCGAGGCCAGCAAGCTGGAGACGAATTATCAAAGATAAGGAATACGTCGGAGGATAAAATCCCTTCGAAGCATTTTTTTAGCTATTGTGTTGACTTGTGGTTCAAGGTGAACAAAACAAAATGAAAATGGAAACCTAGTTTGTCTCACCTCTGCATCACCCTAAAGTGTTAGTGGTGCAACAGACATCTAAACAAGTATCCTTTAACTAAAGACTACAAAACAAAGCTACAACCAATCAATAGGCACATTATTATGAAAACAATGTCAGCACTAGCAATCTTTGTGGAGCAAATATCTTTGTATCCACATGTTGAAAGAAGGGGGTTCAGCTTCCTTCCACATTTGTGCAATGATTTGCTTTGTTGCAGAGAGCAACAAGGAAAACACTTACCATGGGCCTCATTACAAGTTTGCCAGTCCGGAAACAACAGTACCGGTAAGCTTGCCGGTACCGTTGTTTCTGGACCGGCAAACTACGAGTTCTGTGAGCGGTTGCCTTCAGCCTACACGGACCGGCACCCGCTCACGGAATGGTGCCGGTGCTTCCGTCCTCCCCATTCCCATTGAGTCCAATGGGACTCAAATGGGAATGGGGAGTAATAATTAAAGTCCCCATTGCAGGGTGTCGGTACATTCATGACTCTGGCGGCCGCCGTGCCGGTATTTACCAGCACGGCTATCGCCAGGGTCGTAATGACCCCCCCATGTGTTATTAGAAGAGTTTTCCAGCCCAGCTGGCCTAAAAACCAAGAGCAAAATACCTAGTCCAATATCCATGAGAACCCACAATACCTCTTTAGCAGCCATCAGAAATTATTCCTACAATATGTTTAGTTTGGAACAAGGTAACCATGCATTATAAGCACCCAGGGGAGGGGCGCCAACCAATTAGGTTGCTCGAATCATGGCCAGATTCCCACAATCAAAGCATTTATTCTATGTAGCCTGAAGGCTGCATCCCCACTCAACATCTTCCCTCCACCCTCCACTCACCTCCGGTCTCCATTTCCTTCCCTCACTGCCCCACTCACCTTATTCTTTTGGCAGCGGTGTACTCGCCGTGACCGCTCCAGGCTTCCTGGACCGCCCTGGAAATGAAAGCAGGGCTCCGCATGGAGCCCCATCTTCTAGCTCCACGGAGCCCATCTTAGGTAAGTATTCTGTATGTATGAATGGGATGTATCGAGCGCATCCCATTCATTCATAAAAATACACTCTATCAGCACCCTGGCTTTCCAATCCGAATTGGAAGCTCAGGGTGCAAATGGCAATTACACCAGCTCCAGACCGCAGGATCGAGTGGTAACGGCCCCTGGGCCCATTGTTAAGACTGGTGCTGCACTCAGGCATGTAACTTGGGCCCCGGGCCGTTACTACTCGATCTGGTCCACCTGATTGGGTGTTATTGCCATAATCTCATTCCCATCATCCCTGCATCCTCGTCAGCAGAATGCGGACTGTGTTGGAATCATTTTCTGGAGTTTCTGCAGGCCTAAATACCTGGCAAATAGAATCCCATTATTGGTTTCCTTTATTTACATTGATACATTTGATTTGAGGATGTATAGCATGAGTGTTGCCATTCATTGTCTTTCCAGTGCCTCCAAATGTTCCCCCATCTTTTTCATATACCTCCAAATGTGTTGCTTTACAACTATCTGAGAACTTCATAAGTCAACAATGCCCGTTTCCTCGGCCCCTTGCGTTAAAAGTAGAATTTCTATTAGTTCCAAAAGTATTCTTCTTCTGTGTACCAACCTAATGTCTTATTTGTAGGAATCAAAGTTGGTCTATTCGTTCATTTCCAAAAATTGGCTTGCACGTTTCAAAGGATTTTACTTTATGTTCTATGAATATATCACTTCCGACCAACAACCTCCCTCCTTCCTTCCACTTTCCAAAATCGTTATTGTGGAAAGCAGGTGTCAAGTTAAGATGTTGTTGTAAAGGACTAAAAGACGATGGGAAGGTGGTTATGCCATATTAAATAGAAAGAACATCTAAAATGTTTAACACAGTTTGTTCTAATAATTACTGAGTTATAGATACCATTTAGCATGTCTTCCTTTTTTACACAAATATTACCTATGAATGACTGTCCCACCATTAGCCCTTCTTGGCTTTTAGGAGTTTTTAACAAAGATCTGGAAAGCACTGGAGATCTCCCACCTCAAACATACTTCATAACAATTTTTTCGAGTGCATTGAAGAACGTTTCAGTTACAGGAGCTGGTAATGGCTGGCAAAACAATAACTGAGGTAAAACTATCATTTTAATAGTGTTTATTCTTCACAGCCATGAGGCATACAACATTGCCAATTGTCCAATTCTAGTTGGATGTACTGTAATAATTTGAGATAATGAACCTTATATCATGATCCTACGTAATTCGTAATATTTAACCCTAATTGCATTTTATACCTGGTGGCCCAATTACAATGTACTCATTTTTTCACTGCTTCTACTTCTTGGGCAGTTAAGAGTTAAATGTAAAAGCTCAGATTATACCAGAAACATTTTCATTCCATATATTAAATTATATTGTTCAAATTCCGAGGGTTTCCATGAAAACAAAGGTATCATCCATGAATAGGCTTAATGCGTGATACTTAGAGGTGAAAAGTATGCCCTGAATTACATTATTGGATCTAATTTTACAGGCAATGGGTTTTAAACCTAAACCAAACAATAAAGGTGATAGGAGGCAAACATGTATATTGCCCCTTTTGAGCTAAATGAGTCTGAAGGGTATCCTGTTTACTTTTACTCAACTTGAGAAAACCTTCTCCAAATTCTAACTGCTTCTCAAATAGAAAAGTTGTGTACACGATCAAATGGTTTTTCAGCATATAAGATGCCAAGACAGATGGGAGCCCTCTATATCCTGCCTTCTCTACCAGATGTGCTAGCCTGCGAACATTATCAAACATTTGCCTACCTCAAATAAAACCTTATTAGTAATGATCACCCAGATCCAGCATTATCTAGCCAGCTGAAAGTTTTGAGAGAATGTTTGCAATTAAGTTTATGAGTGTGATGGGTCTATATGACCCACATACTTGAGACCTTCCTCAGTATGGGGGTCACAGAAATGCAAGGTTTAGATACAGTATAAATTAAAGTACAGGATTCTTAAAAGAATTAATTAACTAACCAAGTAAAAATTGGCACTCATATACCACAGAATGTTTGTGGAGAACCTGCTGTGACCCCAGGCTTTATTTAATTTAAGAGTATTAAAATGAGTCAGCCACTTCTAGGGGTGTAATTCCCCTCCTATTATGTTAAAGACACTTCCCCTGATAAAGCTGGCAACTGTATCTCTTTTAAATAATCTCCCTGTCTATGATGGGGGACTTCCTCTTCAGTATAAAGCGTTTGATAGAATTGTTTGGGAAAAGTTGCTTTTTGCACTCTCCTCTATGATAATCTGTCTGTAACGCTTTAAAATAGAAACAGTTACTCATTGTAGTGACTACAGTACTCCTAGTCCACAGTCCCCTTTCCTTCATACAGATGGGAGTCCGTCCTACGGGACTGGAGGCTTTTGCACCGCAAAATAAACCTCCACTTTAAATTTGTTGTACATATGAGTGTGCCTGGGTGCGCCCACAAACGCGGACTCCTCCCACCGGCCTCTGGCATGGGATGAAGGAGTAACTCACTTTATGTGCATGTTTTAGTTTCACTGCAAGCAGCTGATCTGCATTGTTAGCTTTTTCAAAGTGATTTTGCTTCATTATTTAGCCAGCATGCATATTATGGTTATCTGTGGCTGTCATTATTTGGGCTCCCAGGAGATAAATGCTACCCGAACAAACTCCCTGCATGTCAGTGTTAGAAGCATTAGTAGGGTAAAGATTGGTGTTTTGCAACACTCAACCATCTAGAAATGCCACAAGGGGCTGCTATTCCCGCTGAGCCCCTTAGTACAGAGGGCCACGTGCCACTGAGTACCAGCATCTGTGGAAACTCCCCACCCAGAATACCCAAAGCAGCCAAGCTCTCGGCCTAATCAACCATTTCATGCTAGCATGGCCTTACCCCCAACCCCTCCTATAGTCCCCAGGGATCACATCGTCCCCTCTACTCACGTCTTCCACCCTGGGCAGCTAGTCTCCTGCTCAAGCGTAGTAAAACTCGGCCAGCTCTTCCTTCCTCATTGGTGGCCATATTTTAGTCCCTGTCAGTGGCTCTTTTAAGTTTACAAGAGAGATTGTTGAATCAACCCCTTCACTGCTGACCTCCACACTGCTCCCACACTCCACAGGATTCATTGGTCTCTAGGGGGACATTCTTTGTTCAATTAAGGTGATACGTGAGGGTGCCCAGGCCTGTACAAAGAGGAAACACACAGTGTCTACAACCAGCCAAACTTTTCACACGTGACGTGAAAAGTGCAGAATCTGCACTGGAATCTGCTTCTGCCCGTTCTGCGAAATCATTATTACAGTTCCACCGCCAATGAAGTGGTGTTTCGCTACGATGTTAGTTTCATGTAGCACAACAAGAAACTTCGTGCAGGTCTTTTTTTTTATCTGTGCTAGTTTCATGCAGTGACACGAGAAACTTTATGCAGGTCTTTTTTCGATCTGTTGTCAGTCCAGAAAATCTAGACATCCCTGGGTGGAAGGAAATGCATGATAATTGGTTGGCCGAGGACCGACTGCCTCATTCAAAGTGTTAATAAATACATGCTCATTAGTTATTACGTAGCTATTGGCCCAGCTAGAGCGCAGCCATTTTAAGATGACTAGAATCACCATTTTGTTTTCTCTCTGTTCTCTTTAACGGTGCCTCTTTGCCTCATGTAAAACTGCTTTGCTGTAGATATTATTTCGCTTCAATGGTCCAAGGCTACGAAAACATGTTGAAACAGTACACTGGAGAGCCAGACAGAAATGCCCGATTCCCTCCCTCATATATCCTTGAAGACATGGAGTAAGGCATTTAATCAGTACTTAAATGCCAGCGAGTCTCTTGAAAGAATAGCAATGTACGAAACTAGCATTTAAAGAGTTGAATGGGGCGGACGGCCACCAGGGGGCGCGCGGATGAGCTGCCTTCTTGTGTAAGCTCTCCACCTAGAGGGTCCGTAATGTGAGTTGAGCCCCCACATTGCGCCACCCCCCGGAATACTTGCGGTGGAACAGACGTGAGAAGGCCCCCCCACCAACTTGCAGAAAACCCGAGCTAAATCGGACGTGTTTAGCGGGAGAAATCCTAAATCGAAATCTCTCGCCGGCGAATGTGAGGAGGCCCAGTGAATGCGGGACCTGCGCTGCCTGCGGCTGTGAAGTCGCGGACGGACTCCCGCCCAGGACGGCCCGACGAGTAAGTGTGCGGCACTCCGCCCCCCCTCCCAGATATCCCCGAAGAACATCCTGCTGCGGCTAGCGACCTGCAGAATCGGCAGGAACGGGAGACTAACACTGTCGGCCCTGTGAGCCCTCCCCCAGAACTCCGCTGGAGCACCCGAAGCGCCATCCCGCCACAAGGCCGCTAGCCCCCATCGCTGAAGGCAGCAACCCCGCGACAAATATGATATTCATGTGAGAATTTAAATCAGAGATAAATGAAAATTTGATGTTCAATTAATTAGTGAAATGAACATGTATCGTGTTTTACCTTTGTGGCAAACAACAATATTTGTTAATCTGTTTCAGTAGAATATGAAAATAAATCTGAGATTGGACATCCTGGGGGCGAAGCCGGGTAGTTAGGCTAGTATATATGGGATACATTAATCACTGTAATCGTAATTTCTGATGCTTGTATCTGCTTAGATTCACATGCCATGCATAGGCCGACATCTAGTGGAAGCTGCAGAGTATTACAGTTGTTGTTTTCGAAAGTCGAAAAGGGACGTTGACAGGGCATGCCAGTAATACTATCCCTAGTGTGACGTCCACTGTACCCATGGTCCTTCACGCGTCAAGATCCCTCAGATTGTTTTGTTTCTGACATGAGGTAGCATGAAGTGTAGCGTGAGTACAGGTGTATCAAAGCAGATATGTTTCAGAGAAGCTTATATAAACAGCCATGCACCTTATCTCCAAGGGGAGGGTGGGTGGGCGCATGTGAATCTAAGCAGATACAAGCATCAGAAATACGATTAGAGTGAGTAATGTATCCCTTCTGAGGCTTGTGAAATCTGCTTAGATCACATGCTATGCATAGATTAGTGCGCAGTGTTAGGAGAAGGTGGTGGGTTGCAAGAAGATCCAGTGGCAAATAGATGTTTTAAAACCGCTTGGTGTGAAAGGCAGAGTTTTACTTGACAATGAGTAACAGAGCTGCATGCATCTGACTATCATTCTTGGAAATGCGGTCTCCTTCTCTGCCTGGTGCTATGGAGATAAACAGTTGGTCTGTTTTCCTAAACGGTCTGGTCTTGTTTACATAGTAAAGGACCGTCCTCCTTACATCTAGTGTATGTAGTGTTTTCTCAGCTGAGCTAGTTGGATTCTGGAAGAAGGCCGGTAGCTCAATGGATTGGTTCACGTGAAATTTGGAAATTAATTTAGGTGAAAACATAAGGGGTGTACGTAAAACCAATTTGTCATCGTGTATGACAAAGAAAGGGTCCTGCACTGACAATGCTTGCAGTTCAGTAACTCTTCTTATGGAAATAATAGCCACTGAGAAGGCAGTCTTGTATGTCAGGCATTTAAGACTTGACTTATGCATAGGCTCAAAGGGAGGTCCCATGAGCTTTGCGAGTACTACATTGAGATCCCAGCCTGGTGGTGGGTTTGAAATTGGAGGGTGGAGTGTCTTTACTCCTTCCATGAACGCTTTATTGACTGGAACTTTCCACCACAATACTTTACTCTGAGAGGTGGTGTAAACTGATAAATCACCAGGTGAACCTTTATAGAGTTGAATACTAATCCTGAGTCTAACAAGTGGAGCATATAGTTAGGAATGTGTGATGGAGTACATTCTATGGGGTTTATTTGTTTAGACTGGCACCAAATTACAAATCTCCTCCACTTGTCGAAATAACAGTGTCTTGTGTTTGGTTTACGTGCCTCCTTGACGATATCCATACACCGTTGTGGTAAGTTTAGATGTCCAAACTCTATGATCTCAGGAGCCATGCTGCCAAGTTCATTGAGTGAGGCTGAGAATGTACTGTTATTCCCCCGTGTTGGGTCAGTAAGTTGGTCTGGCACGGGAGTTTAATGGGATCGCACATCGCCAGCTTGCGCAGATGTGGAAACCATGGTTGTCTTGCCCACATGGGAGCAACTAGGATGAGCATCATCTGTTCTTTGTGAATTTTGTTCACCACCCTGCTCATTAGAGGAGTTGGGGGGAAAGCGCAAGCAAATTTCCCTGACCAGCTCATCCATACAGCGTTCCCCTCGGAGTCTGGTTGGGGAAACCTGGATGCGAAGTCTGGGCATTGCTTGTTTTCTTTTGTAGCAAACAAGTCTAGTGTGGGGTAACAATGACATTTGTATCTAGTTGCCACTTGTGTTCCTCTTGTAGGGAATCTCCAGGGTGTTGAGTTCCCTGGAACATGTTGGGAAGATAGGAACATCCCCCGTCTAAGTGCCCATTTCCATATTTTCTGTGTTAGCTTGGACAGATTTGGACAATGTGTGCCCCCCTGCTTGTTGATGTAGAACATTGCAGTGGTGCTGTCGGTTAAGATCTGTATCGATTGATTTGTCAGCTGTCCATTCGAAAGCTGAATACTGCCACAAGTTCTAGCAGGTTTATGTGATTCTGTATCATGATGTGAGTCCACAGACCATGTGCTGTGTGATGAAGGTGATGTGCCCCCCACCCAGAGAGTGACGCGTGTGTTGTTACTACCGCTTGCACTGCTGGATCATGGAAGGGTTTTCCCTTCAACAGATTGTCCCTTGTCCACCAGCGAAGGCTTTCTACTAGTGTTGGCAAAACGTCCACTAGATCGTCCCACTGACCGCTTGCCTGAGACCAGTGTTTCGCCAACCACTCCTGCATGGGGCGCATGTGCAGACGTGCATGTGGGACCAGATATATCCAAGATGCCATCATGCCGAGCAAACACATTGCTTTGCGTATGCTTCTCTGGTGACCGGCCTGATACTGAGGTATTTGCAGTAACATGTTTTGGACTCTTTCCTTTGATGGAAAGACTAACTCCTCCTCTGAGTTTATGAAAGCTCCTAGGAACGGTTTGGTTGTGTTTGGTACAAGGCTTGATTTTTTCTCGTTTATTGAGAAGCCCAATTGGAAGAGGTTTATCGTTCTTTGAGTGTTTGCCTGTAAATTTGGGAGACTCCCGTGTGATCAGCCAGTAATCCAGGTAGGGGTACACAGGGATTGCCTCCCTGCGCAGGTGCCCTGCCACCACTGCCAGTACCTTGGTGAATACCCTTGGGGTGGATGCTATGCCGAAGGGTAGCACTTTGAATTGGTGGTGCTGGTTTGCTATTTTGAAACACAAGAATCGTCTGTGCGCAGGGAACATTGAAATATGAAAATAGCCATCTTTCATATTCAATGTTGCATTGTGTAGTGCCCCCGCTTTAGCAGTGGGATTACTTGTAGCATTTTGATGCAGAATTTCTGTGGCTTGACATAGGTGTTTGCAGGGAGTAGGTCTAATACTGGGCTCATTTTCAGATCTTTCTTTGGCACAAGGAAGTAAATTGAATAGCTACCCTTGTTTACCTGGTGCCCCGGGACGATTTCGATGGCGTCCTTGAGTAACAGTGTTGAGACCTCCTGCAGGAGGATGCGTTGCTCCTATTTGGTGGTTGGTTTTTGACACAGGGATGATTTGAGGGTTGCTGAAGTAGTTCCACGCAATAACTGCCCGCTACGGTTGATAGCACCCACTTGTCCAAGGTGATTCCCTCCCATGCATGGTTGAAGTGTGTTGTTCTCCCTCTGACTGGAGAGGCATTGGAGGGGACCCGAAGTGGGTGGTCATTTTTCTGTAAGTGTAGCTCCACCTCTGGAAGTGGAGGACCTCCCTGGCCACGAGATCTGCGCTGGCCTTTTTTGGAAACCTTGGGAAGCCTGTCCCTGATTGTTTCCCCAGGATGAGGCCTGGCCTTGTCCATAACTGGAATCCCTTTGTAAGTTTTGTCCTCGAAAGCGGCGAAAATTACTTCCACCTCTTTGGGAATGGTGAGTTTTAGTAGACTGGTGACTCTTGGAGTTATGTTTTTTCGACATTCTCCCCTTGAGAAGCGTCTCAGGGACATGTTTTTGGAAGAGATGTGATCATTTTGAGGTACTGGAACCTTTCGCCGATTTCGACTTGGGAGTGTGATGTTGAGTTGACGGAAGTGCGGTCTGAAGCTGCGTCCTCTGACGCTCGGCTTTCGGTCTGTGTTTTAATCACGGCGTCCGTGTTGCTTTTTACATGCAACTTTGGGACCTGTCGTGTGGCGATCTAGATCTGGAGTGCCCAGGGGACAGGGAACTTGTGGACCATCCCCTTGGAGTCGTGTCTGGCCATGTCGAAGATGGCGTTGTCGACCTTCGGCCGCGGGATATGTGTTTGGTGTGAGTTGCACTATGTGTGCTACTGCCACCGGGTATCCTCCCCGTAACAGTGCTGCCGGCCTGTCTATTGGGGTCAGGGCCTAGCACGTGGGAATCGGCCGATTCCCTGTCACCTTTGCCGTACGAAAAGGCGGCGATGATGCCGTTGCTGGTTGCCCCCTCCACGTCCAAGGCGGCCTGTATGGCGTGTTGGGCACAACGTTTGGTTTTTCGGTCCTTGAGTGTTTTAGGTTTGAAGAGCGAACAAGCTTGACAATGGCCCTCGTTGTGGCCCTGTGCAAGACAAATATTGCACCCACAGTGCTGTCTTTCCACAGAAACATTTTATTACAACTTGGGCTGAATTTAATGGAGAGTTTTCCATGGTTTAAAGGAAGGGCAGCTAGGCAAAAAAAGAGAGTGAACAAAGGGGAACATACATTCTCTTAGTGAGCCCTAAGAAATGTCCACCCCCCACTCTCCCTACTGTTTGGGCCGAGGCCCGGTGCGGCCTTCCAAGGCCGAGTGGGTTCGTCGAAGCAAGGTCTTTGCTCTACAATCGTCCTTTCCAGCGCTGTCGAGATGTTTGTTGAACGTCAGCGATAAAAGGATAGAAAGAAAGAGTACTAACTATAAAACTTTGGCGTTAGCCGAAACTGGAACTCTGCGATTAAGCGTCCATCGATGATGGCGGAAAAAAACAAATTGAGGGACCTCGACGTGTGAAGGACCATGGGTACAGTGGATGTCACACTAGGGATAGTATTACTGGCACGCCCTGTCGACGTCCCTTTCCGAGTTTCGAAAACAACAACTGTAATACTCTGCAGCTTCCACTAAATGTCGGCCTATGCATAGCATGTGAGATCTAAGCAGATTTCACAAGCCTCAGAAATATATATATATATATATATATATCATACAATACTCACCGTAATCGGATTTCTGATGCTTGTATCTGCTTAGATTCACATGCTTTGCATACGCCGACATCTAGTGGTAGCTGCAGAGTATTGCACATTAAGTTTTCGAAGTTCGAAAAGGGACGTCGACAGGGTGTGTCTGTAATTCTATTCCTAGTGTGATGTCCACTGTACCCATGATCCCTCACGCGTCGAGGTCCCTCAGATTATTTGGCTTTGACAAGAGGGAGTACAAGTGTGTGCATGGAGGATAGGTACGTTGTGATGATATGTGAAACATCTGTGATTTACGCAAGAACCTTCGAATCCAAGAGGGGAGGAAGGATGGTCTCATGTGAATCTAAGCAGATAAGCATCAGAAATACGATTACAGTAAGTTGTGTATGCCTTCTGAGGCTTGCAGATCTGCTTAGAATCACATGCTTTGCATAGCTTAGCAAGCAGTACTAGGAGGAGGAGGTGGGTTATTTGAAGGGAGAGCGGCAAAGAGATGTATTAACACCGCCTGACCCACCTGTGTGTCACCTTTAGAATGTGTATTTAAACAGTAATGTTGTGTGAAGGTATGAAGGGAATTCCAAGTGGCAGGCTTGCAAATGGCATCTAAGGGCATATTTGCTATGAAGGCTAGAGTTGCCCGTGTGCACCGAGTTGAGCGTGCTCTAGGCTTGAAAGGTAACGTTCTCTTGGCAAGAGAATAGCAAACATGGATGCACCTGACAATCCATTTTGAAATAGCCGATATAGAGATAGGATCACCCTCTCTCCCTGCAGCCAGAGATACAAAAAAGGTCTGTTTTTCTAATTGGTTTTGTCTTTTGTAGGTAATACATGACTGCCCTTCTGATATCAAGAGTATGTAGGCTTTTTTCTGCTGCATGTTTGGGGTGTTGGAAGAAAGTAGGAAGCTCTATGGACTGATTCACATGGAACTTTTAGATGAATTTAGGAGAAGAACATGGATGTGGACGTAGGACAACCTTGTCTTTGTGAATAATGACAAAAGAATCTTGCACTGAAAGTGCTTGTAGTTCACTAACTTTTCATATAGATGTGATAGCAACAAGCAAAGCAGTCTTATACGTGAGATGTTTAAAACTGGCTTTGTGCATTGGCTTGAAGGGGACCCCCATGAACCTTGTAAGTACAATATTCAAGTCCCACCCAGGAGCTGGATTAGAAACTGGAGGGTATATTTTTTTAACACCCACCATGAATGCTTTAACCACAGGTACCTTCCACCATGAAACTTTACTTTGTGAAGTGGTGTAGGCTGAGAGAGCAGCCAGGTGTACTCGTAATGAATTGAAGACTAAGCCTGAGTCCAAAAGATATAGTTGATAGTGTACCAAAATGTGAAGGGGAACAGTCAATTGGATTGATTGTACAAGCTTTGCACCATAACACAAAAAGTTTCAATTTTTTGATATAACAATGTCTTGTGTTAGGTTTTTGTGCTTCCTTTTAGAATGTCCATGCACCTTCGGTCTAGGTTTAAATGACCACATTTTATGACCTCAGGAGACAAGCTGCAAAGTTCAGAGTCTGAGGGCATGGGTGAAGTGTTGTCTCTTGGTTCTGTGATAACATGTTGTATGGGACGGTAGTTTTATTGGAGGACAAAGAGACATCATTTGGAGGTGTGAACACCATGTTTGTTGTGCCCACATTGGAGCTATTAGGATCAAGGTTACTTGTTCCTGGTGTAGTTTATGGACTATTTTATTGAGAAGAGGTGTTGGGGGGGAAAAGCGAATGCACATTTCCCTAACCAGTTCATTAATTGAGCGTTCTCCTTGGATTTTGTCTGGGTAAACCTGGATGCACAGTCTTGGCATTGTGCTTTCTCTTGTGTAGTAAAGAGATCTATGTCTGGGAACCCCCATTTTGTGTAGACATTGTGTGGCATGTCTGCATTTAATTGCCATTCGTGACACTCATCTTGCCTGCATGCATCCACACACGTGCCCGGAAAACCATGGTAGGACTGGATGGCCCTCCCCTCCACTCCGAACACAGACACGATGCCGACAGGAGAGGAGACCTCTCCTGTCAGTCAGTGTGTTCACGTTGCGGGTCTCTGCAACGCAAACATGCTGACTGACAGGAGAGGCCTCCTATGCTCTCAGTCAGTGTGTTTACGCGGCTGGCATAATAATGAGAGCCAGCGGGGCCAGTCTTCCGATGCCCCACCAGCTCACATTATTCACTGCTAGGTTTGTAGTGCAGTGAGCAAACAAACAAAACAAAGGAAACGTGTCTGGCAGCTGGAGTCCAACAGTTCTTCTGAATTAACCTCTCCTTAACTGAATTGTCTTTGGGGATGCTGCCTTCTTTCAGTGTGGATGTTTTTACTGGCTATCTTTTTTCTTTCCCAGTGGTTTCTCTGTTGAAACTTTGTCTCCAGATCTGGTGGATGGGGCTAGACAAATTCCTGGGTATCTCTAACATAGTAGGAGTTCTCCACTTACAAGCACGCCACTACTTCCCATCAGCAGATCTAAAATGCCAGCTAGAGTGGTTCCACCGGAGCACCTTCAGTTCTCCTTTGGGTTTTCTGGCTTCAGAGTGTTGGAAAACAGGGCGTGATCCAAATGTTGGCAAATAACTGAACTCAGGTAAAGAGATCTGCTCAGGATAAAACAGATTTGTCAGGTGTGGGAGTCCCGATGCACATCTAAGTGACCTGAGACCATATCCTCCAACCTAGTCACTACATCACATCTGCTCCCAAATAGTAGAGGCTTTGTGGCTTCTAGAGGAAAGTGTGCATTTCCTAAAATGCTGTTGGTAATGGACAGTGAAAAGCCTCTGAGCACATATATTACTTGTGTATTTATATATGTTGGCATTTTTTTTTAAAACTTCTCTTTATTATTTTTAATAATACAGAAAGATCAACAAACTATCCCCCCCCCCTCCCCCAGGGAGCCCGAAACTCCTCGACCCCCCCCATCCCTCCCATTCCAGCGATTAAACCGATAAGTCCAGAAGTCTCAGTCTGTGAGGGCGCCATTGCTCCCGGAACTCGCCCTTCAAGAAGTCTAAGGTTTCTCCCCACTCTGCAGCAAAACGGCTCAGTTTGTCTGCAGCCGCGAACGTAGCCCATTCCAAAGATACAATCTCCCACAGCTTACCCAACCAATCCCGCTCTGTGGGTATCGCTGAGCTTTTCCAACTTTTGGGCAAGGAGAGACATGGCTGCCAGGATAAAGACCACCTTTGCCTTGCGCGGTCCACCCCCTTCCCCCCTCCCCGCCTCCCTCCACCTTCCCACCAGAACCTCAAAAGAGTCTTGACTTGTGCCTTTTCCAAATGCCTGATCCAGTGCGCAGGAGACACTCTTCCAGAAGGAGCTAATATTAGGACAATCCCACCAAATATGTTTATCAGTTCCCTCCTCCCCGCAAACCCTCCAACATGTACCAGACGTTGCCGGGAAAATTGCCCGAAGGCGTGCTGGGGTATAATGCCAACCCATTAGGTACTTATACCAGGCCTCCTGTAACTGGGTCGCCTTAGCCACCTTCGGGATCACATTCCATAGCCTCTCCCATTCCCCCCGTTCCATCTCCCTCCCCAGGAGCTGCTCCCATCTGGACATGTATGGCCACTTTATAGCGGGACCAGCGCTTCCTAAAAGCTTGTATATATTTGATATCAGCCCCCTGGAACCCTCGTTTGACAACAGGAACCGTTCAAACTGAGTTAAGCCCCGCGTCGCCGCACTTTTGATTTCCCGCGACAATACCCAATGCCTAATCTGGTAATATCGAAGCCGCTCACTCTCGCCTACCCCGAACTCCCGCTTGCAGTCCTCAAACGATTTCATTTCCTGCCCCCGAAATAGGTCTCTAATGACCCTGCACCCACCGCTTTCCCAGTTCCGAAAGGCCCCCTGTTCCAACCCAGGGGCAAAGTCGCCATTGTTGAAAATGGAGGTGAAAGGCGACGTGAAGGTTCTGACCCCCAACTTCTCCACCGGCCTGTCCCAGATATCAACTAGGCCCTTGGTTATGGCACTTAAATACAGGTGAGCCGGCCTCAGCCTGCGGGGAAGCCAGAGTGCCTTGCCCAGGTGGTGGTGCGCCACCGCTCTATCCATCCTGACCCAATGTTTGTTGTATTCCTCAGAGAACCACTCGCGGAGCACCCTGAGCCTCCCCAGGGAGCCCGAAACCCCTCGACCCCCCCATCCCTCCCATTCCAGCAATTAAACCGATAAGTTCAGAAGTCTCAGTCTGTGAGGGCGCCATTGCTCCCGGAACTCGCCCTTCAAGAAGTGTAAGGTTTCTCCCCATTCCGCAGCAAAACGGCTCAGGTTGTCTGCAGCCACGAACGTAGCCCATTCCAAAGATACAATCTCCCACAGCTTATCCAACCAATCCCGCTCTGTGGGTATCGCTGAGCTTTTCCACCTTTGGGCAAGGAGAGACATGGCTGCCAGGATAAAGACCACCTTCGCCTTGCGCGGTCCTCCCCCTTCCCTCCTCCCCGCCTCCCTCCACCTTCCCACCAGAACCTCACAAGAGTCTTGACTCGTACCTTTTCCAAATGCCTGATCCAGTGCGCAGGAGACACTCTTCAGAAGGAGCTAATATTAGGACAATCCCACCAAATATGTGCATCAGTTCCCTCGTCCCCGCAACCCCTCCAACATGTACCAGACGTTGCCGGGAAAATTGCCCGAAGGCGCGCTGGGGTAAAATGCCAACCCATTAGGTACTTATACCAGGCCTCCTGTAACTGGGTCGCCTTAGCCACCTTCGGGATCACATTCCATAGCCTCTCCCATTCCCCCCGTTCCATCTCCCTCCCCAGGAGCTGCTCCCATCTGGACATGTATGGCCACTTTATAGCGGGACCAGCGCTTCCTGAAAGCTTGTATATATTTGATATCAGCCCCCTGGAACCCTCTTTTGACAACAGGAACCGTTCAAACTGAGTTAAGCCCCGCGTCGCTGCACTTTTGATTTCCCGCGACAATACCCTATGCCTAATCTGGTAATATCGAAGCCGCTCACTCTCGCCTACCCCGAACTCCCGCTTGCAGTCCTCAAACGATTTCATTTCCTGCCCCTGAAATAGGTCTCTAATGACCCTGCACCCACTGCTTTCCCAGTTCCGAAAGGCCCCCTGTTCCAACCCAGGGGCAAAGTCACCATTGTTGAAAATAGGGGTGAAAGGCGACGGGAAGGTGCTGACCCCCAACTTCTCCACCGCCCTGTCCCAGATATCAACTAGGCCCTTGGTTATGGCACTTAAATACAGGTGAGCCGGCCTCAGCCTGCGGGGAAGCCAGAGTGCCTCGCCTAGGTGGTGGTGCGCCACCGCTCTATCCATCCTGACCCAATGTTTGTTGTATTCCTCAGAGAACCAGTCGCGGAGCACCCTGAGCTGTGCCGCTTCATAGTAGCGTCTAAAGTCCGGTAGTGCTAAGCCCCCCGCCCCCTTGGAGGCTGTCAGAAGTCTTTTCGCCAAGCGCGGCGTCTTGCCCTCCCAGATTAATTCCTTTGCAGCCCTATCCAGCTCCTTGAAAAAGGATGCAGGGACGGGCAGAGGGATCGCCTGAAAGAGGTAGAGCAAGTGCGGGAGGGTCACCATCTTTAGTGCTGCCCCGCTTCCCATCCACGATAACTTAAAGGTGCCCCACTTCCTAAGGCCCCTTTTAATGGAAGCAAGAGCAGGGGTATAGTTTGCTCCGTACCATCCCGGTAGCCGAGGGGTGACCCGGATCCACAAGTACCGAATCCCCCATGGACTCCACTTATACTGTGAAGATGTCCTCAGAGCCCTCAACTCGTCTCCCTGCAGCGACAAGTTCATAATTTCGGACTTATGTATGTTCACCCTTAGGCCTGAGACTTCCCCAAAGGCAGACAGCAAAGTTGTGCATCCCTCAAGCGACACAGAAGGGTTCATCAGGGTAAGGAGCATATCGTTGGTGAAAGCCGCCACCTTATGCTGTACTCCCCCAAAGGGGATATCCTCCGCTTCCCGAATTGCCAGGAGCAGGGGCTCCAAGTATAAGGAAAACAACAGCGGACACAGGGGGCACCCCTGTTTCGTGCCGCGTCCGAGCCGGAAGGGCCGGGACATCGCGCCATTAATAAGCAGCCACGCAGAGGGGGCTCTATAAATCGCACAAATCATATCAATGAACTTATCCCCTAGACCCATTTGCTCCATCACCGGGAACAGAAAGTACCACTCCACCCGGTCGAACGCCTTCTCGGCATCCAAGGCTAAAAGAACCGCCAGAGTGGAGGTCTTCTGTACCTTTTCGACCAAGTGGGCGACTCTCCTGATATTATCGGCCGTTTGGCGACCCTGCACAAATCCAGATAGACCTAGCTGGATCAGCTCAGGTAGATGTGCCTCTAGACGCTTAGCCAGAATTTTGGTGTACATCTTTGCGTCAGAGTTTATTAAAGCAATAGGCCTATACAAAGTACAGTCCTCCGGATCTTTGCCCACCTTATGTATTAAAGTAATTTTAGCCTCCTCCATGGAGGGGGAGATACCGCCCGCAGGGCCAAAAGAGTTCAAGAGTCGGGTTAGGTGCGGAACCAATATGGCAGAATAAGACTTGTGGACCCGGGGCTTTGTTGGAAGGGAGGGTAGCAATGACAGCCCGCACCTCATCCTCCCTGATTGGCTTTCCCAGGTCCTCCCCTATGTCCCCGGACAGGCGCGGCAGGGGCAGGCCATCCAAGAACTCCTCCTACGACTGAGCGACAGGGCCCTGGGATGCGTACAGGGTTTCATAGAACCCGGTTAGACGTTCCCCGATTTCCTCCGACCCAGTAATCCTCTCCCCTCCTTCCGCCCTCAGGGCAGCTATCGCATTTCGGTCACTGACGCCCGTCAGCAGGCGTGCCAACAGCGAGTCCGCCTTGTTGGCCTTAGCATTCAGTTTTTGTCTAACCCTCAATAATGCACCCTCCGCTTTCTTAGTCCTAAGGAGTCTTAATTGCCCCTCAGCTAACCTGTACTCCCTATGCACCTTCCTAGAGGGGTCCCCTTTGAGCTTGGCTCTCGCAGCCTCTACCCCGTCCTCCAGCCGGACTTCTAAGGTCCGTAACTGTCGGGTCCTCTCTGCCTTGAGGTCCCCTCTCAACGTGGCTTTAAATGCATCCCATCTCGTACTGAGGCTCGTATCAGTCTCAATGTTTCTGGCAAAAAAAGCTTTAATGTTGTTGCCTATCTCCTCCCTAATCATTGTATCCCGCAGGAGGTCCCCAGGAAAGCGCCAACTCCAAACTTTTCGGGAGCCACACAGGGCCGAGCACCACCCCGCTCTCAGCTCTTAAAACGGGGCCGCACCACAGGGGAAAACCGGGGCTCCAACCCCCCCCGCGGGCGGGCCCGGCGTAGGCTGCAGCCCACGGGTGGCAATCTTAGGCGCCTGCTCTCCTGCAGCACCGGGACCGGACCCTGCTCGGCCCCACCCGAGAACTAGGGTAAAGACGCGGCACCCGCCGCCTCAGGCTTTTCCCGCTCGCCTCGGCCTGGCCCCCTATGCACTCCTGGGGTCGGGTTAAACACTGCTGCCCTGTCCTCCGTCCGCTGTTCGTGCACGCCGGGGGGAGGCTAAACCTATACCCGCCTCTCCATGAGAACAGGCTCCAGCAAGGTGATCACTCCGCACACCACCCCAGCGCGAACCCGCCGAGCCTACAAGCAGAGGGCGGCCGCCTGCACCAACCTTATGGCGCCGAAGCCTCGGAGGGCCCCGGTGCCCGCCGAAACTGCTCTTGATAGGCGGCCGCCAAGCGGGTCTCGAGGTGCGTCAGGGGAGGGGGGGGCCCACTCCTCCGTGCGCGCCCGCCCAGGCCCCCGCAAGCGATGTGGTCCCACGTCAGAGCGGCCCGGCTTCACCCGCGAAACGGGCAGGCCCGCCCCTGCACTCTGTGCTGTGCCTGCAGAAGGGGTGGACCGCCGAGGGCTCTCATCTCACCCCCAGGTCCCCGCCAGCAACCCCGACTCAACACCGGAGCCCGCTCGCCAGGGGGGTGGTGGATTCTCCAGCTAAACCGGGCCCGGGGTCTCGGAGCAGCCGTCGGCACGTCAGTCGTTGCCGGCGGCCATCTTGGTATCCTGTTGGCATCTTTTAGGTCAAACTAGGCCATTTCACATAATACACCATGTAAACCATGGGCTATAGTGATACAAACATTATATTCCTTGATGCAGTACAAGTTCTGGTTCTGTCAAGTCTTATTGTATTCAATAGTTACATACAGGCATTTATCAATAGTTACATACAGGCATTTGGAACATTGCTAAGTGTTCCTTGTTCAGCAGGTAAGGGAACACGATGGATATGATGGGTGCAGAGGGGAAGAGATTTGACCGATGTCAAAAATGTTGTAAGGACAGAGGTGAAAATACTACCAAGGTCCCTTGATATTGACTGTCATCAACTTATTCCCAAGCACACCTCCTCCCAAGAAGAGGTTTTCTGTCTAACATGCTAAACAACTGATTTCAGAACTAGGCTGGTATGTCTGGAAGGATAGTGGTGCTCAGGCGGAGAAAACACTTGTAGAGGTTTCTTGGCATACAGATTATTTGTATTTTTCAAGCAGAGGGGTAAATATGTTCACCAAATTGGCCTGAATCAGAGCACTGAGGAAGTGCAAATCATTTTCGGAGTTTCTCACCCTAATAAGAATGTGTTAAGTAGTAGGTTGAAATGGGGTATGTTACAGCACAAACTTCAGAAAAACTGTATTAAAAAGATATACCATTTATAGTTGTTTCAGAAGGGGAATAAATGAAAAAGTCCACAGTATGTGGGAGCATTTTGTAAACAAATAATGCCGGGTGTGTCAAAAGAATAAACAAAGAAAATCCAAAAGGCCCGCCTGAACAATATATTTATTTATAGGTAATTTGTAAGGCACCGACTGCAAATGCAGTAACTTCATGGTACCCATAAATGCCAGCACTGCCATGTAAAACACATTTTTGTGCTGCAAGTGCCCAACATATGCCAATGTTGCTGCTATTTTAATGTGTCAGTGCCGAATATATGCCAGTGTTTCAACTGTAAAAAGTATCTGTGCTGCCTTTGTCGAATATATGCTGGTATTGCCACTGAAAAACCTTTCCATTTTGGATGTGCACAATACATTACAGTATTGTCACTGCAGACTGTCCGCAATATATGACAGCCTGCAACTTTAAGAACACACTTGAGCATCCCTGCACCTAATATATTGCAACATTGCCACTCTAAAACAATTGCATCCTGGAGTGCCCAATATATGCCTGTCTGCCCCTGTAAGAATACATTTCCATGATGGCTGTGCCCAATATATGCAAGCATTCCATAGTAGGGGCACCGTTCTATACTGCCTATGTCCAATAACTGCTAGCATTGTCTTGTCAAAACATTTTCAATGCGAGTTGTGCCCAGTATTTCCACTGAAACATGTTCATGCTGCCTTTGCCCAATAACGTCCATAGTTACCCTGTAATCAAATTTTAATGCTCTGTGTGTCCAATGTATGCCTACATGCCAATTTAAGAGCGCATTTCTATGATGGGTGTGTGCCCAACATTAAACCCCAAACCATGGACCAGTAAGGGTGGCTTAGCGAGAGCACCGGCAGACCACCCCACCAAACCTACACAAACCCATTTTTTAACACCTTCCTCACCTCTCTTACGTTGATGGTGTCCCCATTAACTATCAAACCATAAGTCTTTATTTGCACCATACAAAAATCACAGTAAAAGTGTAAAACAATCTTGTATGCAAAGTCTGAAAAGCAGTACATTTAATTACACCTAATAAAAGTAAAATGATGGCGAATGCCGAGTCTATGTATCAAAACGATTAAGCGTTGCTCTTATCTGGAAATAAAATGTACTTAGTAGCCATAAATACAATTGTTCGAAGTGGAAATACCAATGACCATACATTCTAAGGCAGGGATCTCCACAGGGTATGCATTAGGTATGGGATTAAAGTATCATTTTCATTATTCATATAGCAACTAAATGAATAAAATAGATAAATACAATTCTCAGGCCCATTTGTTGTGCAAAAGTGTGAGATGGTGGTGGGGAAAGTGTATTGGTTAGATTTACTTTTGCAAAATATATCTCAGATAAAATGCAATCCCAGAGGAAGATACACACAGTCGAGGGCAGCATTAAATACAAAGTACATTTGATTGGGAATTACTACATACAGTGTAATACCAACAAAGAAAATGCAGGAAGAGAACAGCTCAAATGCGCTCTAATATTGAGCAAAACGTGCTGGATGTAGCTTATCGTGTTTAAATTCAAATAGAATACATGTTTGTGGATGACAACACAGCGTGGTATGGGTAGTACAAGGAAGAGAATTCAGCAGTGTGCGAAGTAAATTAAATGATTACAATACCTGACTAGTTGGATTTAGGCAGATTATGAACAGGGCTGGTATTCATTAGTTTGGTTCTTCTTGTCCAGGCCCTATTTAAGTATCAAACCAGGGCGAAGGCAACTCTCACCTCCGAACACAATAGTAAGAATAGGAGAGCAGGTCTAAAATGCCTTATCCCGCTGTCTCTAAGGACGCATATCAGCCAGCTCCTCCTGATATCTGCATAGATGGGACAGAAAAGAATCAAGTGTGCCAGAATTGCTACAGCACCACAAATGCCAGAGCGAGGATGTTTAACATGGCTCTGGAAAGCAGAATCCTTTCCTGCTGTATTGTCACAAAGATGAGATGCCCTGGTAGACCCATGCTGGGTGCAAAAGGGAGATATGTTCTAGCCTGAGAACTGTGCATCATTTTGTCTTCCCTTTTGTCTGCATAGAACTTCTCAATCTTACGTCTACAAAGTCTTTTTGAGTATCTTAGCTAGAAGCTTGTGGTCAGTAAAGCGGGGTCCCAAATCCAACTTATAGAGAAGTGACTTAATGTAAGCGAGCCATCCCACCTTGCTCCAGCCAGAAAAGTTCATTAGGTTAGTAACCAGGAGCTTTGTTAGGTTGTCCCCACTGGCCGACCAGAGGCTATGCCATATTAAGATTGGCCTAGATAGATCATATCCGTTTGATACGACATTCCAGTCTCCAAGTGGGTTACGTAAACCAAAATGGATTGTGGTGCCGATAATAATCTTCTCAAGAAGTAATTTTCTGCAGTCTGGAGGCAGTCTAGATTGACATTTGCACATTCTGTACGTTTCTGCTGCCACTAAATATACTTAGCACATCTGAATGTATCCTAGGAAATCTTTCACATTTTTACCTCTGATTTGGCTGTGTGGTCCTCTGAGGTCAACTTGGTGTTGAACCTGGGGTCCAGATTGTCAAAATGTTCACACACACCCAATTGTTACCCATTCAGGCAGACTCTAGGGTTAATCTTCCTTTTGGCTAACACATATTATCACTATCTCTGGCCCAGTTGCTCATACTCCTTCCCAGGCAGCCACAGCACACAGGGTATAAAGGCAGAGGTTCCTCCTTTCACCCCTCCCTCGATCTGTCGGTGAATTAGGCCAAGACTACAATCAGCAATTTTACCCCACACCAGAATGAGACATGCAGGGTGAGGGTGGGATGAAGAGACCTTCATTGTGCTGTATGGGACGAGAATCTCATGATGGATCTATAACATTCCATTGCACCACTTTAACTCATATCTTTAAGAAGGGGCCGGTCTCCCATATCCCTGTTCTTCTGCCTCCTCGTTTCCCTCCTACCCTAGACTCCCCATTCCTCTAGCCCCTGACCTGCTACCCCCTACAACAATACAGTGGTAAAATATGGTAAAATGTCCCACGGGAATGGTCTACTGTGGTTTGGGGGATACTGGCCATGTTACGTCTGTCACCATCACTGCCATTCAGTCCATCTGAGAGCCTGAACACTTCTGTTAATCCAACCCGATCGGGTGACTGTTTTGCAATGTTATGGGCTATAGCTCATGCACAACACTGTTCAGGGTAGCAGGGACACCAGTCTTCGCATTTGCCAAGAATGTAATATTTTTTGATACTTTTCAAATGCAAAGACTCTGAATGGTTGATTTGCATTATGGAGCAAGTAAAAAACACTACGAGTAAGGGTTTTGTTGCATTTGGGGTGGCGGGGTGAAACGTGGCGGGGTGGTGCCAGGGCACCCATAATAGACAGGCCCCTGCTGATTTTTAGACTTTTATTCATAGCATAGAGCAGTGCTATATCATGTTTAAGAGCACTTTAAAAAGGAGCTGAGCCACAATGCTCCGCACTCCAAAGATTGTGTCCGGGCTCACTCCCTGGTACCCCCTCTCCACTCCAGGTCCTGTCAGGCAAGTCCAATTTTCTCTGACTTTGGGCCACATTACGACCCAGGCGGTAAGGGGTTTACGGCAGCGTAAACAGCGCCGACCCTTACCGCCTGAGTACGAGGTCCCTTAGCGCCATGGCGGATTTAACACCTGCTTTTAGCAGGTGTTAAAATCCATGGCGCTAAGGGACCATGGAGTTAATTACGCCACCGTAATTTACGGTGGCGTAATTAACGCCTTCCCCACTCCCATTATGCCCTATTGGGCAAAAATGGGAATGGGGAAGGGTAAATGGGGATTGGGGACTTACCGCCCCGCCAAGGCCGGAATGGGGCGGTAAGTCCGCCAACCACCATGGCATAATCATAGTTTACGCCATGGTGGTAAAGTCACGGCCCAGACGGTAACTTACCGCCTGGGTCGTAATGAGGCCCTTTGAGTGGGAAGTATGTGAGCTTTTTGCCATATGATGCAACACCTGGTAAAAGATGATAATATGTCATATGACCCATGTACTTGAGCATATAATGGCCTGTACATGGAGAAACAATATTATTGCATGGCAGCAAAGTTAACAGATTCACCATTCACATACACAAATGATTGGCTTTGTTATGCTTGTTGAATTTTACTTTAGATGTCCAAGTACCTCACTCGCACACATGGTAATGTAAATGAAGCTCACCTAGCTAACGCAAACCCAGTTTACACATTAATAATCATTTTTGGGGAGGCCATCAGGGGGTGCGCAGCTGATGGCCACCTAATCATCGCTGCTCCCGGCCCGAAAGACACGAAAATTGAACTGTTGACTCCCTCATTTGAGGATTTCGCAATTTGCGGCCTTGTGGTGGTCCGGTTTTTGAGTAAGCTGTGTAGGAAGTGGCCCGGGTTCTTTCTCTAGTCCCGATTGGGGACAGAGCACCATAAGTATCAGTGCGACGCTGTAGTCTTGCAGGCCGCACCGCAGAAGATTGGCCATTGTGCCTGCAGTTGATGAGCGAGCAGTGCCCCATGGATCACAGTGAGGGGCAGCCTTCATGGACCAGCCCGGGCAGCCCTTCCAGTCGGTGGCCTAGGGAGGAGTGCGACGCTGTGACTGATGGGGGAGTGAAGTGGCCTGTTTGGGGCTACGCCTTTGAAGGCGGGGTTGAATACATGACACAGACGTTGCACTAATCAACCTGATCCTGATGAGGCTCAAGGTGCGACTGTATTGGTGGAGCTGCTTAACAGGTCACGCGTGTTGATGGCAGCGCATTGAGAGGTGGCCAGTGAAAGATTTTAGGAGGCGTCAAGTGGACTTGGAGTTGAGGTGCAGGCCCCCTGGTTGCGGCCTTGACAATGGTTCGGAGGGTCGGAATGGGTGACCCGGGTAACATTGGTCCATGCTCCTCGCCGGCTGGGCTCACTTTGAGCACTGGGGCCGGCTCGGTCTTGGTGCATGTGGGCTGAGCTGGGGAGCAAAGCGCATGGGGGGAGCAACCCGTGGTGGGCACTGGGGAGAGAGTGAACCGGCCTTATCTGAGACAGGGATCTGTGCTGTGGCAGGCACAATACAGCACTCTTGAAGACTCCTCCCAGGACAGCGCCTCTTGTACTGCTGCTTGTGTGCTGCACCCAAGTGATGAAAGTGGACTGAGAAGAATTTCAGCCAGAAAGCCACCCTGTGGGGGGTGTCCCTCATTGGGCAAGTGGTTTACAGCAAAGATCATTTACTGGGGCACGGTCCAGCACACGTCGGAGGAGCTCCAATGTGGGATTCAGGGGGTCAGGAGAGGTCATCAGGTGTTGCAAGGTAGGCGGGACTGTGCTGTGCCACCACCCCCGGAAGTGGATTGGGAGTCTGTGAGTGGTTAGTGATTGGACCCGGCCCGTGGAGGGTTCAGTACAGAAACTTGGCTGGGAAGTGAAACCCTGTGGATGGATTGGAAGAACATTCTAGGCAAATTTGCATTTGGGGAAGCCGCACGACTTCAGAAGACGGAGGCATAGGACGCAGGGACGAAGCAGCAAACCATGGATGGAGCCTCTTTCTACAAAAAAAGACATTGTTTCCTTGATGGAGGAGATCAGAGGAATTCGGGCAGACCTGCGGGTCAAATTAGACACATTGGACAAACGCGTAGATAAACTCGATGACAGGATACAGAATGTGGAGAACAACCAGTCTTCTCTGGACACAGTGGAGGTGCAGGTTGAGATGCGGCTTTCTGAGCTCGAAAGGAGGGAAGCCGGGGTAACCCTCAAAATGGATGACTTTGAAAATCGCGAACGAAGGAACAACCGTTTTTTTTTGGCCTTCCCGAGAAGGAGGGAGAAACGGAAAGGTACCTAAAGAAGTCAGTCTATGCAGTGGTTAAACTGCTTTTTGGTAATGATACAACTGCTAAACCCATGATCAATAGAGTTCACCGGGGCTGGGGAAGGTGTTTACAGGCCCGAGGTCGGTCTTGGCGAGGTTTCTTTATTATGAGGAAAGGATGCGGATCCTCGAGAAAGCAAGAAGAGAGGGGCCAGTGTCGGCGAAAATAGCAGTCTTTCAGGATCTCTTGGCCCTCACATTGGCAAGAAGAAGGATGTGCGGCCCTCTAACCAAGTGGTTAAGCAGAAAGGGGGTCAGATACTGTTGGGGGTTCCCCTTCTCCATGGCTTTCTAGTATGAAGGTCACAAGCAGTGGCCGATGTGAGCAGGAACTGTCGGGAGCGGTGTTCCACTACTTTTATTTTTTACTGTTAACGGAGCCACTACTTTTTGCAACCATTTTCACCATTCTGGAACTGTCTTTGTAAAGTAAAAGCACACTTCTGCACTTAACCACCTGAGAGCAGTTACAGGTAAAGTGAAATCAGTTTCAACTTAATTGGCTGTGAACCAGCATGGATGCAACCCTTAAAAAATGTGTTGCACATTGCTCTCTTTCTTCCTACTCTGTCTGCTGCCAGAGTCACAGTTCCACTACTTTTTTGTTACACTTCTTCCCCTGGTCACAAGTATAAATTGATTTCTGAGGACGATATCCAGAGAGTAAGGAGTGAACTTATGGGACCATCTGATGAATCTGGAGTGGAAGGTGTGGGGGTGCCTGGAGTGAGCTTGCAGAGTGGAGAAGAGAACAGGCGACGCAGGGTCCGCGGCCTGTGGAAGTTCTGAAAAATGAATACCCTGCCTAGGGGGAACTCTTGACTTTGACTCTAATTTGGGGGGTGGGGGGCTTTGGAGATTCCTTTTAGGGTCCCCTGTAGTGCTCAATTAGCTATGTGTATAGTTGGAAGGGAGTGAACCTTGGAGGGCAAATGGCCCGAAAGCAGGTCATTTTTGGAGGAAAATTGGTTTATGTAGTCTTTCGGGCTATGGGAGAGTGAATTTAACTCTTTTTTGGTGGTTGTGGGCATAGGTTTGGGGGAGGGGGGCATTGTATATGTATAGAAGAGGTGGGGGGCTCAGCTATGGGGGTACGAATTCTGATCCCTCGGTTTACCAGGGATACCTGGTGGTTTAGTCTTTGGCCAGTGACCTTAACTGGATGAGACTGAATTCTGAAGAAGGGGCCCGGGGGGCGGGTTGTGGGGGGGGGGGAGACAAGGGGAATTTGGGGGCACCTGTATGGGATATTTACTTCAAGTCAGTCAGAGGGGCGAGACAGACACTGAAGGGATGGGAACCTCATTTGGGGTTGATATTATCAGGTTGCAATGGTGGGACAAGAATTGACTGAAAGGGTGAGGGCGGACCGACTGAAGATTGGCACTCTGAACATGAAGGGTTTAAACTTGCCAAACAAGAGGTCATTGGTGGTGAAGGAATTTCGCAGGTCGAAGATGGATGTGTTTTTTGTACAGGAAACTCGTCTATTGCAAGGTGAAGAAAGAAGTATTCCTTCTGTTTTGACTGGGCAGTCTTATTGGTCTTCCGGGGTTGTTAAGAAAGGTAGGGTGGGAATTCTCTTTCCTAAGAGGGTTAAATTGGAGCAGACCAATGGCAAAAGTGAAGATGGCATAGCCCTACTGGTTTCGGGGCACTTGATGGGTGTACGGCTAACCCTTGCGACAATGTATGGCCCCAATCAGGGGCAAATGAGATTTGTAAAGGCAATGGCCACCTGCTTTTAGGAGGGGATTTCAATGCCTAGGTGGACCCTCTGTTGGACAGATGGACTCTGGGTGATGTTGGTGGGGGGGGCCCTAGGGTGGGTGGTGGGAGACTGCAGGCCTGCCCCGAGTTCTATGATTTGAGGGATGAGTGGAGGGCTATCCATCCACAAGAAAGGGGGTTCACATTTTATTCCCCACCTCATGGTACATACACACGGATTGTTTATCTTGTTACCTTTCGGGCCATGTGGTATAGTGTTATGAGTTGTGTGATTCTTCCGATTAGTTGGAAAGACCACGATATGGTGTTAATGGATGTTGTAGTGGTGGGCTTGGTGGAGGGCCAGTACCTGTGGCAGTGCAATGTGTCCCTCTGGAAGGATAGGTCATTTCGGGAGGAATTGGAGCGAGCCATAAGGGATTTTTCTTAGATTAATGACACAGGTGATGTGGACTTCTGTATGGTATGGGACGCGGCTAAGGTGACGCTGATGGGGCTGTTGATTAGACAGGGATAAAGGTGCAAGAGAGAGATGGCCATCTTAGAAAATGGATTACAGAGGTCAATCAGGGCCATGGAGAGGAGAATTCAGACCTCTACGGAAGGGGTTGAGGAATTGGTGGAAGAAGTTAAGGGTAAGAGGGAGGAACTGCGACTGGTGGAGGAGGGCGGGATTGTGAGAAAGCTTACATTTTTGAGGCAGAGGTATTATGAAAAAGGAGACAAGCCGACACATTGTTGGCGGCCCGCCTTGGGGGAAAAGGGGCTTATAGATGGCTAACTTTGGTGAAGGGGTTGGATGGGGCTGTGAAGGAGAAGGCTGAGGAGGTAGTAGATAGGCTTGCCTCCTTTTTACGAGAATCTGTACGCCAAGGAGGGGGAGGCGGACGCTGAAGAGAGAAGGGTTTATCTTGATGGAGTCTCCCTCCCGGCCTTGACGCAAGATGATGCTGCGGTTATGGATGGGCCGATAAGAGGGGAGGAGGTAGTGCAGGCTGTGGGACGCCTACAGTTGAGGAAGGCCCCAGGAGAGGATGGGCACACGTCAGGTTTTTATAGAACTTTTGCATCGGTATTGGTGCCACATATGTTGAAATTGTTCAACCATATTTTGATGTCTGGGCGGGCTCCGGGGTCTTTTGTGAGGGCGCTCATCTAGGGGATACCCAAAGAAGGGAAGAATCCCTCCCTATGTAGCTCAAATAGACCCATTTCACTCCTTAATGTGGATGCCAAGATATGTACATGTATTATGGCAACGCGTCTGGAAGAGCACTTGCCTAGACTGGTACATTCGGACCAAGTGGGATTTATACAGGGGTGGCAGGGGGCGGATACGATGAGAAAAACATTACATTTAATTGATTGGGCACGGAATAAGGAGGGCGATCCTATGCTATTGTCAATAAATGCAGAGAAGGCGTTCAACAGAGTGGATTGTGGCATTCTTGGAGGCAGCGTTGTGTAAATTTAAACTGGGTGCTAAGATTCGTAGGGGAATTTTGGCTTTGTATTCGGGCCCCAGGGCATGTGCAGCGGTGAATGGGAGGTTCTCTAGATGGTTTGACCTAGCCAGGGGAACGAGACAGGGGTGCCCCCTTTTCCCTGCTTCTTTTTGCCCTGTCGCTGGAACCATTGGCCTAGAAGTTGAGGGAATACACTCGAGTGGAAGGCATAACAATGGGTGAGCAAGAATATAAATTAGGTTTGTATGCGGATGATATCATTTTACCTATTTGGAACCTGTTGCTCTCAGTGCCGGCAGCGATTGAGTTAATTGAGAAGTTTGGGATTTACTCGGGATCGAAGGTTAACAAGGGCAAGTCGATTTTGTTTCCGCTTGGCCGATTAACGAGAGAAGATAGGCTGAGGTTCAGCCAAACAGGGATGGAGCTGGTCGGAGGACAACCTGCAGTATTTGGGGTGAACCTTACAAGAGACTTGGAAGGGCTTTGTGGGGTTAACTACCCACCCCTCTTAGAATGGTTATATGATGATATGACCAAGTGGAATAAGTTAGCTATGTCTTGGATGGGCCGCTTAAATGCTGTAAAGATGAACCTCCTTCCGAGGTTGTCATACATATTTCAGGTCCTTCCAGTTGTTGCCTCTGACTCCATGTTTAGGGAAGTGAAGGGACGTCATTTACATTTCTTATGGCAGGGGAACAAAGCGAGGAGGGGATTCCTCAATGGATAAGGGAACATTCCATATTGAGTACTATTTGGAAAGTATGATCTAGTGGATTGATATGAAGGGAGAGACCATTTGGCCCTCTCCATTGAGCCATATTTGGGCTCCTGGAGTGAGGGAATTTATCCCGAACTTAGAAAGATTCCGGACTTGGTTTGAGGCGGGTTTGATGAGAGTGGGCCAATTGTGGAAGAAAGGGCAGTTTATTTCCATTGGCGAGCTAGAGGAGGCTTTAGGAATCGGATCCCTGTCAGTGTTCTCTTTTTTACACTTGAAGGGGGTGATTGGAGCAGACAGGTGGAAGGAGAAGATACAGCGGGCAAAAATCATGGACTCACACACCAAGATGAATGGGGCCATCTCGTCATTGTATGGTGCCTTGGTGGGGAGCAGGCTGGGGAAACACTGAGAAATTGCGGGGCAGAGGGATGGGAAAGAGATCTAGGGTGGGCGGCAGACTATGTGTTATGGCAGAATATGTGTAGGAGAGCCTTTAAGGTGTCTATATCATGTCAATATAAGCTACATGCTATAAAGTTATTACACCGCTGCCAATATGTCCCTGTCCGTTTATCTAAGATGTTCCTGGGGGTGGGCCCCTTATGCTGGCACGGATGCGGGATATGGGCAGATTACTGGCACATGTGGTGGGGTTGTGCGAGGCTCCAGATCTACTGGGAGGAGGTGCTGGCGTGGATAAGAGAGTTGGACTAGGGATGGCACGGGAAGGAACACCCTTGCTGGTGCTTTTTGGTCTTGAGGAAGTGGAGGGGGAATATTTGAATTCATCTGACTTGTGCATTCATTGTTAATGGCAGCTAGAGCTTGCCGGCAATGCACTGGAAGAGGGACGCCTTGCCGGCAAAGAGGGAATGGGTCAGTGTGGCAAAAAATATATAAGCCATGGAAAGGATAACAGCCACTCTCCATGGTCAGGGGAGCAGTTTGGAAACAGAATGGGGGCAATTTTGTAGTAGATACATGGATGTTTGATCTTCAGGTGTGTGGGCTCTGGGGCAGAAGACGTTGGGCCCTCTCCAGTGGTTGTTTTAAATTACAAACTCATGGCAAGGAGAAAGTGGACTTTCAGTTCGGGTGGCGATAGAGAATAATTGGGAAAGTCATGTTCCCTGTATCCTAATGTATTCTGTCAATAGTTATTGTTTTCATACCGGGTATTGTTGGGGTGGCTGGAAGGGTAACCAAGATGGCGTTGTTTGGAATTTTACGCAGTTTTTGTATGTTTCTTCTTGGTCTGAGGTTGAATGAGTTTTTTTCTCTATTCTCTTGATTAATCACCTGGAGGTAAACTTACCTCTTTGCCAACTTTCAACAATCCTACTTGGTTGTAGCATAAATATGCAGCACCAATTCACAAGTATCTTAAGAAGATGTTTTATTAACTCTTAATGCTAGGCCAGTTGCTGTTGTTAACGTAAGGCCTTCTCAAATCAACAATGTACATTTCTGAGCAAACATGCTTATACAATGAGAATGCTCAGTATCCTGAGCTGCAGCCTGAGCTAGTGTTGAAAGTTGTTGCTCGAATGCAGAGGTATGTTCACTTGTTTCATGTTCATCACTGTCACAACGTTCACAATCAGCAATCTCCAATTGCTTCCAATCAGTTCCACAACCAGCTGAAACTGTCCATCATTGTTACTTGAAGCACAGGCATTTTTTTTTTTACATAAGTAGCTTTCACTACACGTCAGAATCATATGGCAGTAAGTACTGGATGGTTATGCGAAATCAAATATTGAAACCCAGCTTAGCTTATGCAAGTTTACTACTCCTGTGGCTGCCAGTCCTATATTTTATTTATCTGTCCATATAAACTATTGATAGTTTTTTTCTTTAATTTTAACAGCATCTTAATTCCATAGAGAGGAGGTCAGCCACTAATCAGTATCTGACCGCAGCCATCCCTGTGTTATTTTGATTTTTTTTTGTGTTAGAGGTGTAAATAAACCATGAGAATACGGGTGGTCCAGGAGTCCCAGGCCTTTTTAGACCCCTATCACAAAATATGCAGTAATGCCGGCTGATGTATACGTGCGTGGAGGACAGCATTACAATGACTGCTTGTAGAATATACCTGTTTTTTTCGGGAGGAAAAAGTAAGTAGAATCCATAGGAAATCAAGCCTCTCTGTCTGCATCCCAGTTAGCTGTATACTAAGATGCTGGCAGATTTTTTGAAAATGTTTATTGTTTCATTCGTGGTTTGTATAAAACATTACACAACATAAATAACAAAAGATAAAAAGAACAAAGGAATTTAAACAACACTTACCACTATTAAAACATATAAAGATAAGAACAGAACTTCAGGTCCATGCCCCAACATATAATCATACAGTGGTTTGATTCTTCTTATACAGTTCACTTGTAACAGACTTTAAAAAAGCATTCAATGCTAAAATAAGAGAAACATTAGTGCCCCACATACACCAACACCACAAAAGGTTTGTGGACACATCCGTGCTGTTACCAATAGTGTCCTTGAAACAAAGTAGCCGGTTGTTAGCAAAGTGGGGACACGTGGTGTCCAAGTGTCTCAAGGTTTCAATAGAGTCCTTAATGCCACAGAATCTACAGATGGAATTAGACTGGAGCCGCAGTGAGGAATCCTTCCAATGCCTAATCCTCTCGTTTGTGTGGAATTGGTTAAACATGAAACGCATGTAGGTCATGCGTATTATTTCGCAAGGAAAGCATTACATGTAGAATGGAATGCATTCTCTCGCATTTAAAAAGTGAGAGTACTGAACATAAATGGCATAGGAAGAAATACTGTCCGCAGTCTCAACCCAATCAACCCTGAATAAGCTCATCTTGACAGCACCTGGTTGCTGCACAAGCTCTAACGCTGTGACCCCAGATTTCATGCATGGGACAGGGGTAAGATGAGCTGCAAACTGTATCTTCCATGTCCCAGCTCTGTACATGCAATCAAATTTAAAAAGCCTGGACTTTAATTTGCAAGTGGAGTACTTTTCTCTGCCTGTAATTTACAATCTGGATTACTCTGCATGGGCATCAACAGGAACTCCTCTGTTTAAGACAGAGTAAGTACAAATTCAACCAATGTGCAGAGACACATAATTAATACAAAAAAACAAAATAAAACATGATGTTTGACAGGAATATTCCCACACAAAATCTAGGAATGGTCGACCCTGTATTTTATCTAGTAAAGGAATCCTGCTTTTTCATTCAGGGTGAGGATAAGATACAACAAGCAACTAGAGTAGGACACCCAGCCCTTTAATTGCTCAAATGTACACCAAAGTATATCGAATTGCTTTAATACTGACTAATCAGGTGCCACACTTTGTCATAGATATTCAGTTTGTCATAGTTTAATTTTTGCACAAACTCATCAACACAGTCTCACACATCAGGGAATGGTGAAAATTAACATATATCAATGTATTCATCTTTTTATACAATGGCAACATTTATCTCAGACAAAAATGTCATAGTGCAAAAATGAAACTTTGACAAACTTAATATATATGACCAAGTGTGGCACCTGATTAGTCAGTATTAAAGCAATTCAATAGACTTTGGTGTACATTTGTGCGATCAAAGGGTTGGGTGTCCTACTCTAGTTGCTTGTTTTATCAGGAATATTCCCCCGACATGGCTGTCATTAACTGTTTGTCTTTATTAAAATGCATTCATAGTTGTCTATGTAATATTGCACTAGCTAGGATTTTGTTTTCATAAATCCTATAGTGGAATTGTGGTTATATGGTCCATGTGAGTTCACAGTTTTGTTATTGCTAAACAGTCCTCTGCCAATCAGAAGGCTCAATTTTCCACTTCATGAAGACACTGTGGTCATACTCTATTAGTGGCATACAGTAACTGCATCCTTTGGCTAATGCTTTTATCCTCTAATAGGCAGAGCAGTATTATTTACAGATAACTTACTGGCATTTTCTGTAGATAGAAGTTCTGTTTCCTCCAGAATGGGGGGTTCGATAATCAGTGACACATGCACTGCATTATTTGGACTGGGACTGACCCCACTGGGTGAGGTCAGTGTCAGGCGAGCCATATCTTCTTTCCCCTTCTCTCTCTACATGTAAGACATTGGTGGAAGGAGGAGGCACAAAATGGGTAATGAACAAAATGAAGAACCAACCAAAAAAAATAGGAAAGTACCACAAAAGAAAGAAAAAAGAAGATCATTCACTGGTGCCACAGGAAAATGCAGACATTGGATTTGGGAGGGTCACTATCTGCCACTAAACTGTCTAATTTCCCTCCACCTAATATATAAAAGGCAAATGGTAAACTTAACGGATAACCCCAGAGTAATGATGTTTCAATATAGCTAAAATATCATTGTCACTGCCAATACCTTAAAGAAATGTATGGTAATTCTTTAGATTACACTATGTGTGATACATTTCTTAAATATTTTACAAAAGTAGTATTATTACTTATAAATGTGTACGTTAACCATCTTTGTGTTAGCGATGACAATACAATGTATTGCAACACTCATTTTAAAGAAATTGTGATACAACCAAACATATTTAAAAATAGCATCTTTCTAGAATTATCCAGTATGATATGTTAATTATGAAATCCAAAGTATGGAACTGTTATTAAATATCGACAGTTACATCTAAGTAACTAAACGATAAGTGCTGCATGGGATTCCTAGCACAAAAAAATATGTTTAATGTACTTTTTTATATGGCTCCCCTTCATATTTCAAAATAGCATCTTTCTAGAAGTATCCAGTATGATATGTTAATTACGAAATCCACCAAAGTATGGAAACTGCTATTAAATATCCAAACTGTTACATCTAAGTGACTAAACGATGAAGTGCTATATGGGCTTCTTAGCACAAAAAGATATGTTTAATGTACTTTTTTTATATGGCTCCCCGTCAACAAGAGAACTACTACTTTTCATATGCTGCACAATACTACAATTTAAGATTAACATGAGGGATACTGTGCAAAACTTACTGAAAATTAAGGGAAACGATTTCTTCAAGATGTCTTTCTCTTCAGTGGTGCCGATGTGCAAGGCTTTTTTGGCAAATTGCTTTATGAAGTAACTTTATTAAAGTTCTAGATTTTCCTGGGACAGCCAGAATGATCAAAGGTTTTGCAAAAAGAAAATCAGCAATGCGATTGCAAAAGGCAGAAGTAAGTCTAGCTGCTGAAAGAATGTTGGCAAAGAGAGAAGGGAAATGAAGACAGGAAGCCAGGCTTTTCTGTAGAAGCTGCAGTAAGATGAAACTTTCTCAAAATAGAAAGCATGTTTAGAAGGAGGGAAGCAAACAGTCGTTTAAATACAAAATCAGAGACGATATTAAGGCAAATGAAATAGTACAATTCTGAAAAATGACCGAGACACAAATAACATGTAATGCATACATTTCCATGAATTCAGAGCTACTCCGACCTATAAGACACACTCCAGTTTATGAGGGAGGCTACTTAATTTGTATAATATATGATTGCAGTGAATGAGAGCTAGTTTATCCTTTTACTAATCCTATAAAACATGTTTTATATATCAGTAAATCTACATTTATGGTAAACACACACCCAACAATTAAGGTTCATTATACGTCATGGATCCTTTCAAAGTTATTATACGTCCCAATTAAGGGAAACCTATCGTAGTTAACAGAAAAAGGGCACGTAACATATTGATGGGTGGCTGCACAAGGTTCCCAGAGCCTCCACAAACTTCTCCCTGGGCTACTCAATGGGCCTGCATCACACATGGCTCTTGAAACTAGAAATGTTGATGCTATTATGGTAATCGTCAATGACTTTGAAATCAAGGATGGGTGTGTGATACAGCGGATTGTATGCATAACTGTGTAGTGTCAAGAAGCAACATTCCTCTTTCCGCTCCTCTTTGAAAGAACTTCTTCTTCACTCCCCTCCCCGATACCTTCCCACTCCCCTCCCTGATACCTTCCCCTTCTCTCTATCCCCTCACTCCTTCTAATATCCTCTATCTGGATTAAGGCGCTATATAAAACAATAAAAATACAAATACAAACAGGGCCTTCATTTATTAAGTACCTCTTGCAGAGGAGATGTATATTTTAAAGACAGTTTTCCAGCTTAGAAACGTCAAATGGCAGAACACTACTTAGTGAAAAAGAATCTTTGAAAACAGTAAGAAACGTGTGCAGGTTCCATGTCTGGATTGTTTCTCTATGTCCTACTAACAGCCAGAAACCTTTTAAATATTTTACAATAAATGCTTCCTTCATCTAAAATGTGCACAAGATATGGAAAATGGAACTGAGTAAACCACAATCAGGCCGCAAAGGAATTCAAATGCTAGAAATACTTATTTTTCAGACTTTCCAAATATCATATTAGTTGTGGAGTAATTAAGGATAGTACTCCTTAAACGGAAGATGACCTTAAGGGAGGGAAAGGAAGGACTGGTGCCAAGGTTGAGAGAGGAAGAGGAGAGGCTACTAGAACCCGGGACCAGAAGCATGGAAAGAGGAATAAAGAAGGTTGTCCAGTGAGCTTGGCTCTGTCTCTTTTGTGGGGTACTCTGCCCGGTGCCTACAGAGAGCTGCTATGCCTACCCCATGGCCCAGCTAAGGCCATGACAACTGGCGACAACGGGCAACAGCCTCGTGTGCACAGGAATGGGAGAAGGGCAATACACCTTTAATGAGAAGGGCAGTCCTCCCAGGTCAGGACACCAATCCCGGCCACAGAACAGTGGAGAGGGCAATCTGCCCGTAGTGAGAAGGGCAGTCTGCCCAGTTCAAAGCGCCAATCCTGGCAACAGGACAGAAGATAGAGCAATCTACCTGTGGTAAGGTGGGCAGCCCGCCTGGTTAAGTAATCCGACCCAGACAACAGGAAACAAGAAAGTGCAATCCTCCCATAACACAGAGGGACGTCCACCCCATTGAGATAGGGTGCTCTGCCTGTGGAAAGGGGGGCAGACTGTCCAGGGGTGACTGGCACTCTTGGCCACGCCACTGCAGAAAGGGCAATAAGCCAGTTGATGGTAGATGACTATATGCTGCACACTTGTTAGCAGGAAGTACGCAGCAGTTGAGGGAGATGTGGGCAATCTGCCCTCTCATAGGAAAGGTCATACGCCAGGCGAGAGGAGGCGAGGCTGTCCACCCAGTGCAGTGGAAATAGATCTGCCCACGGAAAGGTAAGGAGAAGAACACCAAAAAGACGAGTTCGGGAAGGCATGGGACGTCAGTGGCAGGACAGCAAACACTGCTGGTAGGGCACAG